>NC_062274.1:35705249-36012749 GCF_916048215.2 Malus sylvestris | reverse complement strand
TCTCTTTGGCCCAGTGGAACTCATACATCTGCTAGAAGAACTAGAACTAGCGCCACTCCTCTTAAAACTTTGAGTCTTACGAGGTCCCTGAGATGATTGACCCTTATCTTTATCATCTTTCTTTTGATTTCCATCATTTTCTTCCTCCTCACTCTTACTAGGCATATTCTCTGAATATTCAACCCGAAGTAAAATCTCATAAAACTCTTGGTAAGTAGCACAAGGAGTAGTGGTCGCCATAGAACACCACTTCTTCCGAGTACCCAATCTGAAATGACGAAACATCTCAACTGGATTAGCAGCAACCTCCGGGTGATAGCGAGATAAATTAGTAAACCTCATGTAGTACTCATTAGCCATCACATTTACCTGTTTTAGGTGCGTGAATTCTTGCTTCTTGCGATTTATATACTCTCGATGAATGAATCTCTTCTGAAATAACTGCTTAAAAACTTCCCAATCAGCAGCTTCCTTTGGTGATAACTGATAAGACTCCTGTCTCCACCAGGATACAGGCTATTTACCTAAAAACCAGGTAGTCGTCTCAACCTACCTATCCTCTGGAAGATTCACATGTCTATGCATCAAACGGAAAGTCTTCCCAATATGATTGAGCCACCGCTCTGCTCCTTCAGACCCTTCATTACCCATGAAATGATTCAACTTCAGATTATACATAGTCTCCAAAGGTGTCATTTGGGGAGGACGAAGCGAAGACTAAATAGAATTAGCTATAGCTTCCCCTAACTGAGCAATATCAAGGAAATGTGGCTCAGCTGAAGAACGTGGCTCTCTGTGAGGCGGCATAGTTTTAACATAAGATACTAAAATAATTAGAATATTCACAATATATGCAGGACTACCAAACCTAGGCTTTGATACCAAACTCACACACCCCGACCTAGATCGAGGCATGTTGGCCGTCACGTGAGGGTGACATAGCCATGTGCACAGTGCAGAAGCAATATTAATATAAGGAATGCGAATAAACAAAAAAAACCAAACCTACTAGAGCACTAGATAAGATAAGGTAAAAGACGAGAGTAAGTGAGACTACACATAACCAAAGCATAGATATCCTAGGTGCAGTCCAGTAGGACAAATTCTAATTATACAATACCAAAAATGGTCCTACATTTATGATGATCTGTCAGAACAACCGTCAAATCCTCCTGAGCCACCAACGAGCACTCCCACCTAAAATCTGGAAGGGGGCAAAACAGAAAGTATGAGTAGGCAAAAACAAAACTTTTCAAAACCATTTCATTTATCAAAAGTAGTAACCCATCGCCGTAAAACCTATATAATTCCCAAAAAAATAGCATGCATATAAATATATCTCAAAACCCTATTTAAGATAGCAAATCCATAATCATGCCATGTCAAATATCTCAGCAAGGAAATAAGTAAGTCAGGTGAAATAAACCAATATGAAATGGTAAGCCAGCCGGAGTCATCTAACATGACATGTACGGCTGGATCTATAACTCATCAACTTATCCATTTAATTATCGTCAATGTATCGCGATATTATCGATAATATCGATATTATTAATAATATCGCGATATATTAAATCTCTCTCTCGTCTCTCTCTCTTCTCAGCATCCCCAGAACCCCTTCCCATCTCCCCCCCTTCCCCTTCCCTACAACCCCCACCCCTTCCCCACCCACGCCAACATCTCCTTCTCTCTCAGCTCACTCCATCTTTCTCCCCCTCTCTCTCGCACATACTCTCCCTCTCACCCCGATCTACACTCATGCACCCATTAACACACCCATACCCATCGACGACGGTACCAAAATCATCACTAGCATCAACCCTCTCTCCCTTCATCTCCGTGAAGCTCCAAGGCACCCAGAGGACACCCAACCCAGGTCCGGCGAGCCATGGGTGTGCGAGCCCAAGTCCCGGGTGGACGGTACCCGTCTAGGCGATTGCAAATCCCAAACGCACAGCAACTCTGAATCTGCAACTTCCGATCTCGGCGAGCTTCTGCAGCTTTGCCGTCTGTGAGCAAATGAAGGAAGAGAGAGTACGCGCACACACACACAGAGAGAGAGAGAGAGAGAGAGAGAGAGAGAGAGAGAGAGAGAGAAAGAGAGAGAAAGAGAGAGAGAGGGTATTTGACATTTCAGTGTGGCGGTGCAACTGTGTGAGCTGCATTTTCTGTTTCACTTTGTGGTTCTAATTTTTCTAAAAGAGATAAGGAAGATGAGAACCGAACAGATTTAATGGGAAATTGGGAAGGTGTTTTACTTTATTTGGGATGTGAGAGGTGGAGTGCACGCTCACCTTGGGTAATGTGAGAGGTGGAGTGCACGTTCAATGGATTTTAATTTCACAACAACCCACTACGTGGGCTTTTCTCTTTCAAAAGTTATATATATATATATATATACACATATACATATATAAATGTTTTATTTAAATGCCATATGAGTTATTTAATTTATACTCAATCTAATGCAATGATCATACGTGGGCTTTTCTCTTTCAAAAGTTATATATATATATATATATATATATATATATATATATATATATATATACATATATAAATGTTTTATTTAAATGCCATATGAGTTATTTAATTTATACTCAATCTAATGCAATGATCATAAATAAGAATAATTTAGTCTAACATCCAAGAATACTTCTCATTATGATTATATGCTTACCATTTTCTAAATATTTAACTTGTTGGATAGATGTACTTTGTGTATTAGTTTTGTATTTTATAATTCTTTTATTATTTATACAAGTATATTTTTTTTAGTGTAAATAAGCATTTATTTAGAAGATATATAATAAATTTATATAAATCCGCCTAGCAGCCTAGGCACCCGCCTAGCCGCCTAGGCGCTAGGCCTTTACCCGCCGCCCGCCGCCCTCCGCCCGCCATCCGACTAGCGCCTAATGTTTTTTAGAACCTTGGTTTGTGATTACATATTTAACCTGTAATATTTATATGGTCGTTAAGATGTCTGCAAGGCTTGCAAGCTAATATTTATTATCTATAATAAATTTCTATATTTAAAAAAAACACCAAGGGGATTTGAACCCCTCCCATTTTACTAAATCACTCATAGGAACTCTATGTGGTACTAAGTCATCCATTTTACCATGAAAATAGTGAAAATTTTGAACCTCATAGGAACTCTATATGGTACTAAGTCACTCATGTATCTTACCATGCAATGTATAAAGTGTAAAATATTGTACTAATTCATTATATATAAATGATTATGGTGTGTTTAAACTTCTTTCATTAATTACTACATATTTTCTACACTCACAATGTTTGCCAGCTCGTTATATAATCAACTTAAATCAGTTAAATCCATCATGCAATGTATTTCCTTCCAATTTTTTGTGATAAACTAATAGATAATTGACTAAATAAACATCCTGCAAAGTTTCAATAAAAATTTCCAAGTTTTTCTTACAATTTCCGTGGTTTTTACTTTTTATTCAATTTTTATCGATATCGATAATATCCCAATATTTCCATCGAAATTTCCATGTTTTTGGATTACCGATATTTCCGATATCATCGATATTTTATACCTTGGTAGGAACAGAAACCTCTGCTACAACCACTCTGTCTTGTCGACTATATCGAAGTTGTGGAATTTGCGCTATTACAAACATGGATTGACCGTGTCAGTGCCACCAGCGATAGATGATGATTTGTCCAGGTATGACAGTAGCGATTCATACTACAATGATAGTGATGGTGGAAAAGGGAAAAGAACGAAATGAAAGATGAATTTTATAATTTTGATTTTAAAAGAATTAATTGTTTTGTATACTCCACGTGACACTATATTGTTGTGGATCTTATATACCTAATACATCAACACACTAATATAATTATTGACAGACTTCTAATGGAATGACCACATTGATGTGTTGTAGTTAATCTGACCCCAAATCGATCGATTTTGAAACTCAATGACCAAACGGAGGAGTTATGTCAATTTTAGGGATCATTTGCAATAAAAACTTGTCTTTTAAAGCTACAATTTTTGGGTTAGCTTGTTAAATCTTTAGAATTTAAGAATTTGGTTAGTCATGTTATATTTATGGGAGCTTTAATGAAAATGGCTTAGACTAAGTTTATGTTAACCAAAAATTGTCATATAACTTTATTTAGTGAAAAAGACTTAAATGTTAATGAAAATGACTTAAATTTTAATGAAACAGACAACGATTTAATATAATAAAAAATGAAATAGGAAATGTAATAAAAAACTAACACACGCGCGCGTCCATCGCACACACTATTTCTGAAATTGACGATATTGCACTATTTTTTAAACTAAACATTACTACACTATTTTTGAAACTGAATGATATTATACCATTTCTGAAACTGAACACTATTTCTAAAAACTAATTATTTTTAAAATTAAACATGAGTACTACCTTATTTTTGAAACTGAACACGGGTACTACATTATTTCTAAAACTGAATACAGGTACTATTTTTGAAACTGAATACAAGTTGGCATGCACTGACTATTTCTTAAACTGAATATGTTACCTCTTCGGGAAGTTTAACCACCATTCTTCTCTCTCATCTTCTTGCATTTTCTCGACACTTCCTCATCTTTCAAACACCTTTTCTTCTTCTAATTTTCTTCGATTCTCATCAAATTTTCTCTAAATCTCTTCAATTTCTTAGCTCATAAGTTTAGATCCTTGTTAAGAAAAACAAAAAGCACGATTAGGTTGGGCCCAGCACTTGTTAACCACATCAACATTCCTCCAGCTTGCTTTATCAAAGATCCGTGTTAAGGAAAACAAAAGGCACGATTAAGTTGGGCCCAGCACTTCTTAACCACATCAACATTCCTCCTGCTTGCTTTATAAAAGCTCCAGTTTCCACCTTGAATTCCAAACCGTAGTGGAATACCCGGTATTTGATGCCTGGTTCAGGACCATACCCTGGGTGTATCAGTATTGCCGTAGTTTCAACTACATGGAAAATTTGTGGGCGGCGCGGGACACGTGCTTTGTTTGATTTTTTTTTTTTCTCTTTACGAAAGATAAAGTTATTAGATAATTTTTTGTTACAATGCAAAGTTTAAAACTTTTTTCGTTAGTTTTTTCTATATTTAATCTTATTAATTTTTACCTACCTTTGTGCACCACATGCACTAACACTAATAATTTTTACCTACCTTTTCATTGGAGAAACATCATATGGATGAAATATGATGTTTCTCCACCACATGCACTAACACTAATAAGTTGTCTCAGGAGTCGAAGTCTTGGTTGAGTAGGAAGCCTGGGATCCAATGGCATCTTTCAACTCACAGATTCATGTTCTAAGGTGTCACGTTCAAGTTGTAAGTCGAATGATATTTGGTGGCTCAATGATTTTTGCAATTGTTTTCTTGCTCGTCCAGCGGTTAGGAACTGCAAAACTGACAACGCCAGTAACTATCACAATCCTGCTATTGGGACTTGGGTGTGGTACTGCGCGCAAGTTCTGCGTAGACACATTGGGATGAGGATCTTCTTCAGATCCTCTTTGTGAAGATCTTCCTATCTGTTCATCATACATCGTGCATTCAGTTTTCGTTAGGTAATGTTTGTGTTTAATTTTAAATTCAAAATTCAAAATGATTTATGACCGCACGATGTACGATAAACGAATAGGATGTAAAGATCTTAGCAAAGATGATCCTGATGGGAGGGAACAGTTGACATTGAAGAACTGACAATGCCAGTTACTCTCATAGTCGTGCTATTGGGACTTGGGTGTGGTACTGCCGGCAAGTTCTGCCTAGACACATTGGGAGGGAACAGTTGACATTGGGTTATATGGTGGGTGATCTTTTGTGCAGTGCACTTCTTATCTAGTATCTTTACATCTACCTAGCTCCTTATTCTCTGTGGACCAGTGGACGCGTCCCTAAGGAGCAAAAACAAAAACAATTTTCCCGTACTGTATCCGGCGGGTGGGGTTCTTTGTTATTTTGTTTCTAATCCTTCCGGCATTTCGCGGCCTCTTGCCTTTCGCAAGCCTTGGTGAATTGAAACATCATTTCGTGGTGTGGGTCACTGATCTTTGTTACTGGTGATGAAAGCTGGTTTCGAGTGCTTTTGACTTTCAGCATAACTCAAGCTGGCATTGTAACTTCTTTGCAAGTTATGTGAAGCTGCCGTTGTATCATACGCTGAAAAGGCTTTTTGGCCAAAATGATCATTGAGATTAACATAACTCATCACTTTAGTTCTTAAAATTTGAAATAAGTAGAAGTAGTCCCTAAGTTTGTCCACCATCAATCATTTTGTCATTCCATGAAAAATTCTATTAAATAAGGACTAAAATGATAAAAATACTCTCAATTTAATAAACACGAGCCAAAATAGCTTCACAAAAATTGAGGGTATTTTTTTTATTTTATCTTTATTTAATGAAGATTTTTCATATAATGACCAAAATGATTGAAAATGAACAAACTTAGAGACCACTTTTATTGAATTCAAATATCAGAAACCAAAGTGAGAAGTTATGTCAATCTCAATAATTATTTTGGCTAAAAAGCCTATTCTAAAATAACTCAGGCCGTCTTGTACAATTAGCATTTCGAGTGTAGTAAGTAGGGGTTTGTGTCCAGGGGTTGGGAGGTTTTTAAGCTCTTGATGTGTATTAACAGATATTTAACCAAGTTAATTAATTAATGAAAGAGCCTGAGCCTGCTTTGTTTCGTTATTTCTAGACTGCGATTTGGTAGCGATTGCTGCCTCTAAGTTCCATTTACATTGTACAAGCTTCAGTGTTGTGCTTTGTGTGCTATCAAATTTTCTAAAGAAAACTAATGAAAGAAACTTGAAATGCTAAAGTGAACAGTACGTGAAGCTTTCCGTTAAAGTTCCTAATTTTCTAATACAAAGTGAATGTCAATCGGTTGACAAACATTTACCCACAACTAGTACAAAATTCCAGCTTCTCAGATCAACTAGTACAAAATTCGAATGCTCAATGTATCTTACAACTTCCTCCTCCTATGTACAAGAGCCCCTCATATTTTTACTATAACTTTGAATCTACAAGTTTACATCCGTCCTGGGTCGAGACATCTCGACGGTATTCAAGGCATTCTATATTGAGGCACCAGGGGGGTTGCCTCCCATACCTTACCTTGTATAAACAACAATCAAGTCTTTGGCAGAGTACTTAATTCAGCACAGCCAAACGAGGCTCGAGACTTTCATGCCTTGATATCGAGGCACCAGGGGCATTGCCTCCCATACCTTACCTTGTAGTATAAACAACAATCAAGTCTTCGGCAGAGTACTTAATTCAGCACAGCCAAACGAGGCTCGAGACTTTCATGCCTTGATATCGAGGCACCAGGGGCATTGCCTCCCATACCTTACCTTGTAGTATAAACAACAATCAAGTCTTCGACAGAGTGCTTAATTCAGCACAGCCAAACGAGGCTCGAGACTTTCAATATGGCACCTTCTTGACCTTGGTGATCACAACACCTCATGAGCCTTGCCATAATACCTGTTGATGAATGGAGCCTGCAAGGTAAGACCAGCCAAACGGAGTAAATATATTGAAGGGCTCTAAACCCTAAAGCATCAATTAAATAGAAAACATGCTAAAAAGGGGGAATGAAAAACGAAAAAACAAAGAAAGGCCAAGGAGAGGATGTCTTGACCATCATACCAGCCCCCAAAAAATCACAATACCTACTATTTGATTTTACGAAGAGTCAATAAATTGAAAAGATATCACTACCAAGCTTAAGCATTTGCTACACCAACTTCCTATCAAGATAATCAGAGAAGCCAATGTGATTCATGCATGTCATGAGAAGCTAAGTTTGTGAATTTGACTTTCGAAATACGAACTATATTCATGATGTTACAGAGAGGAAGCCCAACTGCCTTCACGTACATTTTCTCAGGATCTGGATTCTCTTCGAGTCAGGCCTAAATTTTGAATCATTACCATATAACATCAGAATCCACGATCACAGCTGTGCTCACACGGCCTTTAGAACTCAAGGTTATCACCTTTCCACTCCCACTCTTCACTTCCTCTTCGTACTCATTCTAGATCTCTCTGTTAGGTGTTTAATCCCTGCAACCCACCAACAAAAAGGCAATACAAGCTTTCCTCTCCTTTGCTTTTACTTTTGGAATGGTCTGTTGACAACCTGACATGGCTTAATTCTGTTATTTTCATTATCCAATATTACGTACTATTATCAAAGGCATTGAATATCCAGATTATGCCATAAAATCGAATGCATTTTAAGAAAAAATCTAGCCAAATAGTTAGTTTAGTTTCTTCCTCTCCACATTAAACAAAAACAGCCACCCTACAGAAACCATCACGTAGAACCCCTCTGTTTAAACTTTAAACTTCAAACCCACTACAAAAAATGCCTACAAGATGCAAGATCTAACTTCTTTTGAGAAACGAAGCGAGAGAAACAGAGAACTTTAAGTTTAAGACAAGGCATAAAACCATATTGAACACAAAATAGTTGGCATTAATGACACAAATCCAATCCCATATAAGCAGACAGAAACTTTATCCTAGCGACTGATAGTGATAGTGCTACAACCAATACATTTGAAAAAGCAGCTGCATCTGCTCAGTAAAGCAACAGGACCTCTGATTCAACCAAATTTTCCAATGAACAAGAAGCAACATTAAGGACATTCAAGATGGAAAACCATAGACTCTTCAACATATTTTGAACATCCACCTTTAAAACATGACAACTATCCGCAACCCTCAACCTTGTAAACTGACTCAAAGCTGCTTTCACATACCAATATAAATCCAAAATATCAGTGTTTGGGACGTTACCTTAACAATTGAAATGTCAGGAGTATCTGGTGTATGCACAGGGTAGAACTTGTAAAACCTCATATTTTCAAATGCTGTTTTAGCTTCTTCACTCATTTCTTCAATGGCTTTTCTCCGGGTTTCCCTGGCCTATAAAAGAATAGAAAGGAGAAATATAAAAGTTATACCGCTGAAAAAGAGAGTATACTTTTAGACAAATATTGTTCAAACACACAAATACAATTCATGATATCTGCCAAAAAGAAAATACCTCTCAATTAGATTTCTTTTGTTCACGGACTTTCTCCTTGACAAACTCCTGAGAAAGAACAAAAAAGGAAAACCTGTCACTACTGGTGCAAGTAGAGGGGAAAGAGGCAGAGAGAAGTGGGAAATTATGAGTTACAACCATCTTTAGTACATTTTACCTTGAATTCATCCTTCTGGTCTGCAGATAATTCCTCCTCTTCTATCAGGTTATCAGTGAACTCCTACAGATTTAGATGCAATTTAGTGCAATGCTCTTTATTGCTGTTCATATCATCTATTTGTTCTTAAAGAGAGGGGATTGGCAAGGGAACAAATTCAACAAAACTTGGCTAATCCAGGAATAAAAAAAAAATTCTAACAACAGCATCCCCTTGACAGAGCTAATAAGCAATAAGAAGTCACCAGGACATGCTATTAACACTTCACAGATCAAAACCTACCAAATGTTTGTAACTAGGAAAAATGGTTACAAGAATACAAGGTTGCAAACACACTAGTACTTGAAGAATAAAAAAAAATAGAGGGAGTAAATCAATAAATAAATGTTAACACACTTCTTTTTATATCATCAGACCTCTTTTTGGGGGTTGGGGACATTCCTGGGTCAAATTGATGAAAAAGGGAGTCAATAATCATCTCATCAATGCCAGATACTGGCATTTTTCAAGTAATTCCATTATGTATTAATGCATCGTTGATGTATTTGTAATTGCCTGAAAAATGCCAGATACTGTCAATGTAATGATTTCTTATATAAGACTACAAAGAATAAATAATCTAATTAATTGAATAGTGGGGCTATAATAAAAGAGTTTAATAATTGCTCTCTATCTCAAATACTGTGGGATTTGTTAGCAGCAGTTAAGTGAGCTAGGTCTAGAATTGGCTGCTGTAGCCAAATCCTATTGGGATTTTCCTTTCTAATTTGTTGGTGGACTTCTTATCCACTTCTGTGTATTTCTCTATTCTTTAATAAAATTGTTTCTTCTCAAAAAAAAAAAAATAAATAAATAAATAAAATAATCCTAGCCATTTAAAATAACCGTGTCTGTGTCAATGGACAGCAACCAGATGCAAAAGACAGTTGATAAGAAGCACGATAAGCCATGTGATTTCACAATTGAATTGATCCAAAACATGCACAAACATCAAAAGCTTGATTATGTACCTCCAGTTCATCCAATTCCCAATCAAATTCACAGTAAACCTGAAAGGGCCATAAAAGAAAGTCACTTCACAAGAGACCTGAAAGTATACAGTAATCATTCAAATTCATATGAGTACATCAAGGAGTATGTTGTTTGTGCAAAAGCAGAAATGAAAAGCTTGATCTTGTAATATATTGGTCCAATTCCAGAAATTTATGGACATTTTTTTTTTTTGGAAAACAGATATGATATATCCGGGCAAAGATGCCAAAAAGAAACAAGAAAGCCTACCCAAGAGGCAAACAAACACCAGCAATGACAACAGAAGGAAATACAAGAAGGTACAAGGGAGCCGTGACGCCGCATCTAGTGCTAAAGCGTCCCTTCTAAACTAACAAAAAAATACTAAGGAGGGCAAGGAAGACCATCATTGCATAAGACATGGACCAGGGAAGATGGGGGTCTATGGACCCATATTTGATCACATGCTTCCCTACATTTTCGCGACGCCAAAAAGTCCGCGACCGAGTTGGCCAGTCTTGGTACCCAAGACCAGTGGCAAGCCTGAAAAGCCATTCCCAATCGATAGCACTTCCTAAGAATGGGAAAGGCATCCCAACTGCCCTTCTTTGCCGGATCCCTCAGACAAGAAATTGCATCGAACGAGTCCGATTCAATACAAATGGAATTCCACCCGTTTCTAACCCCCAGCTTACACCCATGTAAAATGGCCAAAGCCTCAGCCATCGTAGCACCTGTAGCCTTTACTCTAAGCCTAGAAGCAGCCAAAAACCGCCCATTCTCATCCCTCGCCACCACCCCCATGAAGCCCCCACCCACACTTGCATCCCAGCTAGCATCCACATTAATTTTGATGACTCCTTGATTCGGAGGAGACCATTGCACTTCATCCCCCAAGTTCGGTTGATTGAGCAAAGATGGGAAACTCGGCCTGTTGATAAAATCCTGATAAGCCGAGACCGATCTGGAGATAACTGCTACCACCCTGTTGGGGTATATAACTTGGTTGTTGAACTGGAAATCACATCTTGATTTCCAAATATGCCAGCATGTGAAAGCAATATAAGATAAGCGATTAATCCTCACCTCCATTGACCCAGTCTCCAAATCACCCATTTGCACAATCCAGTTTGCCCAGCTTGAAACATGCAGCAGATGAGGTCTCAAGTTCAGCATACCCCCAAACCAAACCACCTCCACCCAAGGACAAAACAGAAAGAGATGTTCAATGGACTCATCATTAGAATTACAGAGAGGGCAAATGGGAGAAAGAGAGGATCTACGAATATATAAATTCTTCATTGTAGCTAAAGCCTCATGCAGGGTCCTCCACATGAAAGTTCTGATTTTAGGAGGTACCTTCAACTTCCAGACAATCTTCCATAAGGTAGAAGGAATGGGGACCAACCTGTTTGATTGATGGCAGCGATCAATATTTCGAGAGAGACTCCAATAATAACCTGATTTGACTGAATAAGACCCCCTCTTGTCATAAGGCCAAACCAATATGTCCTTGAGCGTCGGATCACCAATATGCATAGCCAAGATTGCCTCAACCTCTTATTCCGCCAAGAAAGGTTTTAAAAAGTCAATTTCCCACTCCCCACTCTCAGGACAAATCAGTGACTTCACCTTCAGATTTTTCGAGACTTGAACCGAGCCCAACAGGGACGGTCTACCCAAAGGAGTGGAGGGGAGACAACCAGCATAAGCCTCATAGGGTTCAAATGGGGGTGTGCAAAACCAAATAAGTTATCCAACAGTAACAGCATGTTTGACAAAGATCTCACTGAAAGCATGCCCATGTGTTGTACTTAAATGAAAGTTCAGATGGAAAGAGAACAGATGAGGATGTAGGAAGAAAAGAATATTAATTTAGGCATTGCTACATGTCTGGAAGCTAACCTAGTCCAGTCTTTCTTTTCCCAATTCTTTTTTATATATCTTTTCAATTTAGGAACTAATTCTTGAATATCCTGTATTACTTAGGTTTAAGCCCTTCTGCACTCCTTCTCATCAAATCCATAAACCCAGATAGACCCATACAATTCATATCAAAATAGTTTTTGTCCATGAGTTTGTTTAACTAATAATTATTACCCTTACCGGCTTTGGCCCTCCTGGAAACATTATTGGGACCTCAGTGCTCTGCTCGAGCTCATCTTCCTTGAAGAGCTGATAGAAATCTGTCAAAATGACCACATGTCAAAACCAGTACGGTTCACCGGAAAAAAAAAAAAAAAACATAAATATATTTTAAAAAGTACAGTCTAGCATGCACTGTAAACAATGATGATTAATCACCATCAAACATGAGCTGTAGATACTGTTTTCACTCCATAACAATACAAAATTTGAAAAACATTCTTGAGAGAGCGAGAGAGAGAGAGTATCAGATAATGTGAGATTAGGCGAGGTTAAAAACAAAAGATAATTTTGGAAATCTACATGGCAAGCAGTACTCAAGTCTCTTGAGTCGCTCTATCTTCATGTGTTTCAAAGCAGCCCTGAAATAACATAAATATAAAATAGCCATAAAACCGTAAATCGTCGAATAAGGTACAAATAAATAATAAAAATTGATCTGAAAAAAAAAAAACGAGTGTAAGAAAACTCAACAGCAGAACCCAAAACACAATAGAGGTAACAGAATACTTGTAAAACAGAGGACAGAGAAAGTTGCAATGACGAAGACATAACCCACTCTGTCTAAGGCAACTCAGACCCAGGATACTATATAATTTATATAGAGCATGCATGTCAATGTATGGCACATGATCTCGAGTACAAACAAAGGCTTTCAGTTAAGACAAGAAACAGCTAAGGAGGCTTCACTGGTTAACCTCAATCCAGGGTTAAAAGCCAGCCAATGACAAAATCAGACACACAAGTCAAAATTAATGTTATGATATAGGTTCAGTTAAACATTGTCATGTATGTTGAACAGTAAGTCATTCAGTAGCAAATCAACATACTGTGACTAATGTCTATAAACTAACCTTTGATGAAAAGTGTCAGAAAAGCAACTACAAATAGATCAATCAAGATTTACTCATTCTAATTTTTTTTATATAAAAAAAATTCCTACAAAGCAGAAATAAAACATGGCTCCTCAAGACTATTATACTTAATTGTCAAGAAACCACACAAAATTTAATGATCAGTTCAAATTGGTTATAAGGAAGTTAGAGACGCAGTCATGGCTTTGATTGAGATAAACCAAACCAACTCGAAATAACAAAGCATTTCTAATAATTTCAAAATTTTATTTCCAAACTCACCATACAGCAGTAACGTAACACTGATTACAAAACCTAAAAACATAGAGTACAATAAATAAAAGAACTGACAGAAAGGGAGAGTGAAAGAGTGCGATCGTACCTTCTCTTAGTGCAGCCCAGAATAAATATTTGTGATTTAAGTCTATCAACTTGGCTGTCTCTGTAGAAAGTTCAAAGTGCACAATGATATCAAGACATTGACAAACAAAAGTCAATACAGAAGCTTGTCCTAAAATCAGTTCAAAACCACCAACACTCAAAGTGCACCTATTCTCCAGAGGAATATACAGAATCCAACCATTTTCATTTGTTTCATGGGAATTATTTATTCCGCTTCTCTCTGAACTGAGTTAATCCCAATCATATCGGAAGGGGGGAAAGGCGACACAACCTGTAACAAAGCAAAACCATAATCAAAAGAATTTAGCAAGCAAGAGATCAAGAATAGGCATTCTAACGCACAAGAACGTTACAAATCAGGTTTAGCGGTTGCCAAAATGTTAATCATTTACAACAAACCAGGTAAAAAGTTGAAAGAAACAAATTACAAAGGAAAGAAGAAATGTAGGATGCAAATTCAATATAAAAAAATAATCTGCAACTCAACTTCATTTGCTTTTTCATAACCAAATAAATCATTTTCTACAAACATGAGATATACAACGAAAAACAAAGACAAAAACCATTTCTACGAAGCAAGCATTGCAGTCTAAGAAACTCAATTTAATATATAGTTTGAAGAATCAGTAAACCAGTCTCGTTATTGTTAATTAGACAGTATGAAGTCCAGCTTCCAAAAAATGAAGGGTTTTTCTCTTTTGCTCCGTATGCCACTGAAGCTCAAGGGAAAATTTTATAGGACGGCAATAAGGCCGGCGATGCTGTATGGCACAGAATGTTGGGCGGTGAAGCATCAACACGTACACAAAATGGGTGTAGCGGAGATGAGGATGCTTCGTTGGATGTGTGGGCACACGAGAAAGGATAAGATTAGGAATGAGGATATCCGGGGTAAAGTAGGAGTAGCCGAAATTGAAGGAAAGATGAGAGAAAATCGGTTACGGTGGTTTGGACATGTGCAAAGAAGGCCTACTGACGCTCCGATTAGAAGATGCGACTATGGGACAGAGGTTCAGGGCCGAAGGGGCAGAGGAAGACCTAGGAAAACTTTGGAAGAGACCCTAAGAAAAGACTTAGAGTACTTGGATCTAACGGAGGACATGACACAGGACAGAACACAATGGCGTTCTAAGATTCATATAGCCGATCCCACTCAGTGACTTGGATTTTCCAAGTCTCAAACCGAGAAGTTTTCCTCACTCGGGAAATTAAGGGAACACTACCTCAACCTATATGCTCCACTCACAAAGCTTCAACATACAAGCTTCAACAAAAGAAAATTCAAAGAACTTAGCAAAGAAGGCTTTGGTGTATTTAACACAATACGTTGAAATGAAGGAAAGCTTTTTTTTTTGATATCCCCGATAAGTTACAAATATGTACATATACTTGAGTCAAAATAAACAAACAAGAGGGAGCCTTCACAAAGGTTGCTTAGGAGAAGTCTCAGCAGTCGGTAGAGCCCCAGAAAGAGAAGGCACCGGAGGGGGATCATTCGGAGCCTCAGTATTGGACAAAACCCTAGAAGGAGGAGGCATCAGAGATTGATCATTTGGAGCTTCATTACGCGGTACAGCCCCAGAAGACGAAGGCAATAAATGCCTTTGGAACAAACCCACAAATCTCTGATGATCAAGTAAAACCTGACCATCAGATTCCTTCATCTGGTCAAGCTTCCTCTTCATGTTTGTAGCATAGTCATGTGCGAGCCGGTGCAACTGTTTATTCTCATGCTTGAGCCCTCTAATCTCCTGTTTGAGACTCATCACTTCAGCCGCCAATGATTCAACTTGGCGGGTTCGAGCAAATAGGCGTTGGGCCATATTAGACACAGAACCTGCACACTGAACACTGAGAGCCAGAGAATCCTTAACAGACAACTCATCAGACCGTTTGGAAAGTAGTCTGTTATCTTTGGGAGTGAGAAGGTTCCTGGCCACTACCGCAGCGGTCATATCATTCTTCATCACGGAATCCCCAACGGTAAGAGGACCAGTAGGGGAGACGAAGGATGGGCGCCATATGTTGTCTGGAGAAGGCGGGGCTGCCTCTTCAACAAGGTTCAAGTCAAAACGACGGTCGGAGGGGCCAGACATTTTCAAAGGTGTTGAAGAGATAAGAGGTCGGACAAATCAAGATCTTAGAAGTGCAAGAATGGAGCTTCTACTGGTGGATATTCAAGTGTGCTTTGGAACTTAATGTCAGCCCCTATAAAAATCTGCACTTGATGAAGCTTCAGAAATCGAAGAGGCGCCTGCTCAGAAATCGAAGAGGCATTTGCTTTCTCAAAAGCTGGGCTGCTCAGAGATTCTCAAAAGCTGGGCTGCTCAAAGACCACAAAGGCCGATCTCAGAAATCGAAGAGGCTTGCTTTCTCAAAAGTTGGGCTGCTCAGAGACCACGAGGGCCGATTTCAGAAATCGAAGAGGCACCTACTTTTCCAGCCTTGTCAGCACCTGTCACACGCACACTCAGCTTTGCGGAAATTATGGGCATTCTGTCGAAGATTTCTGGCGAAGTAGAAAGCACATGAATCGTACTGTTCAATCACCCACTTCCCACACGCAACAGTAGCTCATGGGTACCACAGATAACTTTGCCAAAGTTCTCTGACAAAGTTGAGACACGTGAAGCTTGCAGCTCCCACTACACCGCTCTGACCAAGAAGGGTAAAAGAATTGCAAAGAAACAACACTAACAAAGTTTAGACACATAAATTTTGAAGGTCTAGCTACCATATTATTACCCACAAGGGTAAAGGAACAGTACCACTGCTGGATAATTGGAAAGTCCCGGTGTGTCAACCTCTGTGCTTCGTGGCAAGGTAGACTAGCAAACATGCCCAACCTTTACTCACATTCGAGAAAACACTCCTAACAAGATTGCTTGCTCCAAAATCGAAGAGGCACCGCCCTCCGAATCTCGAGAGCCAGACTCCCAACATGATTACTTTCTCAAAAATCGAAGAGAGGGTAAAGGAACAGTACCACTGCTGGATAATTGGAAAGTCCCTGTGTGTCAACCTCTGTGCTTCGTGGCAAGGTAGACTAGCAAACATGCCCAACCTTTACTCTCATTCGAGAAAACACTCCCAACAAGATTGCTTGCTCCAAAATCGAAGAGGCACCGTCCTCCGAATCTCGAAAGACAGACTCCCAACATGATTACTTTCTCAAAAATCGAAGAGACACCGCTCTCCGAATCTCGAGAGCCAGACCCCCAGCAGGATTGCTTTCTCAAAAATCGAAGAGGCATCGTTTTCCGAATCTCGAGAGCCAGACCCCCGACAGGTCTGTAATCTTCACACGCAACATCAGCTTTCCAGATACCACAAACCACTTTTTCAAAGTGCTCTGACAGAGTTAAAACATGTGAAGCTGGCAGCTCCCACTACCGTGCTATAACCAAGCAGGGTAAAGGAATAGCATTATTACTTGATGTTAGGGAGACTCCTATATATGTCGACTTCCATCCCTAACGGACAGGCAGACCTGCAAAAATGCTCAACCCTTTCTCTTATCTGAGAGGGCACTCCCAACAAAGCCTTTCGAAATATTCAGCTTTTTTCCCCCCGATAATACCTCTGTAAACAAGCTATACTAGAGCAAGAATATCTCATATCATCAGGGTTAAAAGCAAGAGTATCCCATATCATGCTTTTTCCCTGTCTTTTCCTTTGGCCTTGTTCTTACCTGCAAGACAAGGAGAAAGAGAGCAATCAGTCAGCACTTGGAATCAAGCTTCCAGCCAGGAACTGACTGCCTGGAACCCCTTACCTGATTACTTACCTGGCATTGCTCTCGAGTACTCATCTTCAACATCTTATGCTTCCAGGGAAGATACCGCATCTGCCTGAGGAACAGATAAGGCAAGTGAGAAGGATACAAGGAAGCATGTGGAGACAAGCGTAACAGCACACGTGCCGATACATCCACTACTTTATCAAAAGCAAAAGTATCCCATATCAGCAGGGTCGAACGTACTCTAGATTTGATGGACTTGTTTTGACCCTCAAATTCTTCAGTCGGCCTTATACTCTGGAGGAAACCAGAAAACCCTCCAGCCCAGTTCAAGAATAAGCATGTGGAAAGTTACTTCTTCAAAAGCAAAAGTATCCCATATCATCTCTCCTCATTTTTCTTCTCTTTATCCTTCATGCTGCCTGCAAGATAGGGAGAATGTGAACAATCAGCCGGAGCTCTGATTGCTTACCTTGTCTGTCACCTCTTTTAGCAGATCCCCCAGCTCGGCGACTTGGGGGACTCCTACTACATGGTTTGTATCTCGCTTGACCAAGCATGAAACTACAAGTAAGCTTCAAGTGAAATTGATACATTACCTTGTGCATCTCCACCAGTTACAGATACCACCCCTGGATGGAGGAAGAGTACTTCCAGAGAAGATGCCACATCTACCTATGAGACAGATAAGGCAAGTCAAGACGATACCACACTCCGGTACTTAGAAGTTTCGTGGCTACGAGATCATTCTCCCACAATTTTTCCTAATGTCATTTGTATTAAATCATTCACTTGTACTCACTAAAGGAGAGCTTGAACCTATGTACTTGTGTAAACCCTTCACAATTAATGAGAACTCCTCTATTCCGTGGACGTAGCCAATCTGGGTGAACCACGTACATCTTGTGTTTGCTTTCCTATCTCTATCAATTTATATACTTATCCACACTAATGACCGGAGCAATCTAGCGAAGATCACAAAAAGTGACCGTTTTCGCTACCTAGGATCTATCTTGCAAGAGAACGGAGAATTAGATGGAGATCTCAACCATAGAATACAAGCTGGATGGATGAAGTGTAAGAGTGCATCCGGCGTGTTGTGTGACCGTCGTAGGCCACTGAAGCTCAAGGGAAAATTTTATAGGACGGCAATAAGGCCAGCGATGTTGTATGGCACAGAATGTTGGGCGGTGAAGCATCAACGTACACAAAATGGGTGTAGCGGAGATGAGGATGCTTCGTGGGATGTATGGGCACACGAGAAAGGATAAGATTGGGAATTAGGATATCCGAGGTAAAGTAGGAGTAGCCAAAATTGAAGAAAATATGAGAGAAAATCGGTCCCGGTGGTTTGGACATGTGCAAAAAGGCCTACTGACGCTCCGGTTCGAAAATGTGACTACGGGACAGAGGTTCGGGGCCGAAGGAGTAGAGGAAGACCTAGGAAAACTTTGGAAGAGACCTTAAGAAAAGACTTGAGTACTTGAATCTAACGGAGGACATGACACAAATGAGCGCAATGGCGTTCTAGGATTCATATAGCCGATCCCACTTAGTGGGAAAAGGCTTTGTTGTTGTTGTTGTTGTTGTTGCTCTGTGTTTTGAAAATTAAAAGGAGTGGACCAAATGTCTAATCTAGTTTAGCAGAGCAAACAGAGATGAGATGTTGAAACTCACCGCGACCACCACGTATGCAAACAACTTTGTTTTCGCCATTGACGGAGACCAATTGAGCTGCGAAAAAGACAATGCGGGTTTTCGAATTAAAACTCAACGGGATAAAGAAAACAGAACAGAGAAGGTGGGCAGGTGAGAGAAGACAAGTAAGCTTACGCTCAGTGCAGCCAAAGAGGTAGACATTGTTGGTGCCAACAGGGAATGCAGCCTTCCATAGATCTTGCAGGTTGCGGGGGTCCTCCAAGTACTGGGGCTCCGATTTCTTCACCCGCTTCGTCGTCCGAGTCGTCCTTGTGGCTTTGCTCGATTCCTTGTGCTTCTCTGCCTCCGCCTTCCGGCTCGCCGCCTTCCGCCTGGTTCCTCTCCTCGTTTTTTTGCAGCCAGCAGTTTTGCTACTCTCAGGCTCAGCTTGCCTCGCCTGAAACGGAAGAGAGAGAAAGAGAGAGAAATAGGATTTGGCAATGGATGCGTATTTCGAATTTTGGCAAGAGAAAGAGAGGATTTTGTGTTATGTGTCAATAATGTTTAATTAGATGAATCCGGGTTTTGACATTTAGGATTGGTATTCATCCCCCTTATGCGCCGGATTATCTCGAACTGGACTAGCTTCAAGGACTAAGCTGGATTGGCTTAGACTAGACTAAGCTGGACTAACTTAGTGAAGCGTTTGGTGCAGTGTTGGACTAAGAAGCTGGATAATAACAAATTCTAATATTATATTATTTAATATATAAATTATTAATATTTTATTATGATCTAGGTGATCGGAGATGACGAGGAGTCTATCGGGAGTGGTCGTTGAGCATGACGAGGACGAGAAATGATAGTCTTAGCTAGTCCCATGGTTATTGGGGGGTCTCGCTAAGACCTCTTAGTGAAGGGTTTTGTCCATGCTAATCCCCTTTAGTCTCATTAATGTTAGTCCCAGCATGGAACAAACACGGTATTGGACTAATAGCTAGTCCAGTCCAGTCCCACTTAGTGAGGGCAAACAAACGCCCCCAAGAGGTCTTAAGTTCGAATTTCGTGGATGGCGAATTCGATATCAAATTAAATTGCACATTATGTGGTTTTGCCGAACTCCTCTTCCTTAGTATAAAAATATCGATGTATTAAAAAAAAATGAATCCAGATTTTAGATGGTTGGGAATTAGAGAGTTTTTATCGATAATAGTCAAAATTTAATACCCAATATCATAAATATCGATGTTTTGACTCATTATGCATATGGTTGTATGTGTGCTAAACCTCAATCAGCTCGTGACTCTGAAACATTCATCTGGGCACTGAGTATCGCACGGACACAATGCATTGACATGACATGCAAATGAGAATTGGTGCGCTTGTTCAAGATGCAAATATGCTAACGGAGCAAATGGAGAAACAACTATTCATTACAGGCATCAGGAATGTTAGGAAGACACCCATGACCGCAATCTTGAATCCCAAACTTTCTTGAATTTCTTATATATATGGATGTGAATTTTGAGGGTATTTAACTCTATTCACATGAGTTTTATGTTATATTTGAAAGTTTTTATAAAACGTGACACTTATAAAATTTGGTATTAAATTTTGACTATTAATGACAATTACTCTTAATTAGGACTACAAGAAATGACTAAGGGGATGAAAGACGAAATTGATGAGTTTGAAACAAATATAAGACCAAATTACCGAATTGACAAAATGTACAACATTATTTGATATAAAAATCTTATTTGAAAGAGATGTTATATTTACATATCCCAAATTACTTTCTGCACACTTTTTTAATTTTTTTAATATTTTTCTCTCAAATGTTAGTGGTGTGTCAAAAAAATATTAAGAAAATAAACGAGTATGGCGAAAGTAATTTGTTGTGTGAATATAATCTCTCTATTTGAAATATAATAAATGCTAAAGAGACTTTCGCAAAGTGTGACTCTTTATAGACTTTATGTCAACACAATTTAAAGTTAATTCTCGTGCCAACATTTAAAAGTATTGGGTCAATTCTCGTCTCTCATCTCCTTTAGTCATTCTTTTCCGTCCCAATTAAATAATGTAAATTTGGCAATGTACAATCACTACGGGAGAATCGTATATGAAAATTTCATCTTGTACGTCTCAAACAGAAATACCAAAATACTAGTTCTAATGTAACATCCCACATCGCCCAAGGGAGTGGATCCTCTAAGCCTTATATGTATATTTTCATCTCTACCTAGCACGAGGCCTTTTGAGAGCTCACTAGCTTCGGGTTCCATCTAAACTCCGAAGTTAAGTGAGTTCGTTCGAGAGCAATCCCAGGATGGGTGACCCATTGGGAAGTTCTCGTGTGATTTCCAGAAACAAAACCGTGAGGGCATGGTCGGGGGCAAAGCGGACAATATCATTTTACGGCAGAGTTAAGCCTGGGATGTGGTAGGGGTCTGGGCCGGGATATGACAATTTGGTATCAGAGCCTAGGTTTGGCAGTCATGTATATTTTGGGAGTATTCTAATCATTTTGACGTCTTATGTCAGAACCATGCCACCTCGAAAAGAGCCACATACTTCATCTGAGTCTGATTTTCCTGATATTGCCCAACTTGGGAAGGCTATGGCTAATGCCATTCAGTCCTCATTTCGTCATCCCCAGAGAATTGCCTTGGAGACTGTGTACAACTTAAAGTTGAATAATTTTGTTGGCAATGAGGGGCCCGAGGGAGCTAAGCGTTGGCTCAATCATGTCGAGAAAACTTATCGACTGATGCAGCGACAGGGGAATTTCCCTAAGGATAGATGGGTCGAGACGACTACTTGGTTTTTGGGTGAGAAAGATGCATCCTGGTGGAGGCATGAATCTTTTCAGTTGTCACCAGAGGAAGGCGCCGATTAGGAGATTTGTTAGCAGCTATTCCAGAAGAGATTTGTACCTCCAAAGTATATAGATTGTAAGAAACAAGAATTCACGCATCTAAAGCAAGGGAAAATGTCAGCTAATGAGTATTGTAGAAAGTTCACTGATTTATCTCGGTATTGTTTGGAGATTGCTGAGATGCTTCGATGATTCAAGTAGGGTACTCGAAAGAAGTGGCGTTCTATGAAGACCACTACTCCCTGCTCTACATATCAGGAGTTTTATGAGATTTTACTGTAGGTTGAGGATTCTGAAAATATGTCAAGTAACAGTGAAGAAGAGGAAGAAAAAGATAATAGCTAGAAGAAAAATAATAATAAAGATAAAGGCCAGTCATCTCAGGGACCTCGCAAGACGCAGAGTTTTAAGAGAAGTGGTACTAGTTCTAGTTCTTCTAGTAGAGGTTTGAGTTCCACTGCAGCGGAAAGGCGGCCGATTTTCAAGAGGTTCCCGGTTCCAGAGATAGAGAGATTCTAGCAGTCCAGGTACCCAACTGTGTCGTATGTGCAATAATCGGCATTTTGGGGAATGTAGGCGAGGTAGCAGTAGATGTTTCACATGTGGCTAGATGGGACATCGGGCTATTCAGTGCCCTCAAAATCAGCAGAAGCCCCAGCCATCCGTCTTGCCACTACCATTTCCTATTTAGTAGATTCTCGGCCCTAGTGGTTATACCCAGACAAGTTATGGTGAAGCATATCATTATCAAGGTGATATAGCTCCATATTCTGGATAACATTATCAGTATCCACACGACCTGTATCATCAGGGAGGTTATCCTCAGTATCTAGGAGGTTACACGCCATATTCAGGTGGTGGATCACAGTGGTATCCCGGAGGGCGGTCCCCAGAATGTGGAGGTTGCTTCTAGCAGCGTAGGATCATCGAGGCAACCTAACCAGCCTGGTCAGGGACGAGGTATACATGGATGTGGAAACCAAGCTAACAAGGGTCATGGAGGACGGCAACAGCCTCAAGGTCGTGTTCACCATATCACCTTGCAAGATGCTCAAAACAATCCTGATCTTATCATGGGTATGTTGAATATTCTTAGTCATTTTGCTAGAGTATTAATTGATTATGGTGCCACACACTCTGTTATTTCCCATACGTTTATTCAGACAACGCAACCCTACCCCACACCTCTCGGTTATGAGTTAAAGTTTTCAATGCCTAGAGGCGAGACATGTTATGTTAGCTGGGAATATCAAGGATGTCCTGTTCTAGTGGAGGACGTAGTCATGCCAGCTAATCTTATTCCATTAGATATCGTTGATTTTGATGTTATTTTGGGCATGGATTGGTTACATTACAATTGTGCCAAGATAGATTGTTATGAGAAGACAGTTACTTTTCATCGGCCGAGCTTGCTTGTGGTTACATTTATGGGTGTACGTAGTGGACTAAGGCATGGCATTATCTCTGCCGTGAGGGCTAAAAGGTTATTGAGGAAAGGTTGTCAGGGTTATTTAGCTCACGTGGTATTGAATGAGGATACGCCTACCCGTGTGGAGGATGTACGGGTAGTTAGGCGTTTTCCTAATGTTTTCCCTGATGATTTACCTAGATTACCACCAGATAGAGAGGTGGAATTCACTATTGATTTACTCCTAGGTACAGATCCTATTTCCTTAACTCCCTATTGAATGGCTCCTACGAAGTTGAGGGAATTGAAAACTTAGTTACAAGAATTGGTTGATAAGTGTTTCATCCAGCCTAGTACTTCACCTTGGGGAGCTCAAGTATTATTTGTACGGAAGAATGACGGAACCTTGAAGCTATGTATTGACTATTGACAGCTGAATCGGGTAACGATTAAAAACCGTTATCCGTTGTCGCTTGTAGATGATTTATTTGATCAGCTTCGAGGTGCGTGCTTGTTCTCCAAGATTGATTTGAGGTCCGGTATTATCAATTAAAGATCAGAAGTGAAGATGTTCCTAAGACGACTTTTAGGACTCGATATGGTCATTACGAATTTCTCGTGATGCCATTCAGGTTAACGAATGCACCCGCATCTTTTATGGATTTAATGAATCGAGTATTTAAGCCATACCTCGATAGGTTTGTTATCGTCTTCATTGATGATATTTTGGTGTATTCTAAGTCTAAAGCAGAGCATACTTGACATCTTACTCTGGTTTTGAAGAAATTGTGGGAACACCAATTATATACTAAGTTTAGCAAATGCCAGTTTTGGTTAGATCAAGTGGCATTCTTGGGACATGTAAATCAGTTCATGGTATTCAAGTGGACCCACAGAAAATAGCTGTAGTTGAAAATTGGGAGTAGCAGCAAATTGTCACTGAGGTACGAAGTTTTCTGGGCTTAGCAAGCTATTATCGATGGTTTGTTAAAGATTTTTCAATCATAGCTTTACCACTGACGAGGTTGACTAGAAAAGATGTTAGATTTAAGTGGGACAATGATTGTGAGCGAAGTTTCTAGCAGCTAAAGTATTGTCTCACTCATGTATCTATTTTGGCGCTTCTAGACAACGTTGGTAATTTTGAGATTTACAGTGATGTTTCCTTGAATGGTTTAGGTTGCGTTTTAATGCAGCATGGTAAGGTGATTGCATATGCCTCGTGATAGTTGAAGCCACATGAGATGAACTACCCTACCTATGATCTCGAGCTAGCAGCCATCAATTTTGCCCTGAAGATTTGGAGACATTACTTATATGGAGAAAAGTGTAAGATTTTCACATATCATAAAAGTCTCCAGTACCTATTCACCCAAAAAGATCTTAACCTTCGACAACAACGATGGATAGAATTACTCAATGATTATGATTGCATGATTGAGTATCATCATGGTCGTGAAAATGTGGTGGCAGATGCACTCAGCAGAAAATCATATGGCCAACTTAATGCTTTATATGATTGCCATATTCCTTTTCTCACATAATTGAGATCTATAGGAATGGAATTAGGAGTGGAAGATCGGGAATAAGCTTTACTTGCTAATTTCCAGGTCAGACCGATTTTAATAGACCGCGTGCTAGAAGCTCAAGCGGAGGATGAGGAATCCCAAGAATTAGTCGAAGTAGTGTCACGAGGGAAGAAGAAAGATCTACGAATTCGGGAATATGATGGCATGTTTATGTAGGGAAATCGGATGTATGTGCCGAATATTGCAGAATTAAAGAAAGATAATCTTGATGAAGCGCACATATCGGTTTATGCGATGCATCCTGGAGGTACCAAGATGTATCACACTATTCGACCCTTCTACTATTGGTCTGGCATGAAAAGAGAGATTGCTGAATATGTGAGTCGATGTGCAATTTGCAAGCAAGTCAAAGATGAGAGAAATAAGCCTTTTGGATTGATGCAGCCACTTCCCGTTCCCCAGTGGAAATGGGAAAATATTACATGGATATCATGTACAAGCTTCCTCGTACGCGAAATGGCTACGATGACATATGGGTTATAGTGGATCGGCTTACTAAATCAGCACACTTTATACCAGTTCGAGAGAACTATTCTTTAAGCCGATTAGATGAGTTATTTATAGCAAGGATTGTTAAATACCACGGGGTTTCGGTTAGCATTATTTCTGATCGGGATCCTAGGTTCACTTATAAGTTTTGGGTGGCATTTCAGGAAGCTCTTGGTTCGAGATTGCTTTATAGTACGACATATCATCCACAGAAAAATGGGCAATCCGATAGGACTATCCAGACACTAGAAGATATGCTGAGATCTTCGGTACTGTAGTTTGGCGACGCTTGGTATAAGCGTTTGGATTTGATGGAGTTTGCTTACAATAACAACTACCATTCTAGCATCGAGATGTCACATTTCGAGGCACAATAAGGTAAATCCTGTCGTACACTTTTTGTTGGTCAGAAGTTGGTGAGAGGGTGTTAGTGGGCCTAGAGATTATTGATGAGACTACCCAGAATATTCAAGTAATTAAAGCTAACCTGAAAGCGGCCCAAGATCGACATAAGAGCCTTGCCGATAAACACGCCACTAATAGAGTCTATAAAGTTGGAGATTGGGTATTTTTGAAGCTATCTCCGTGGAAAGGCATTGTGCAGTTCGGTAAGAAAGGTAAGTTAAGTCCTCGCTACATTAGACCGTACCAGATCACCAAGCGAGTCTGTGAAGTCACCTACAAACTTGAGTTACCTCCAGAATTATCACGGGTGCACGATGTTTTTCATGTTTCTATGCTTCGTCATTATGTCTCTGATCCATCACACGTGTTACCTCCTCAGCCACTAGAAATTAATCCAAACTTGACATATGATGAGGAACTAGTGACGATCTTAGAATGGAAGGATAAGGTTCTGAGGAACAAAATTGTGTGCATGGTGAAAGTTTTGTGAAGGAACCACTCAGTGAAGGAGGCTACTTGGGATACGAAGGATCATATGCGAGATATGTATCCACGATTTTTTTTTATGGATATTAATGGCTTGTCATGTTAGTGTATAGAAATTTCGGGGATGAATTTTTTTTAAGAGGGGTAGGTTGTGACGACTCGTCCCGAATTAATATATATTTGATCCTCGAATGTGTGAAAATAACGATTATACCCTCGAGTCGTGGTGGCGTGGATGTACGTATATGGTTTTAAATTATTTTTCCCATTGACCTAATTAAATCATACTTGATGTCACGAGAGTGTCAACGCGATTTAGGGCCGAATCGGGTTTGTAACGAAAATGTTACGAATGAATAGGTGAAATTGGGTTGGTTTCTTTTGATTGGACCCAATTGCATGGATCTTGGGTTGGTAGCCTAATCAGGGCTTGAGGTTGTTTTAAGTGGCCCACCCTGTAAACCACACACACACACACGTGCAACCTTGTTCTTTCTTTCTCTCTCCAGAAAATTTCTTATGTCCGTACGATTCGAATCCTCCACCCTTCAAACACCATCAATCACCCACAGATCGAGTGATTGAAGGTCACCATCAGCTTCCTTGTGACTCCACGAGTCTGGTGACACTTTTGGGACGAAGAGCAATTCACGGGAACCCGAGAACTTAGAAGCTCGGGCGGAGTACCTTATTTCCCTAACGTGATCGTCGAGGTTTTACTTGTTTTTAAGACTTAGAAAGGTATTATTACAACTCCTTTAGTGTTTTCGACTAATTTTGGATAAGTTTGGACGTCGAAATTGTTGGAAATGTGCCCTAAAGCCAATCATATGATGATACTTTACGGACATTTCACATGTTAAACTAATCTAGTTTAATATAAAGGGCAAAGATTATTGTTTGAGCCGTCTCATATAAATGTTATATGCTTAAACGATAAAGTCCAAGGAATATGTGATTGGGAGAATGCAATCTAATGAAGTTAGATTCATGAGACCATTCTTTCGTAGACACATCCTAAATGTTCCTGATCATAGGATTGTCAATTGGGCATTGACAGTCCGTCAAGATCGGTACGTGCTATGTCTTCTCTCAGGGAGAGTGACTAGTCTCGAGTCATTGGTGTGTGTGACATCAAGACAAGTACGTAGGTGCTCAGTAGAGAATGAGTTCACTGAACGCGATCAACGAAGAGTTCTCATACTCATGTCACATGAGAACTCATGGTTGGGATAATGCAAAGTAGTCCTTTGACCTGAGGCATCACAGTTGTCTTGTGGTTAAGTCATTGATCTTTGATTATGTCAAACGTCATTCCATTGGAGTGTCCACGGCATCGTTGGGGTTAAGCCACTTAGCCATGGAGGCAAGTGAATGCGCAACAAGGGATCTCTAACCTTCAAACCGTTGGGGGAGAATACTCTATGATATGATTAAGAATCTCTGGCCAGAGTATGAATGAGATTTAGGAATGCGTTCCAAATCACATTCAAGGTAATCATATAAGCACACGAATCACATTGGATAGTAGACATGAATAAATAAACTATCAAACCAAACAATGTGGTCAAGAGTATTGTATTAGAGAAATACCGTATTGCATTTGTAATCCCAAACTGAATAGGTTTTCTCTACCTCTTCTGATTAGCTTGGGTAACCATGATATGCTGCAAGGTGTCACTCATGGTTTGTGGAAGCCCTAAACGTGTGTAATCACTAAAGGGAGAATTGAAAGTAAGTTTCAATTCACAATCGATGTAAAATGGTTTTAATCACCCACTGCCTCGCTAAAAGGAACCTAATGGATCGCACACCGTGTAAGGAGGAGATTGAAGAAACAATGGAGATGAGTAAGAATGATTAAATGGTTTAATCATTTATTTATGGCAAGGATTAATTAATATGTTAATTAATCAAACGAATAAGTTCGTTAAAGACCTCGGGATAGTTTTGGACGTTTAGGCCCAATGGGCTTCGAACGTCAAGCCCATTGACTTAAGTTGTATGACAACTTAATTCACAAAAGCCCAAAAGCCCAAACAACACCCTAAGGCCGGCCATATGGTTAAGGGTAGTGAACTTGGACTTATTTACAAGTTTGCCACTCAAATGAATAAAGGTATAAATATGACTTTATAGCCAAAATTCATTAAGGGTTTGTTTTGGAGAAAATTGGTGAGAACTTGTCTCTCCATTTCTCTCTAAAGAGGCCGGCCACCTTGGGGGGTGCATCTTGCAATCCCACTACTCCAAGGTCACTCATTTCTTCTCCAATCTCTCCTTGGTGAAGAGACTTAGAGGTTCTCAATTTTGGGAACTTGGAGAAACCTATTCTTCCATCCAAATCCATAGATTTAAGATGCAAGGAATGAAGGCCATTTCTTTGGGTGATTAGCCTTTGCTTATGCAAAGAGGAATCTACAAAGGTATAAATTTCAACTCACTATGTTTTGAGTTGAGTTTTGGTTCACCAATCTACTAGGCTTTGAATTTCATGGTTAATGTTTTGTTTTTAAGTGCATGCAAGCATGATTCCGCCTTTAATTGTTAATTGCATGCTTATTGATGTTGCTTAAATGAACATGTTTTCACAAAATCATACTTCAAGTGGTATCAGAGCCTAGGTCTAGTAGTTGGTGAATCCTTTTGTGTTTTGTAGTTCATAGTTTGTGATTTAAAAGTTGTAATATGTTACAAGCTTTATTCTTGTTTCTTTGAATGTAAATTTTGTTAGAAAATTTGCCATCTCAAATGTTGTGGATGTAGTTCATATGAGCATGAATATTGGAGCTAAAATTTGGTGCCAAGACTTTGGGGATTTTCGGCCAAATCCAAAGGGTGGAATTTTGGGTTCTTGTTTGACTTGTTAAAAGTGTTTTCAAGTGACTTTTGGAACCCCTATGTACCCTAGTTTGGTTAGATGTTATTTCCCTAAATTTTGAATGGTTTTGGAATGTTTTTGGGTGAAAAATGTTCATGGAAAATTTTGAGTTTTTTCATGAGTGTTCTTCATTGTTCTTGACATTTTTGCCAAGAACAAAAAGGTTTGTGTTTTGATTCAAAGTTTTGATTTATTTCATAAAGTTTATGTTTTATGTTTTTCAAATGTTTTAATGCATTAGATAGTTATTTGAAAGGTGTAAGAGATATTGGTGGGTGTGAAAGGATTAATTTCCTTTCACACACACCACTTGCATGCTTTATGTCAAACTACAAATCAACACACACATCACTCTCTTTGGTCTCCAAAACCGGCCACCCTATCAAGTGGGGTACTTTTGGGGCTTTTATGCAATTACATAAAGTTTTGATACTTTTGTGTATTTGCACTTTGGCCCAAAAGTTTACGTTTTTACGTTTAGGTCCAAAAACGCTAAAGGACAAATTGTTTTGCTCCTTTAATGAAGTTTTTGCATTGATTAAATTTTGGGTTCTAATGTAATTACATGAAGTAGTGGACTTTTGTGTCTTTACAAAGTGACCCCAAAAGTTTTGCAATATAGCCCAAAAGTTGAGGTTAATTGCTTTATGGCCCAAAAGTTGTGGTTATTGCATATTGGCCCAAATTAAGTAGAGAACAAAATTGTTTTGTCTCTTTAAATGAGAATTGGATTTTCATTTTGTTTAGCTCCATTTAAATCAATTTTATGGATACAAAAACCAAATGAAAATGTTGCATTCAATTTAATTAATTAAAGTGTTAATTAATTAAAGGGTGATTATGAACCTAAGCCTAATATAATTGAGCTATGTGAAAGGCCGTTTCAAATTTGTTTGAACCATGGGAATGTGTAGATTAGATTTTGGTTGTAATTTGATTTGATCAAATGTTGTAAAAGGGCATAAGCCCTTCTTTACTTTAAAGTAATTTGTTTTATGCAAATGTTGTAATGAGCATAAGCTCACCTTTACTTTGAAGTACTTCTTTCTTGCTTTATATGATATGCATGAAAATGAAGTAGTTGGGTCCAACGCCCCTAAGACAACACGCCTTAATGTGATTAAACGCGTAACTAAAATCAATCACCATTCCTAGACCGAGATTCAACACAAGGCTTGTGTTGAATCTAAACAAAGGTTCATAGTCATCCTAAGGCCCTAAGGCAACTATATAGTCCATCAAATGAATGCAAAGGTTATGTTAGTAGTATCATATACTCTTGCTTTAAAAACGTTTTATAAGCATAGTGGGAGTATTATATACAACTAAAAACAATCATATGGACCAATAGTTGTAATAGGACCAAAATTGTTTTAATAGAGATTAAAATGTATGTTTATATGTGATGAGACCTAAAACCCTCAACCAAACCATTATTAAGTTGATAAGCGTGAGAGTGCTTAGAACACTCTTTCGTAGGCCTTCCACCGTGGTGGGATCCAATCGTTTATGACTTGTACACCGGCTTCACCCTATCATGAGGGAGTACAAAGTGCATGCTTATACTCAGGAGGAATCCATAAACATATGATGAGGTGAGTGTAGGCAACGAGGATGGCCGACATCGTATCATCGTGAGGCTATTCTTGAACCCATTCACGAACTAAGCATGGTGGGAATGACTTAACTAAGTGCAATGGAACCAACATCATATCATTGTGAGGTGACATTCTCTAGAGGCCAAATAAGATGGGTACTTGCATTAGTTGCAAATGAGTAAGCGTACTCTCTCATTATTATTAATGCTAGCCAACATCATATCATTGTGAGGTGGGCTTGGTAATAGTGAGCCTCTCATACCCTACTAGGAGTTTCAACCAAAACTCTCGAATTCCAATGAGGGATATGGAATTTGCCAAAAATAGTGGGTGGTGCTATTTGATTTAAAGACCCGAATCAAATGGCTTACAATCAATCAATTTATATTCGTTATGTATTTGTTTACCAATATATTTGCAAACGCTATCCAAAACTTGACAAAGAAAAGCCGAATGCTTTAGTTTCCGGACTTGGTAACACAATCCCAAAGATTGTCTTAAATGGATTGTATATGTACCTAAGTAGTCTCATCCTCAAAATCGTTCTATTGGTAATGTATCATTGAAAGAACATGTTAGATAAGTCTATCATGAAGAGGACAACACAAACAACCAATGCTTAATCCTTTGTTAAATGAACAAAGGAACTTACGAAGATTAGCATAATGACAAGGACACTTTTAGTGTTATTAGTTCTTCACTTACAAATCGTTGTATGAAGAAATAATAGTTGCTTTGAACAACCCTTAGCCAATGCAAACACTAGTGCTTGTTTCTTTGTTAAATGAACAAAGAACTTGAGAAGAAAGCACAAAGGCATGGACACTTAATGTGCCATGATTCTTCACTTACAAATTGTTGTATGAAGAAATGAGAGTTGCCTTGTACAACTCTTAAAGGTTTGTAATTATGTTTAGAACATAATGGTTGGTTGACAAAAATAGTCCATTAACATGGACTTATGATGATTTTGAATCATTGAGCGTTGAAGTGATAAACCACTTAACGAGACGGAAACTAGGCAAGGACTTCACCTTTGTGTCCCTATCCTTATGGTTCACTAAGTTTATTGTAAACTATGTAGTGTACAATAACCACATGCTCTCCAAAATGTTTGATGTGTATAACACAATTGAAATAAAGTTTTAAGAGAGATAGTGGGAGTTTAGGGACCATGACTATTGTAGTCAAAGGAGAAGTCAAATGAAGAAGATAGAATTAACTCCAAGGGAACAAACTTTCTTTATGAAATGATGGACATTGGAAGGGGTATTTGCAAGAAATGTCTTGCAAGTGTCAAGAACACGCCTTTCGAAGGTGTTGTAAATTGTTCTTGAATAGTTCAAAACAGTTGGTTCTTCTACTTGAATGCTTGATTCCGTATTAGTAACTATGTTTTACAATCGTTGTAAAAGTGTGACTAATAAGAAGTAGAAGATATATGAGAGAAAGAAAAGGTGCTTCACATTCGGAACGTGAATCAAATATAGATCCCTGCGAAAGCAGATGGTACTTACTTCCTCATATGAACTACCAAAGAAATTGGAAAAAACATAGATTGTCTTTATATTCCAATTTTAAGGAACTAAATTCCGTCACTATATGAAATGGATAAATGTTTTGTTTGACAAAACATTGTTCTTTATTAATCAATGATTGGATTATAGTAATCTAATTGATTGTCTCTATAGTAGAGATGATATGGTAGTGTTAACTGTTTAGAATAGAATGATGCTTAAAACCCAAAAGGTTGCAAGGTAGTGACTAATCCCAACTAAGTTGTGATACCTCTAAAACATAAGTTACGAGTTGGTCATAGATGGATGCATTGGATCGTAAGATCCGGATCCAATACCTTCTTGTTAAAATTGTATAGAGGCGAAATGTTTGAATCTTTATTCTTTTGGAAAGAAGAAAGAATCACAAAGTTGTTGAGGTTAATTCACTTAGATGTTAGTGGCACTTGTCCACAACATAATACTACTCATGTTGGATGACATTCACCGAAGATCACTCTCGGTTGGACTATAGTTTATTTTGAATAAACACAAGTCCGAATACTTTGTAAAATGTTTCAAAGAATTCAAGAAATGTAATTTGATGAGTAAGACATCTAAAGTATTTACCTCCTTAGATTTGATCCAAGGAAAAGTAACACTTTAGATGAGTTTCCTTGAAAGATATCAAGGAAAATAACATCATAAGATAATGAATTTCTCCTTTAGGAGAAGAACGAACTCGAATAAGATTTAGTTCGTTAGATGTTATCTATTACCCATATATAGGATATATACTTCTAAAACAATATGATTGTAAATTAGAAGATCTTCCAATATTTTCATGACTCCATAAGATGTAGTTGGAAAGAAAGACAAATCTTAAAACATGTTAAGATTTGGGGTTGTGTGCTAATAAAGCAATATTTGTTTGATAACAATCTTGTGGGATATCCTTAAATTAACTTTTGGATATCACTTCTATAAACCAATTAACAAATGTTGTTTTGTTGGATAGTTCATTGTAATCCTGCAATGTGATTTGCCTAAAAGCAAATGAACGAGAGACATAACTCAAAGAATGGATTCTTTGAGAGACAAGATAGTAATCAACAAATATAACAACCTAGTTCCTATACCAAAAGCTTCAAAGGTAGTCAAGAAGGATTTATAAACCGTCTCAGTTGAATGGTTTGAACTTTATGACTATGTCATAGAGTTACACTTCTTAATTCGAAAGAAATAAGAATGAAAATCCTTATGACTACATTGAGTGTATATATATGATATATACTCAAGGAAATGGTAAAGTACCATTTGACCCGAAATAATGAAACCTTTATAAGCTAATTGGTAGCTTAAGGTGACTACAATCAAAGAGAATGGTTGACTTTGAAGAAACCATCTTTGAGATAGTCTTGGTTTCAATTAATTCGAAGATTGCTATCTACAACTAAATGGTGATTCAATGTTTGGACATAATATGGGTTTTCGAAACCATTATTAAGATAGTCTTGATAATATATGTCTAAAACTATGAATCACAAGACATGTAAGTTGTAGAGATCCATCCATCATGGATCTTAGCAAGCTAGTGGGAGCTATAAGCGTCTTATGAGAAAAAGGTCAAATCGTTTGCTTTCTCATAAAGATGTAAATGAATCTTTTGTTTACTAGGTTTACAAAAGATTAGTGGGAGTTAATCATATTCCTAAATTTGTATATATATATATATATATATAAATATATATGTGATATATATGAATGTATATATGATATATTAATTTTGGAATTGAAAATAATATTTCTTCGTTAAAATTATGACTTTAAGCATTCTATAACGATAGAATGTATATGGGAGACATGGTCTATATACATGGTCTTGAAATCTATATTGATAGATTTCAAGATATAATTTGATTATATCAATCCCTAATAATAGACAAAAGTTGCTAGGAAGTTTCTCATATGATGATAAACTTCAATTAGAAGGATGACTCTAGTGTGACTAGCAAGTTGCCATTCTCAAAGGGAACGTGCCCTTTTGACTCCCAAAGAAATAATGCGTAAATAGAATCCTTTATGCATACGCATAAAGGTGATTTATGTATTTCATATTGTATGAAAAACATTGATATGAGTTGTACCTAGAACGGTACAAGACGATATCAGTGCAAGCCCAGGATCAGAACCATGGCAACTGTCAAGTGAGTCCTTAAGTATTTAAGAAATACTAAAGGATAAATTCCTCAAAGATCGAGGAAGAATTAGAGTAATGTAATGGAAGCGTAAATGTATTAGATTATGAATCTAATCCATCATTGGATGTTTCTTCATTATGAATGAAGAGATAAACGGATATCTCTTTATTATGACTAAAGAGATATTTGGATGGAAACATTAAAGTAATGACTTTAGTGTGTTCCATTATGAATGCAAAATATATTGCCATATAGAAGTTTACAACAATGTTGTTTGGATGGGAAAGTTCATTTATGAACTCTCTATTCGGTTCCAACCAGAAAGTGTATGACACTAATGGGGCGATAGCTCAAGCCAGGGAATCAAGGTCTCATCAAGGTCCGAACTCATATGAGAGACTGAACCACATGATTGAGAATCATGTATAATGGTGATGTCGTTATTCTCAAGGTTGTTTCTATGGATAACATATAGATATCCATTGTCTAGGCCTACTACTCAGCCATTTATGAAATGACTACAGAAGAGGTATCATTACTGATGAACAAGCTGATTGGCTCTAGTGCAAGTGGGAGATTGTTGGAAATGTGCCCTAAAGCCAATCATATGATGATACTTTACGGACATTTCACATGTTAAACTAATCTAGTTTAATATAAAGGGCAAAGATTATTGTTTGAGCCGTCTCATATAAATGTTATATGCTTAAACGATAAAGTCCAAGGAATATGTGATTGGGAGAATGCAATCTAATGAAGTTAGATTCATGAGACCATTCTTTCGTAGACACATCCTAAATGTTCCTGATCATAGGATTGTCAATTGGGCATTGACAGTCCGTCAAGATCGGTACGTGCTATGTCTTCTCTCAGGGAGAGTGACTAGTCTCGAGTCATTGGTGTGTGTGACATCAAGATAAGTACGTAGGTGCTCAGTAGAGAATGAGTTCATTGAACGCGATCAACGAAGAGTTCTCATACTCATGTCACATGAGAACTCATGGTTGGGATAATGCAAAGTAGTCATTTGACCTGAGGCATCACAGTTGTCTTGTGGTTAAGTCTTTGATCTTTGATTACATCAAACGTCATTCCATTGGAGTGTCCACGGCATCGTTGGGGTTAAGCCACTTAGCCATGGAGGCAAGTGAATGCGCAACAAGGGATCTCTAACCTTCAAACCGTTGGGGGAGAATACTCTATGATATGATTAAGAATCTCTGGCCAGAGTATGAATGAGATTTAGGAATGCGTTCCAAATCCCATTCAAGGTAATTATATAAGCACACGAATCACATTGGATAATAGACATGAATAAATAAACTATCAAACCAAACAATGTGGTCAAGAGTATTGTATTAGAGAAATACCGTATTGCATTTGTAATCCCAAACTGAATATGTTTTCTCTACCTCTTCTGATTAGCTTGGGTAACCATGATATGCTGCAAGGTGTCACTCATGGTTTGTGGAAGCCCTAAACGTGTGTAATCACTAAAGGGAGAATTGAAAGTAAGTTTCAATTCACAATCGATGTAAAATGGTTTTAATCGCCCACTGCCTCGCTAAAAGGAACCTAATGGATCGCACACCGTGTAAGGAGGAGATTGAAGAAACAATGGAGATGAGTAAGAATGATTAAATGGTTTAATCATTTATTTATGGCAAGGATTAATTAATATGTTAATTAATCAAACGAATAAGTTCGTTAAAGACCTCGGGATAGTTTTGGACGTTTAGGCCTAATGGGCTTCGAACGTCAAGCCCATTGACTTAAGTTGTATGACAACTTAATTCACAAAAGCCCAAAAGCCCAAACAACACCCTAAGGCCGGCCATATGGTTAAGGGTAGTGAACTTGGACTTATTTACAAGTTTGCCACTCAAATGAATAAAGGTATAAATATGACTTTATAGCCAAAATTCATTAAGGGTTTGTTTTGGAGAAAATTGATGAGAACTTGTCCCTCCATTTCTCTCTAAAGAGGCCGGCCACCTTGGGGGGTGCATCTTGCAATCCCACTACTCCAAGGTCACTCATTTCTTCTCCAATCTCTCATTGGTGAAGAGACTTAGAGGTTCTCAATTTTGGGAACTTGGAGAAACCTATTCTTCCATCCAAATCCATAGATTTAAGATGCAAGGAATGAAGGCCCTCTCTTTGGGTGATTAGCCTTTGCTTATGCCAAGAGGAATCTACAAAGGTATAAATTTCAACTCACTATGTTTTGAGTTGAGTTTTGGTTCACCAATCTACTAGGCTTTGAATTTCATGGTTAATGTTTTGTTTTTAAGTGCATGCAAGCATGATTCCGCCTTTAATTGTTAATTGCATGCTTATTGATGTTGCTTAAATGAACATGTTTTCACAAAATCTTCCTTCAGAAATAAGCTTGGCTGTGGGTTTCCAGGTTTAGCCGGAATATCGAAGGATTGTCCAACTATTTTCTGTCAGTTTTAGGACTTCAAAGTGGTAAGAACATGTTCTACTCGTTCAAGGCTTCAAATCCATGTAAAGTTTGTGAAATTTGGTTGAGATTTGAGTGAGATATTTAAGTTTGAAAATTTTCCAGTTTCCGGCGACACAGTGGCAATCGGCACCGAAATTCGGCGAACCACCAGAGAAGGAAGGGGAATATTCCGTCAACTTTGACAGAATATACTAACGGCGTCAGGTACAGTTAATGGTATATGCTACTATTTAATGGAATATTCCTTAACGGCGTTAAAGATTCCGTCAGTGTGCCAGGCACATGCTTGCGCGTGGCCGGCACGTGAGGGCACGTGGGACGTCGGAAAATTATTCCAAAAATATGGGGGTGGTCGTGGTGTTGAGTAGGTCACGATGGTATATTCAAACACCCCAATTGAGCAACAATGAGAAGTTATTAAATGGTTTTGGTTATGTACTTAAAATTAACGTTAAAATAGTGGTTTCACATATAGGTGAGACGTTTCCCGAGCGCAGCTAGGCGAGACTCGGGGGTTACGATCCAGCTACATACTAGTGAGTGAGCTTTTGGTTAGTGCCATGTCAATTGCATTATGCTTTAGAGTATGCATTAGTATAGATATGCATATTGTTGCTTGATGTTGCAGACACCCAGGTAAGTTTCAGGTGAGTATATATCGATGATAGTGGGTGCGTTGTTTGTGGTTATACGTAGATATATTTAGAGCTCATTATCCTGCACCTCAGTGCTAGTGCTCTCGCCCGTGGCCAGGGCACAGTCATTCACGTGATGTTCACCTCTCGCATCGCACGCTCACCTTAGATTCAAGTTTGGTGCACAGCCCTGTCGTACAGACCACATTAGATGGTTCCGACTCATAGGTGACCCGCTATTATTCACACAGCCTTCACGTAATTGTAGCACTTAAGCGTACTTATTTGCACCTAGCCCTTTCGTACAGACCACAATAGGTGGTTCCAACTCGTGTGCAGGCATACCTGATGAGCTATAAGTTCAGCCGTACAGGTTGCGTTAAGTGACTCCGGTTGACATATCATTTTTGCATTGATTTATTTCACCTGACTTATTTATTTCCATGCTGAGATACTTGACATAGCATATATTTGATTTTCACTACTCTCGAGTGTGATTTCTATATACGTATGTGTTATTATTTTTTGGGAAACTATACGGGTTTTACGATGATTTGAAAAGAGAAATGGTTTTGAAAAGCTTTGTTTTTGCCCACTCACTTTTTTTGTTTTGCATCCCTCCAAGTTCTAGATAGAAGTTCATGTTGGTGGCTCACGAGGACTCTGCGGCGGTTCTGATAGACATCCATCAATGTAGGATTTTCTTTCATATCCTGTATAATTAGTATTTAGCCTGCTAGACTACACCTTGGTACCTACACTTTGATTATGTATATTTACACTCTAACACTTCTGCTCGTACTTATATACTAGTCTAGTGTAAGTTAGTTTTTTTTTTTATTATTTACCCACATTTTCATCTCAATCACTTCCGCACTGCGCACATGACTACATCATCATCACGTGACAGCCATCATGCCTTGATTTAGGTCTGGGTGTGTCATCTAACGAATGTGTGTAATATAAAGTTTGAAATTTATTAATTCTATGATTTATGATTCAATTTTTTTCAAGATACTAAAGAATAAAAATCCGGAAGCTCTTCTTTGTGGTTATAATGCAAAAAAATCAAGTCGGCTCATTCGTCTATATATTGATCGTTATATGCCTTTTGAATCTTCTATTTACCTATTTTCTTTGGTGTTATTTATGTGTAATGTGGCTTTAATACTGTTTTCTTTATTATTGATAGGAATTATCTTGTTAAGATCCTATGAATTGATTAAAACCTCAAATTCATACTAAATCCATGATTATTCAATAAAACTCTTTGAAACTAAGTCTAAGTCCCAAAATTCCCTGAGTAAGAACTACTAGATCATCACTTATTCAATGAATAGATGTAATGACTGAAAATCCAAACGAAATAAACCTTTGTTTTGTCCTTTGATCAAAATAAGCATAAATATAATTATTAAATTATATATATATATATATATATATATATATATATATATATATATATATATTCTAAATATATACTAGCATATGGGTGCACACAAAATGTGTGTGAATTTTATTTTTGTTTTTAAAATGGAAGGAGACAGAATGTGAGAAGTGGAGAGAAGGAAGAGAACTTTATTTTTTATTTTTTAATTAGATATATGTTAAATTTACATGTAGGTGAGGTTTTGAAAAGAAAAAAAAAACCAAATTTTTGGTTGTATGAAATTACATTACTGCCCATATTTCTTATTTATATTCAGTTTTAATTAGATGGTTAGATTGATAATTTCATGGGATTATGTTTGACAATAAGGGTTTTATTATTGTATTTTAGATGTAAATTAAATAATTGTTGTCATTTGAGTGGGTCCATTTCAATCAGGTTATTAAAGGTACCGTTTGGTACGTGGGACGGGACGGAATGGAGTGGGACGAGGCGTTTTGTACCACGTTTGGTGCGCCTAAAATGGGTGGAACGCGTTGTTCCACGGGACGAATTTTGGCTGAATTTTTGTTCCGCCTCACCCCCTGGAACGACTCATTCCACATCTGTGGAACACAAAATTATAACCTCTATGTCTCCTTCTTCTTCCTCCTTGTTTCCATCCGAGAGCATCTTTGCTCTCTCTCTGTTTCGTCTCGTCTTGTCCCGTCCCATCCCGTCCCATTCCGTTCCATCCCGTCTCGTCTGTATACCAAACAATACCAAAATGTCAACCCCTCAACCCACATATTCAACGAGAGTCACCAAAAGTAAATTTTTGAAGTTTACAACCCAACCCAATCTAACCAATTTCGCGTGGGTTGGTTGGGTTAGGCGATAAACCCACTAAAATGGCCACCCCTTCCTTCAAAACACTCATATAGCTAAAACCTTTCACCTTTGCAAATTTGAGCGCGTCTCTAAGAGCAAGTCCACCCAGGCAATTGGGCAATTGAAGCCCCCAAAGCCCCAACAATCATCTCCACCCTAGCCCAATCAGTCGGGTCAAGACTACCAGGGAACCCAACCAGGCGATTATAGCCCGATCCAGTGCCCGAGTGGTCTCACATCATGACGTTAGACACGTAACAAAAAAATTTGGAACCAGATTTGCCATTTTTGAAACTGCCCTGTCAAACACGAGAAAAACTTGTATGGGGCTTAACTTGCCACTAGATTATGCTGAGTGGCATTACATACGACTCATAACTTGCCATGTGTTAAACATTAAATATGATTTCTAATTTTTTGTTTTATGTCAAAATAAAATTAAAAAGTTAAAGCATTATTTCTTCAAGAAACTAAAATTGCTAAAATAAAACTCACAAACCCCAGTTCCTTCATCTGCAAACCCGCCCATAGACTCTTCTCTCTCGTCGGTCGGTGTCCCTAATGCCGTCGATTCTTCTCCCTTACTACTCAACCTCCCCTTCCCTGATTCCCACATCTCTCATCTTTCTCTCCCATGATTGCTTATAACTAATTCAATTTCACATCAATAGGCCATAGTGTTTGAAAACTGGAACTACTAACAACTGGTGAAGGAAGGTGGCTTTAATTATTGGGTTCTTCACCAGAATTTATGTGTCCATAATAATTATTCGATAAGTTATAAAAATACTGAGGTTAGTCAAAAACCTAATTCATTTCAGATGGATTAATGAACCTTTGAACCAGTAATTACACAAATTTTACACAATTTCCCAGCAACCATGCAAGGCCGTGAGAGAGATAACCTTGCGATTATGATGTCCCTCAAAGTCAGGCCTTTTAAAAAATTTCTTTTTCCATATAGTTTTTTATATTAAGTTTATTAATTATGATATAAATTGAAAATAAGAAATTATATTAATGCAACAATGCTTAACACACGGCAAGTTATGAATGGTACGGTAGTGCCACTTAGCATGATCCAGTGGCAAGACAAGCCCCACACAAGTTTTTCTCCTCAAACACATCTTGAATTTGAAATTTTGACCCCGTATTTGCTCATCAATTCAACCCTTGATATTCATTCATATTAGGGGGGGGTGGAATTGCTTTTAAGAACAATAGCCTTTGCCACTGAAATAGTACGTTGTTCGATGTTCCTGGCACCAACAATAATTTTATTAATAGGAGCACATTTTTCGTCCCAGATTTTTTTTATTATATGTTTATACCTGTAAATGTTTCAAATAAAAAAAAAAGGAAAAAAATAAAATGCTTTCCTATGGAAAGGATACAAAGTTCTATAGTATCATCAATAAATAAAACTATCGCAAGTTTAATTTTATGAAAGGATTGATGTGAAAATCCATAACTATTTGGAAAACAATGAAATTGCATTGAAGTCTGAAATTTTGAAAGGAAGATATGAAAATGCGAGTATTGCATACATGAATTGTAAGAATTATCTGACTTGTAAAAGCTGATGAACAAGTCATGGAGCCATAATCTTCAAGGGTGACATTCTCCTCTCTATCAGATTTTCTATGTTCAACCAACAATAGGTTCTAAACACTTGGTGGCTGCTCATGTCTTTTAAGAGAACCGTGTATTCCGATGAAATGATTGGGAGCCTATTTGGTTGTTCAACACCTTCGGTACTGATGTTAATGTATCAATTCGTTTTTCACCATTAATAAAATCAATTTATCTTTAGAAAATAAAATATATGAGAATTTTCACTCGTAATATCCCTTAAACCTTCTGTGACAAATCCAAACTTAGTAATAAGTGATAAGTTGGACAATATTGATGATATTCCAATATCAAATAATAAATGATTAAGTTAAGACAATGTTCATACTATTGGCTTAAAAAATTTATCACGTAACAGTGTATCTGTGTTTGTAAATTATTCTCCTCCCTTAGACCATGTTCATTAGAAATTTGGCAAGATCACCAGAGTCGGATGCCACTTGTCATCATCATTGCCAAAAAGTCCATGTGGATCTATGGAAAGCCTCTCATCATCGTCAAGGAATCATAACGGCACCCCCACACAAGTCAAATCACCGTAAACAGCCTCTTCTCCACCACGTGCGGATTACATTTCAAGCAACGAGATTAGTAGACAAATTAATAGCTCAGATGGCGAAAAAATCCGTGATTACACAGTTCACAGTTCAATTTTGACTCGTTTTTCCTATGCTTCCAGAAAAAGTGGCCCAAAGCTTTTCCTATGCTTCCAGAAGAAGTAGTGTGCTAAGGTGCCCATGACGCACTACCGGTGGATAAGAAAAGGCCTATAAATCCTAATTGGTTGGGGGCATCTAGCCGCTTTGGTGATCAGAGATTTTTCAGTGTGATCGGTATACGAAATAGTACATCACGTATCATTATATAAATGGTGTGATATCTATGTTAAAAAGTTAACACCTTAAAAAATAAAATCTTCCATCACTTCTATAAAAACATATGGTGTACCACTCGTGTTCCAGTGACAACGAAAAATTTCTGCTCAGTGCGCATCTTAGCACACTACTGTGCCCTTCTCACCCCACGTGTATTGCGCTTTTTGGCTGGAATTAATTATATTCATTCATTTATTTATTTTTATTTATTTTTTGGATGAGATATATTCATTGGTTTGGGTTACTTGTGGCCACCATAAACCCTAAACCATGGTATACAAAACTCCACGCGGCCTTTAATTAATATTTTTCTTTTTTTTTGTTTTGAAATCTGACTTTGTTGCAAATATTTTTAGATTATAATTTAGGGAGGACTATGGTATATGCATTTTTTAATATATTCATCATCTAATCGTCATAAATATAACCAAAATAGAATATTATATTTGACTATATCCACTATTAGATAATGGATATTTTAAATAAATGCAAGTATAGTAGTTAAGTCCTATAATGCACAACTAGTTACAGTACTTAACATGTTTGTCCAAAAAAAAATTACAGTACTTAACACATTCGCCATCTAATGGCTAAATATACAACAAAAAAAGAAGGAGAATATAATAAAGGCTAAATAGCCAAAATAATCTCTGAGATTTACATAACTCATCACTTTGGTCCATAACATTTCAAATCGATAAAATTGGTTCATGAGATTGTCCACCATCAATCATTTTGGTCATTCTGTTAAAAACTCCGTTAAGTGTCCCGGAGCTCTTGGCCGGAAGTTTTAGACAATTTTCAAAACTTCGTAACTCAATCGTTTCTTAACCAAATTCGACCCATAATATATCAAAATGAAGATAGGGAAGTGTAGAATAAGATTATACCTATTTGGAAGGCCAATGGCTGCCGGAGATGGTCAGAAAATAGCCTCAAAGTTGACTGGTCCGAGGGAAAACTGGAAAACTCGCCGGAAACTGGGTAAACTTTAAACGTTCATAACTTCTTCAATACTCAACAAAATCAAGTGATTCAAAAACAAAAATCATACTTCTCGACTAGAGGAAGAGAATGGTACATTGTTTTATGGCTAACTCGCCATTTTTTGGCTGGAAAATGGCTCGAAAGTGGCTGTCTTGGTCTCGAGTTAGCCACTTTCGAGCCATTTTCCTGCCAAACCACGGCGAGTTAGCCATCTAAAAATGTACCATTCTCTTCATCTTGTCGAGAGGTATAATTTTTGTTTTTGAATCACTTGATTTCGTTGAGTATTGAAGAAGTTATGAGCGTTTAAAATTTACCCAGTTTCCGGAGAGTTTTCCAGTTTTCCTTCGTACCAGTCAACTTTGAGGCTATTTCTCTAGCAGCCATTGAGCTTCCAAATAGGTATAATCTTATTCTACACTTTCCTATCTTCATTTTGATATATTATGGGTCGAATTTGGTTAAGAAACGATTGAGTTACGAAGCTTTGAAAATTGTCCAAACTTTTGGCCAAGAGCTCTGGGACACTTAACAAAGTTTTTAACGGAATGACCAAAATGATGGATGATGGACAATATCAGGGACCCCTTTTATCGATTTGAAACGTTAGGGACCAAAGTGATGAGTTATGCAAATCTCAGGGATCATTTTGGCTATTTAGCCTATAATAAATTAAAGGAAAATTTTATTTTAACTCGAAAACAATGCAAAACAATGCAGGGGCTAATCAAGGGCTGCTTGGGCTGTTATTGGAGGACACCCGAAGGATTATGCAGTCATTTAAATCATGGAAAGCATGCTTCATGCATCGAGATGCAAACTCGGTGGCTTATCAGCTAGCCAAATTCAGTTTGACATTGGATCACCCGGTTTTGTGGTTTGAGGAAACTCCTGATTTAATTTCTGACCTCTTGTTGGAGGATGGTTTTCATAGTTAACATTTGTTTGTTTGGGAGGCTAGTCCTTTTATTATTTTATTGGTGAGGGACTCTCTTTTTCCCTTCATTCGAGTTACTTCCTGGGAAGGTTTTTATCAAGGCCCTTTGTTAGCACCATTTCCCTGATTGTACCTTGTTCTAGTTATTAATGACTATCATACTCGTTTAAAAAAAAAAAAAATCGTATAACATTTTTCTATACCCAACTTACTCTCTATATTCATATCACTTTTAATTAAAATATCAATCTTTTCAAACCCAAATTTACAATCAAACTACCTTCACATACCCAGTTCCATACATAAATTTATCTTTACACCATTTAAAAAATAAAAATCCAAAATTAATGTTCTGCAACTTATTCAAGGCAAAAAGAGAGTAACATCTTTTATATATTTGTCTCGTACTTAATTTTTCTTTTGCTAATTTTGCTTATTCCATATAGATGATTAAAAGAAACTAATTTTTTTTTAAATCCCATAGGTTTCTGATAATAATTATGCTTTGGAAAATGTGCTGACTTTGTTCTTAAACCCTATAAAAATTTGAAATCGAAAAAAACTTGCATGAATCAAGTCATATCTTAGTTATAGGATAACTTCGAAATGTCAAAATTATTATCCATCATTCAAAAAGAGTTTGTTTTTCTCTACGAGAGCATCTTAGAGTTTTTAGCTAGAATGAATGTAGATAAAGATTGTGTGATGGTATGTTTTGATTATTGGGTGTGAGTTTATTTATAAATTAATTTTATTATTAATTTTATCGTGTACTTGATGATTATTATGTAATTAGTTGTGAAAAGAAATAAGGGTAAATTACATTGTACCCCCTCAGGTTTTGGGTCTATTACAATCGCATAAAACATCTTCAAAACATTTCACTTTCATACCTCACCTACTATTTTATTTCAATATAGTACCTCCGTTACATTTTTCATCCATTGATCTGTTAAGAGTTGACGTGGCGGCCACAATTGTGCCATGTGGCTACCAAATGTGTGCCACATGGCAAAAAAAATATTTTTTTAGTCATTTAAAATATTATAATAATTTACCCTTTAAAAATAAAAAACCCAAATTAAAACCCACCCCTGCAAACAAACCCATAAGCCTTACCCCTCCCCCCTCACCCACCTCTCTCTCCTCCCCTCCCCTCACCACCACAGCCCTTCCCCATCACCATAGCAGCCCCCAGACAACTCCTCCCTCTTCACCTTCCCCACCCACCTTCTCCCTCCTCCACTCTCTCCTCCACTATTTAAATTAAAAAAAAACCAAACAAACCCAGAAACCCATCTTCTCCCTCCCATCCCCTCCACCTCCGATCCTCTTCACCACCACCATGTCCAACCCACTCCTCCTCACACTCTGTCACATCCCGGCCCGGGTTCCACCACATCCCGAGCCCGTTCCACCACCATAGCACGATATTGTCCGCTTTGGGCTTACCATTCCCTCACGGTTTTGTTTTTGGGAACTCACGAGTAACTTCCTAGTGGGTCACCCATCATGGGAGTGCTTTGGCCACCTTCTCGCTTAACTTTGGAGTTCCGACGGAACCCAAAGCCAGTGAGCTCCCAAAAGGCCTCGTGCTAGGTAGGGATGAGAATATACATTTAAGGATCACTCTTCTAGGTGATGTGGGATGTTACAATCCACCCATCTTAGGGGCCCGACGTCCTCGTCGGCACACTTCCGGCCAGGGATTGGCTATGATACCATTTGTCACATCCCGGCCCGGGTTTCCACCACATCCCGAGCCCGCTCCACCACCGTAGCACAATATTGTTGCTTTGGGCTTACCATTCCCTCACGGTTTTGTTTTTGGGAACCCACGAGTAACTTCCCAGTGGGTCACCCATCATGGGAGTGCTCTGGCCACCTTCTTGCTTAACTTCGGAGTTCCGACGGAACTCGAAGCTAGTGAGAGCTCCCAAAAGGCCTCGTGTTAGGTAGGGATGAGAATATACATTTAATGATCGCTCCCCTGGGTGATGTGGGATGTTACAGGAAGAAGTTGGAAGCGGGGCTTTATAAATGGTTCAGACAGAAGGATTTGCGTTCCGATTTGGTGTCGTCTTTGGCGGTGGGTCTCGGCCAGGGAATGAGAGATGAAGAGAGTGGAGGAGGGAGAAGCTGGGTCGGGAAGGTGAAGATGGATGAGTGGTCTGGGGGATGCGATGGTGATGGGGAAGGGCTGCGGTGGTGGTGGGAGGAGAGGGAGATGGGTCCGGAGGGGGAAAGGTTTCTAGGTTTGTTTGCAGGGGTGGGGGGTTTCAATTTGTTTTTTTTTTTAAAGGATAAATTATTATAATATTTTAAATGAATAAAAAATTAATTTTTTTGCCACGTAACACAACTGTGGCAGCCACATCAGCTTTTAACGGATCAATGGATGGAAAATGTAACGGAGATATTATATTGAAATAAAATAGTAGTTGAGGTATGAAAGTTAAATGTTTTGAAGATGTTGCATGTGATTGTAATAGATCCCAAACCTGAGGGAGTACAATGTAATTTATCCAATAAATTGTTTGGATTTAAATAAAATTTCCTAAATTAAAATTGAAAAAGTCCACGTGTCATGGATTCGTGTCACTGCGACAGGCCTCTCAACAAAATAAAGAGACCAACAACGTACATCATTAACTAGCGAAAAAAAAAAAAACCACGTATATTTACAGGCGCAGTTTAGCACGACGCGCCATGTCAGCAACCGGTTACTATAGCAAATGCTCGACACGTGTCGGTCAATACCATCCTTAGGGCTTGGAGGGTCAGCGTGCGTGGGGTTGAAGCAGCAGCTGCTTCTTCTTTCGTATTTTGTTTTGTTTGTCCTGTCTCTCGCTTCCCCCGGACCTTTGGGCGATAAACTTCAGAATTCCATTTTTGTCCTCGTCTCTTCTCCCCGTCTCTCCTATCTGTCGCACGTTATGGACGGTGCTTAATTTTAATGGCTGCTGCAAAACCCTAGCCGCTTTCTACTGTCAAAACGACAGGACCTGTGAGTTCATCTTCATCATTTCTCAATTTTATGTGCAATTTCATTGTTTGAGCGCTGAAAATTTTGGACATTGATGTATTCTTTTGTTCAATTTTTTGATTAATTTCGAATTTTGTTCCAATTCAATTTTCTTTTGATCCCTGTTTGGTTCCCGAGAAAATTGAGGGCGGGGAAGGGGGTGGGAAATGTAAAAATGTTGGTTAACTTTGCCCGTCAATTGTGCTGATCTTATTTTTGTGTTTTCAATGTGCCCACCAAACAAAACAAGTTGTGTGGATTGTTTCTGAAACTTAGTTGTATGTGTTGAAACCGTGAACTTTCAGGTCGTGGTTGTGATTTGAAGGGCGTCTGAGTTTTGTTTGGATGGATCGGTTTTGGAGATAACTGGATTTTCGTAAGGAGCGTTCGAGTTTGAACGAAGATTAGAGTTAGAATTGGGCATATATTGCTTGTCCTTGTTCAGAATGGCAGAGGACGGCCTACGAATTGGTCGGCTTTCTTCTGGTCTAGCTGTGTTATTGAATGGCGAAGGCAGTAAAGAGAACTCGTCGAAAACCCATCTTGTTTCAAATTGTGATGATTTTGGCCATCAATCGGTGGAGCGTACCTTAGAGTATGTTCTTGGTCTCCCTAACAAATCTGTTGGTCCGCTGGCCAGTCCAATTGACAGCAATCTAGTTCGTCGTTTGATACAGAGTGAATTCTCTAAATTGCATGCAAGTTCAAGTGTGTTTAGAAACAGAGATGGAGTTTGTATTTCTGGAGATGGCTGTGCGCCCCACATCATTGGTCTTGATGAATCCAGTATTCGTGGTGATATTAGAGTTATGAAGCCACCTTTGCTTGTAGAGAGCTTGGCGATGTTCAGCAGTGCCAGGGCTAATGCTTTTGTGTGGAAAGGTAAATGGATGTATGAAGTTATTCTAGAAACTTCAGGTATTCAGCAGCTTGGTTGGGCAACTGTTTCTTGCCCTTTCACTGACCATAAGGGTGTAGGTGATGCTGATGATTCATATGCATTTGATGGGAGGAGGGTTAGAAAATGGAACAAGGAAGCTGAGCCTTATGGTCAGTCATGGGTTGTTGGTGATGCCATTGGCTGCTGCATAGATTTGGATTGTAATGAAATATCATTCTACAGAAATGGTGTTTCACTTGGGCCCGCATTTCATGGCATTCGTAAGATGGGACCAGGATCTGGATATTATCCTGCAGTTTCTCTGTCTCAGGGCGAAAGATGTGAATTAAATTTTGGGGCCCGCCCCTTTAGATTCCCCATTGAAAGCTATTTCCCCCTTCAAGCACCTCCATCCTTGGTTCCGTTTGCTACTCAGTTGCTGTATTGCTTGTCAAGGCTGTTGGGTATGCACTCGGTGGAGCAGGCAAATCACTCTTCTGTTCAGAAGTTGAGGATACTGAAGAGGTTTGTTTCACATGAAGAACTTTTTTATCCTGTTTCTCATGGTATATGTGAGGAATTTTTCTCAGTACTTGGAGCAGATGTGTGGAGCAGAGAGTACATTGCCTGGGGTCCATTTCTATCATTCATGATGGAAGTGTTCGGGTTGCAGATTCCACATGATTATTCAAGTTTAGATAGAGTTCTTGATGTCTTTCTAGAATTTGAAGGATCACATTTGTTGTTTGAACATTTCATAAATGCCTTGGCTTGTGCTTGCAAAACAACTCTGCTGGTTCTAAAAGACTGCCCATGTTCAGGGTCGTACCCATACCTTGCACTGGCATGCCACATCCTGCAACAACAAGAACTTATGGTGCTTTGGTGGAAATCACCTGATTTTGAATTCCTTTTTGAAGGTTTTCTGTCACGGAAGAATCCAAACAAGCATGACCTTGAATCCATGATACCATCTGTTTCTTGGCCTGGTTCAAGTGAGGATGTGTCATATGAAAGTAGCATGTTGTTGACAACTAGAGCTTTATCTGAAGCTGTCAGTAAGGTAATAACATATTGAGCTAAAGAGCTTGATTTTATTTGATGCCATTGTTGAATTTATCTTGTTTGTATCGTCCATGTTGTATTGAGAATGTGAAATTTGGGCTAAGTGATGAATCTTTTAGAAAATATTAATCTTGATAAACTAGAGTGGAAGTATATGGAAACATTTGTCAGAGTGATTGAGCACGAAGTATTATGAATTTCACAATTTCCCCTGTGGATGATTTCAATTAGGTCAAGTCAGGCATATAAGTTAGTTTAGTGTTCAATAAAATTTAAAATCATATACATTGTCAGTACACATAAATGTCTTTCTATTATTTCTACCAGGAAACATACACATAAGATCCATTTGAAACTATGAGTAGGATTCTACGGTAATCCCATGAAACTTTTTATAATATATTTGAATTTTTTGAAATTTATGGTGCATGATATGTTTCTTGCTTTTTTTTAATTGAAGGTAAAGGCATATTTCATCTAAACAGGCCATGTTTGGGAACGAGTTGAGTTGATAAATATAGAGATAAGGACATTTGTGCTTCGTAGGAAAAATTTAGTTTCATATTCCTGTATTCATATGAAAGTGTAATTCCATGCTTATTTCTTTGGGAAAAAGATCCATACTTATTTATTTGAGAAAAATATACATGCTTATTTCCTTGTACAAAAAGTCCATGATTTTGTCATTTTTAGTTTAAAAAATAAAAATTAAGCTTGGACCTTAGTGATGAATTTCCTTTTCTTGGTGTATGCTGTAAACTGAGTTTGGGGAGAACTGCTTTCTATTTGATGTGAAGTTAATTAATAAATATTTGAATTTTTTTTAAATCGATCTATACAGTAATTTGCATTATTTGTTTGACATAATGAACAATATATAACATACGCAGCTTGTTTGATTGGGGTTTTCCTTGATCATAGTTATTTAGAGCTTATTATGGGGAACGTTCACATTGTGCACTTCCACACTAATTTTTAGCTGACAATACATATTATTATTCGCAGATTGAGGAGAAGCATAGGGATCTCTGTCGCTTGGTCATACAGTTTATACCACCTGTGACACCTCCCCAGTTTCCTGGTTCAGTGTTCAGAACTTTTTTACAGAACCTTATAATAAAGAATAGAGGGTCCGACCGCAATCTTCCACCTCCTGGAGTTTCAAGCAATTCTGTTCTGGTTTCTTTGTACACAGTCATACTTCATTTCTTATCCGAAGGGTTTGGCATGGGCGATATTTGCGGCTGGTTGAAAGGCACTGAAAATGGCCCTGATGTTGGTTTTCTTCATAGGGGTGGTCACCGAAGCTTTCCTGTAGGTCTATTTCTTAGAAATGATCCTCATCGAAATGACAGTTCTAGGCTTGGAGGGTCGTTTAGTCATCTTTCAAAATCATACCGGGCATATGATGAGGAAACAGAACTAATTCGGTGGGAGGAAGGCTGTATGGACGATGAAGAAACCAGAGTGACTCATTCAACTACAAAAAAACCATGTTGTTGCTCATGCTACAATGATGATTTTACAAGAATCTCAAAGTATCCAATTCGATACACAGCCAAAGGTTCTCGTGTCCATTGCAGTTCCATTCCAGAGAGATCTGCCCATGTTGCTACAGAATGCAGTACTGGAAGTTTGAATGATGAAATAGAAGATAAAGCTAGTTCTAGTTATCAATCTGAATCTGAATTTAGTTATCACCCAGTGCAGCATATGAGGTTTGTACCAAGGGAAAGTAATATGTCTTCAGCTACGCTCAGAGAAGAAGAACTTCTAGACGTTTTGCTGCTGTTGTATCATATAGGTCTTGCACCAAATTTTAAGCAGGTAACGAGATAATGGGGTATGATTGTTCGTCTTTACAGAATACAGAATTTTGCTGATAAATGTTTTTGTTATCCTTAGCCTAACGTGCTCAATATCAGTCTGATTGTGGTTGGCTTTAATAGGTTAACATTCTTAAAAAGATGAAAATTTGTTAAGGCTAAAATGCAGGAATTTTGATCTTCTATTTGTTGATTTGAATGGTAAACTGTTGTTTGGTTTTATCCTTTCTTGATTTAATTGTGGTCTTCTATTTCTCATTCTTTTATTCTGCTATTTTGTTGTGAGCTTTTATTTATCAATTATAATCATTGTATTCTTGTTGATTAATCTTAAATGCCTCAAGGAAAAAGCTGCTATCCTGGTTGTATCCCCCTTGTTGTGAGTATTTGTGTGCGCTTGTATCCTGATTGTTATGAGATTTCTGAATTATTGAAACTCCTGGTTGCAGGCATCATATTACATGTCTCACCAGTCACAGTCAATATCCCTCATGGAAGAAGCTGATAAACAATTAAGAGAAAAAACTAGCAGTGAGCAATTAAAGCATTTGAAAGAAGCTCGTAATGGTTATAGAGAAGAAGTTATTGATTGTGTCAGACAATGTGCTTGGTAAGATGACCTTGAAGATTAGCTTGTTTCCATAATTTGTATATGACTGTTTCATCAATTTTCATGCCTCCAAGTGTTCAGAAGATTTAACTGAATTTTGCCCCCCATTTTTCTGTTTAATATACATTGCATTATTTGTTAGTTTAGTTTAACCATATTTATAGGTATACTGCTAAGTGGAGTCTTGAGAATGATCTCTGATAAAAGGACAGCTAAACATGTCATTTAATTTATGCAATTTATTATGCACCCAAAAATATTATACATAAATTAGTTATTTGCACACATTTACCTACATCTGTTTCCTTCATCACTCTGTCTTGCCTTGCAGGTACCGTATTTCTCTATTTTCTCGATGGAAGCAAAGAGGAATGTATGCAACATGCATATGGACCGTCCAGTTGCTTTTGGTTCTTAGCAAAGTCGATCTGCTGTTCCTTTATATCCCTGAATATTATCTGGAAGCTCTTGTAAGTTAACTCTTTTTTAATTGAACATAACACAGTTTGATATGCAATGAATTGTCGTCATAAAATTATGTGAGCTTGCTTTTGAGTATGAATGCTTGTGTTTTCCTTACTGATAGGAGAATATTTGTGTTTTCCCTTGTTTTTGTAATAAGCAGACTTTGGTGTTTGCACTTGTTTTATTGCATGTAATAAGGATAACCGTTTCATCAATTCCTTTTTTAAATTATATCATTCAATGTTTCTCTGATGGTGACATTTGCATGTTACTGTAACTCTCAAGAAGAGTATCAGGTGGATGCAGTATGTGCTCACCCTTATAGTAGTTCTGGAATTACATTAGGATACAACTGCTAGGGAATATTCTGAGACAGCAAGTTTTTAATTTTCTACAAATAAGTCAACCTCTGATTTTTTTATGTGACAAATCTAAAAAAGAGAGAAAAAAGTTCATCTGCTTGTTAAAGTTTCTGGATATACTGGATTTAGCTGCAAATTGCAATGAGCTTTTGTGCCGGTTCTTCCGAAGCACTATATTTGGAATTATTCATTACTCTTCTATTTCCTTGCAGGTCGATTGCTTCCATGTATTGCGCAAAAGTGATCCTCCATTTGTACCTTCATCGATATTTATCAAGCAAGGCCTTGCTTCATTTGTATGTTTATTCTTTTAATGTTGTCTTTCCTACTTACTATTTTATGCTCTGCTCTGCTTGGGGTATAATGAAATATACAAAATGTAGGCCTCATGGATTTGAAAACGATAAATTATTTGGTTTAGATGTGATAGTTGAGCATCGAGATAATTTATATTTTGATTTACCTGAACAATATTATCTCATAAATTCAATATTTAAGCATGCCTATGAAGGAAAACAATGTCTTATGTGATTTTCCGCATGTTTGTTTTGGTTCATATAATTTGTAATCACACATCTTGTTCGTATAATTTTTTCATCTCAGCAAATAGTAGATCCTCTGAAATTTGGATCCAGTCATTGACAGGCCAAAACATGGCCTGACATGGCCTGGCAGGACTTAATGAAGATTATGAGTTATTTCTTTTGGATTGTTTGTTTTCCCTAGATTTTTGAGTGTCTTGTTTCCCAGGTCACTTTTGTGGTCACGCACTTCAACGATCCTCGAATATCGAGTGCAGATCTTAGGGATCTGCTTCTCCAATCAATCTCAGTCTTGGTACAGTACAAAGAGTATTTGTCTGTTTTTGAGAGTAATGAAGCAGCCACCCAGAGGATGCCTAAGGCATTGCTGTCAGCATTTGATAATAGATCCTGGATTCCTGTGACGAACATTCTTCTGCGTTTGTGCAAGGGATCTGGCTTTGGTTCTTCAAAGCATGGAGAATCGTCATCTTCATCTGTTGTCTTCCAGGTGAATGTCCTTCATTGTCGCTTTAGGATTTTTATCGTATACTTTAATACAACTGAATAGGTTCTGATTTTTCTTTTACCTCTTAATCCATATAGAGATTGTTAGGAGAAACATGTATCAATGATGAGGAATTGTTCTCAGCTTTTCTCAATCGCCTATTTAACACTCTCAGCTGGACAATGACTGAATTCTCAATTTCTGTCAGAGAAATGCAAGAGAAGTACCAGGTATGGATAAATATTGTTGTTATGTTTTACTTAGTTTTATCTCTGTTTTCTGGATATATATCTCTAAGCTTAAACACCTTGGTCCTCTTGAGAAGAAAGAGTTTCATGTGGTATTATATATAGGTATACACACATCGAAGGAAAATTTTTACATGTCTTAGGGCTTGTTTGGTGGAGTTTACAGAAAACTTTCAAACTTGTTTGGACGTTTGAGGAATGGAAATGGAAAACAGTTTTGGTGTTTTTGAATGAAATGCTGTATGGACGCTGTAACTTAGAACCAGTTTTGTATTTTCTGAAACCTTTTTCATAAAGTGAAAACGTATTTGGAAATGACCACTAAATGAAAACATGAATTCAAAGCATCCTTAGCATTAGAAATTCTTGTCCACTACAATTTCTGTGCATGATGCTAGGAATTCATATTAAAGAATACTTTTTATGTGCTTTTAGTTGCTGAAAAAAAGGTGTAGTGAAAAATCCAGTTCTGAAGATGGATAATACAACGCAATTAAAGGCCCATAACAAATTAAGTGAAGCAAGTCTGTCTTTGTCTAGCTTGGACTGGCATGCGAATTCGTCTCTGCCTAGATCCAATGCCTTATCGACAAACCCTAGCCGTGTATTTGGGCAACCCAAACCCTCAACTTGCACAAATCCTCTGGTGGAGCCTTGGTATGGGGTACTCTTTACTGGAACAAATCCTGAAGGGAAGAGATTACTCAAAACCATGGGCACGATGCCCACAACCACAAGGCTACTCAAAGCCTTAATGTGGGTTGATAGGGCAGAATGAGTAATGAAAGGGGGAAGTGCTTTCTTGTTTGTACACATTCCATGGCTAGTTGTATCCGAAAAGTAGCAAAAGAGGTATTAGGAGAGTCCAAGGGCTTTGCCCCACACCAAAAGGAATCTTGGTGGTGGAATGAGGAGGTACAAACAAAGGTGAAGGCTAAGAAGGAATGTTGTAAAGCCTTATACAAGGAGAGGACCGATGAAAATGGTGAAAGGTATAGAAAAGCGAAGCAAGAGGCGAAGAAAGCTGTCAGAGAAGCTAAGTTAGCGGCTTACGACGATATGTATAAACGACTAGATACCAAAGAAGGAGAGTTGGATATCTATAAACTAGCTAGAGCAAGGGAAAAGAAGACAAGGGACCTAAACCAAGTGAGGTGCATCAAGGATGAGGATGGAAAGGTTCTTGCTACAGAGAACGCGGTTAAAGACAGATGGAGAGGTTATTTTCATAATCTTTTCAATGAAGGACATGAAAGGAGTGCTTCTTTAGGGGAGTTGAGTAACTCAGAAGAGTGTAGAAACTACTCCTTTTATCGTCGAATCCGGAAGGAAGAAGTGGTTGTAGCTTTGAAGAAGATGAAGCATAGAAAAGCAATAGGCCCAGACGATATACCAATCGAAGTGTGGAAAGTTTTGGGAGAGACAGGTATAACATGGCTCACTGACCTTTTCAATAGGATTTTGAAAACGAAGAAGATGCCAAATGAGTGGCGAACGAGCACTTTGGTGCCTATCTACAAGAATAAGGGCGACGTACAAAATTGCATGAACTATAGGGGTATTAAGCTAATGAGTCATACAATGAAGCTCTGGGAGAGAGTCATTGAGCATAGATTGAGGCAAGAGACACGGGTTTCGGACAACCAATTCGGGTTCATGCCAGGGCGCTCAACCATGGAGGCAATCTATCTCTTACGAAGATTGATGGAAAGATATAGAGATGGGAAAAAGGATTTACACATGGTCTTTATAGATTTGGAAAAAGCGTATGATAGGGTCCCAAGAGACATTCTTTGGAGGATTTTAGAGAAGAAAGGAGTACGAGTAGCATATATCCAAGCTATAAAGGATATGTATGAAGGAGCAAAGACTGCCGTAAGAACTCATGAAGGACAAACCGAAAGCTTTCCCATAACTGTAGGATTACATCAAGGCTCATCCTTAAGTCCTTACCTTTTTGCGTTGGTAATGGATGAGTTAACAGGACATATTCAAGATGATATTCCTTGGTGTATGCTTTTCGCAGACGATATAGTGTTGATAGATGAAACTCAGGAAGGGGTAAATGCAAAGCTTAACCTTTGGAGAGAAGTGTTGGAATCTAAAGGTCTTCGCCTAAGCCGATCAAAGACAGAATATATGGAGTGCAAGTTCAGTGCAAATGGAGGCCAAAACGAGTTAGGGGTGAGGATCGGAGATCAAGAAATACCAAAGAGCGACCGTTTTCGTTACCTAGGATCTATCTTGCAAAAGAACGGAGAATTAGATGGAGATCTCAACCATAGAATACAAGCTGGATGGATGAAGTGGAAGAGTGCATCCGGCGTGTTGTGTGACCGCCGTATGCCACTGAAGCTCAAGGGAAAATTTTATAGGACGGCAATAAGGCCGGCGATGCTGTATGGCACAGAATGTTGGGCGGTGAAACATCAACATGTACACAAAATGGGTGTAGCGGAGATGAGGATGCTTCGTTGGATGTGTGGGCACACGAGAAAGGATAAGATTAGGAATGAGGATATCCGGGGTAAAGTAGGAGTAGCCGAAATTGAAGGAAAGATGAGAGAAAATCGGTTACGGTGGTTTGGACATGTGCAAAGAAGGCCTACTGACGCTCCGATTAGAAGATGCGACTATGGGACAGAGGTTCAGGGCCGAAGGGGTAGAGGAAGACCTAGGAAAACTTTGGAAGAGACTCTAAGAAAAGACTTAAGAGTACTTGGATCTAACGAAGGACATGACACAGGATCGAGCACAATGGCGTTCTAAGATTCATATAGCCGATCCCACTCAGTGACTTGGATTTTCCAAGTCTCCAACCAAGAAGTTTTCCTCACTCGGGAAATTAAGGGAACACTACCCCAACCTACATGCTCCACTCAGAAAGCTTCAACATACAAGCTTCAACAAAAGAAAATTCAAAGAACTTAGCGAAGAAGGCTTTGGTGTATTTAACACAATACGTTGAAATGAAGGAAAGCTTATTTATTGATATCCCCGATAAGCTACAAATATGTACATATACATGAGTCAAAATAAACACACAAGAGGGAGCCTTCACAAAGGTTGCTTAGGAGAAGTCTCAGTAGTCGGTAGAGCCCCAGAAAGAGAAGGCACCGGAGGGGGATCATTTGGAGCCTCAGTACTGGACAGAACCCTAGGAGGAGGAGGCATCAGAGGTTGATCATTTGGAGCTTCATTACGCGGTACAGCCCCAGAAGACGAAGGCAATAAATGCCTTTGGAACAAACCCACAAATCTCTGATGATCAAGTAAAACCTGACCATCAGTTTCCTTCATCTGGTCAAGCTTCCTCTTCATGTTTGTAGCATAGTCATGTGCGAGCCGGTGCAAACTGTTTATTCTCATGCTTGAGCCCTCTAATCTCCTGTTTGAGACTCATCACTTCAGCCGCCAATGATTCAACTTGGCGGGTTCGAGCAAATAGGCGTTGGGCCATATTAGACACAGAACCTGCACACTGAACACTGAGAGCCAGCGAATCCTTAACAGCTAACTCATCAGACCGTTTGGAAAGTAGTCTGTTATCTTTGGGAGTGAGAAGGTTCCTGGCCACCACCGCAGCGGTCATATCATTCTTCATCACGGAATCCCCAACGGTAAGAGGACCAGTTGGGGAGACGAAGGATGGGCGCCATATGTTGTCTGGAGAAGGCGGGGCTGCCTCTTCAACAAGGTTCAAGTCAAAACGACGGTCGGAGGGGCTAGACATTTTCAAAGGTGTTGAAGAGAGAAGAGGTCGGACAAATCAAGATATTAGAAGTGCAAGAATGAAGCTTCTACTGGTGGAGATTCAAGTGTGCTTTGGAACTTAATGCCAGCCTCTATAAAAATCTGCACTCGACGGAGCTTCAGAAATCAAAGAGGCGCCTGCTCAGAAATCGAAGAGGCGTTTGCTTTCTCAAAAGTTGGGCTGCTTAGAGATCACGAGGGTTGATCTCAGAAATCGAAGAGCCGTTTGCTTTCTCAAAAGTTGGGCTGCTCAAAGACCACGAAGGCCGATCTCAGAAATCGAAGAGGCGCTCGCTTTCTCAAAAGCTGGGCTCCCTAGAGACCACGAGGGCCGATCTCAGAAATCGAAGAGGCACCTACTTTTCCAGCCTTGTCAGCACCTGTCACACGCACACTCAGCTTTGCGGAAATTATGGGCATTCTGTCAAAGACTTCTGGGGAAGTAGAAAACACATGAATCTTACTGTTCAATCACCCACTTCCCACACGCAACAATAGCTCATGGGTACCACAGATAACTTTGCCAAAGTTCTCTGCCAAAGTTGAGCACGTGAAGCTTGCAGCTCCCACTACATCGCTCTGACCAAGAAGGGTAAAAGAATAGCAAAGAAACAGCACTAACAAAGTTTAGACCCATAAATTTTGAAGGTCTAGCTACCATATTATTACCCACAAGGGTAAAGGAACAGTACCACTGCTGGATAATTGGAAAGTCCATGTATGTCAACCTCTGTGCTTCGTGGCAAGGTAGACTAGCAAACATGCCCAACCTTTACTCACATTCGAGAAAACACTCCCAATAAGATTGCTTGCTCCAAAATCGAAGAGGCACCGTCCTCCGAATCTAAAGAGCCAGACTCCTAACATGACTACTTTCTTAAAAATCGAAGAGCGGGTAAAGGAACAGTACCATTGCTGGATAATTGGAAAGTCCCTGTGTGTCAACCTCTGTGCTTCGTGGCAAGGTAGACTAGCAAACATGCCCAACCTTTACTCACATTCGAGAAAACACTCCCAACAAGATTGCTTGCTCCAAAATCGAAGAGGCACCACCCTCCGAATCTCGAGAGCCACTCTCCCAACATGATTACTTTCTCAAAAATCGAAGAGACACTGCTCCCCGAATCTCGAGAGCCAGACCCCCAGCATGATTGCTTTCTCAAAAATCGGTGAGGCACCGTTCTCCGAATCAATCGAAGAGGCGCTCGCTTTCTCAAAAGCTGGGCTGCTCAGAGACCACGAGGGCCGATCTCAGAAATCGAAGAGGCACCTACTTTTCTAGCCTTGTCAGCACCTGTCACACGCACACTCAGCTTTGCAGAAATTATGGGCATTTTGTCGAAGACTTCTGGTGAAGTAGAAAGCACATGAATCTTACTGTTCAATCACCCACTTCCCACACGCAACAATAACTCATGGGTACCACAGATCACTTTGCCAAAGTTCTCTGCCAAAGTTGAGCACGTGAAGCTTGCAGCTCCCACTACATCGCTCTGACCAAGAAAGGTAAAAGAATAGCAAAGAAACAGCACTAACAAAGTTTAGACACATAAATTTTGAAGGTCTAGCTACCATATTATTACCCACAAGGGTAAAGGAACAGTACCACTGCTGGATAATTGGAAAGTCCCTGTGTGTCAACCTCTGTGCTTCGTGGCAAGGTAGACTAGCAAACATGCCCAACCTTTACTCACATTCGAGAAAACAGTCCCAACAAGATTGCTTGCTCCAAAATCGAAGAGGCACCGTCTTCCGAATCTCGAGAGCCAGACTCCCAACATGACTACTTTCTCAAAATCGAAGAGAGGGTAAAGGAACAGTACCATTGCTGGATAATTGGAAAGTCCCTGTGTGTCAACCTTTGTGCTTCGTGGCAAGGTAGACTAGCAAACATGTCCAACCTTTACTCACATTCGAGACAACACTCCCAACAAGATTGCTTGCTCCAAAATCGAAGAGGCACCGCCTTCCGAATCTCGAGAGCCAGACTCCCAACATGATTACTTTCTCAAAAATCGAAGAGACACTGCTCTCCGAATCTCGAGAGTCAGACCCCCAGCATGATTGCTTTCTCAAAAATCGAAGAGGCATCGTTCTCCGAATCTCGAGAGCCAGATACCACAGACCACTTTTTCAAAGTGCTCTGACAGAGTTAAAACATGTGAAACTGGCAGCTCCCACTACCGTGCTATGACCAAGCAGGGTAAAGGAATAGCATTACTACTTGTTGTTAGGGAGACTCCTATATATGTCGACCTCCATCCCCAACGGACAGGCAGACCTGCAAAAATGCTCAACCCTTCATCATATCTGAGAGGGCACTCCCAACAAAGCCTTTCGAAATATTCAGCTTTCTTTCCCCCCGATAATACCTCTGCAAACAAGCTATACTAGAGCAAGAATATCTCATATCATCAGGGTTAAAAGCAAGAGTATCCCATATCATGCTTTTTCCCTGTTTTTTCTTTTGGCCTTGTTTTTACCTGCAAGACAAGGAGAAAGAGAGCAATCAGTCAGTACTTGGAATCAAGCTTCCAGCCAGGAACTGACTGCCTGGAACCCCTTACCTGATTACTTACCTGGCATTGCTCTCGAGTACTCATCTTCATCATCTTATGTTTCCAGGGAAGATTCCGCATCTGCTTGAGGAACAGATAGGGCAAGTGCGAAGGATACAAGGAAGCATGTGGAGACAAGCGTAACAGCACACGTGCCGATACATCCATTACTCTGTCAAAAGCAAAAGTATCCCATATCAGCAGGGTGGAACGTACTCTAGATTTGATGGACTTGTTTTGACCCTCAAATTTTTCAGTCGGCCTTATACTCTGGAGGAAACCAGAAAACCCTCCAGCTCAGTTCAAGAATAAGCCTGTGGAAAGTTACTTCTTCAAAAGCAAAAGTATCTCATATCATCTCTTCTCATTTTTCTTCTCTTTATCCTTCATGCTGCTGCAAGATGGGGAGAAGGTGAACAATCAGTCGGAACTCTGATTGCTTACCTTGTCTGTCACCTCTTTCAGCAGACCCCCTAGCTCGGCGACTTGGGGGACTCCTACTACATGGTTTGTATCGCGCTTGACCAAGCCTGAAACTACAAGTAAGCTTCAAGTGAAATTGATACATTACCTTGTGCATCTCCACCAGTTAAAGATACCACCCCTGGATGGAGGAAGAGTACTTCCAGAGAAGATGCCACATCTACCTATGAGACAGATAAGGCAAGTCAAGACGACACCACACTCCGATACTTAGAAGTTTCGTGATTACGAGATCATTATCCCACAATATTTCCTAATGTCATTTGTACTAAATCATTCACTCGTACTCACTAAAGGAGAGCTTGAACCTATGTACTTGTGTAAACCCTTCACAATTAATGAGAACTCTTCTATTCCGTGGGCGTAGCCAATCTGGGTGAACCACGTACATCTTGTGTTTGCTTTCCTATCTCTATCCATTTATATACTTATCCACACTAATGACCGGAGCAATCTAGCGAAGATCACAAAAAGCGACCGTTTTCATTACCTAGGATCTATCTTGCAAGAGAACGGAGAATTAGATGGAGATCTCAACCATAGAATACGAGCTGGATGGAAAGAGTGCATCCGGCGTGTTGTGTGACCGTCGTAGGCCACTGAAGCTCAAGGGAAAATTTTATAGGACGGCAATAAGGCCAGCGATGTTGTATGGCAGAGAATGTTGGGTGGTGAAGCATCAACACGTACACAAAATGGGTGTAGCGGAGATGAGGATGCTTCGTGGGATGTGTGGGCACACGAGAAAGGATAAGATTGGGAATGAGGATATCCGAGGTAAAGTAGGAGTAGCCGAAATTGTAGGAAAGATGAGAGAAAATCGGCTCTGGTGATTTGGACATTTGCAAAGAAGGCCGACTGACGCTCCGGTTCGAAGATGTGACTACGGGATAGAGGTTCAGGGCCGAAGGGGTAGAGGAAGACCTAGGAAAACTTTGGAAGAGACTCTAAGAAAAGACTTAGAGTACTTGGATCTAACGGAGGGCATGACACAAAACCGAGCGCAATGGCGTTCTAGGATTCATATAGCCGACCCCACTTAGTGGGAAAAGGCTTTGTTGTTGTTGTTGTCTATAGTAGTTTTTGGAAGATAAAAAAGATAACCTCTGAACTGTAACTCGGTTTCCAAAATTTCTTGAAAGCAGAACCAAATATGTTCCTTACCAAATATTCAAAATCTCTTTGGGCAGAATAAATAACGAGGGCACATTTGTTAAAGCATACTTAATATTTTAAGTCACTGTTGTTTGAGACCCTCTTATTTGGATAAAATATGTATAATCAATATGCTTTTTTAATTTGGACCTTGTCTGAACTTTGGTTTATTTTTCTTAGTAGCAAAATAGAATATTGTTCTAGTTTTGGTTTTGGCTAATGAGATAATAATGGAAATAAATGGCCTAATATTTGACCAATTTGACTTGGCTATTTTATGTTCCAGTCTTTTTGTATTTACCCATCAGACTTCTTTTGTAATTTGGGAAAACATTTTTTGCAGGTATTAGAGTTCAAGCAAAAGAAATGCAGTGTCATATTTGATCTTTCATGCAATCTTGCAAGGCTTTTGGAGTTCTGTACCCACGCGATACCTCAAGCATTTCTGTTTGGAGCTGAAACAAACCTTCGAAGGTTGACTGAGTTGATTGTCTTTATTCTGAACCACATAACATCAGCAGAAGATGCCGAGTTTTTTGACTTGTAAGATTCTATGCTTGCAAATGCACTCTACTATTGCTTTCCATTTTATCTTCTGAGATGATATATGCACTCCAAAAATGAAGTCTCACACTTCTTTATGCCCTCACATTAAGGCATGCAAGAAAATTCTAGAGTGCAAATGAAGTCCTCCTCTATCTTCCAGAGTGTTTTCTTTTCCTCATTTATCTTTTGTCTCCTTTTTTATTTGATATGAATGATTGTGCTTTAACTGACATGCTGCATTGTACCGTAAAGGACACATATTCATGTAAGGGGATTGGTATTAATTGCACACTGTTTCATGAACTTCATTTCCTTATATGATTCCTAATGGTTTTCAGATTTATTTGGAATTTTCATTGTTAATTTTAGACTTTTGTAGCGTGGTCTACCTTTCCCATTGTTGGTTCTTATGACCTTGGCCTTGATAATGTGAACCTGGTCTGTTTACTTAGTTACCTTAACATTTATGGATTTTTTGGCAGGTTGCTGAGACGACATGGCCAATCTTTAGAAAAAGTAAACCGAGGGATGATATTGGCACCTCTTGTAGGAATTATCTTAAACTTGTTAAATGCCGGTGAGCATATGGAATGCAGGGAGCACAATGATGTTGTGAGCATCTTTGCAAGTATGGGTTGCCTTGACAGTTTTCAATGCAGATTCCAGTACCTATTGGATTACAACTGGGTTTGCTCCTCTCTCTCTCTCTAACAAGAAACAAATTCTTCTTAAAACTCCTTTTTTTTTGCTCCTTCGAAGCAAGTTCAGTTCAAGTGTAATGTTGACTGCTTGTGTACAATTGAACATCAATAACCACTATTAAAGCTCTACATTGGATTGTCCGCAAATCTTTCGTGTTTGCTGTCCTTGTTTATACTGTAGTTTGTTTATTTTTCAGGCTGGAACCTTTAGAGGCGATGCTTATCTTGTAAAACTTGCCCAGCTAGAGAATTTTCTGAGCCTCCTCAGCCGGAGCCAATCACAAGAAAATACAATATGCGAGGGAGAAACGGATGGGGATGATGGCATGTGCTGCATCTGTTATGCCCGTGAAGCAGATGCTCAGTTTTCACCTTGTTCCCACAGGTCATGTTATGGCTGCATAACCAGGCATCTTTTGAATTGCCACAGGTGCTTTTTTTGCAATGCAAGAGTCATGGACGTTGTCCGGATCAGCGAGAAGACGGGTTGAAAACATTGCTTTGTTGTCTTTTCTTTTTAGTTTGTGTTCTCGTCTCTCCTTCTAGTGATCCTTGAGGTAATCAGCAACCGATCAATCGCTGCTGCCTAAGCGACAGCCACAGATGGTTGTGACAAGGAAGAAAAAGTAGGAAGAGGGGAGGCGACGAAAGAAATATAGAAGATAAGTTACTTCCAATTTCTGCAGTTAGATTTATAATTATACAGCGTGTATATGATCGATTTCAGTTATTATAGTTAGGATCTGGAGAAGATCATAGCGGGGGATGGTTGGTTAAGAATTTTGTAGAAGAGTTTAGAGGGCATTATTTTGTAAATATGAGATGTAAATGCAAAGGAAAATCTTTCGACTTTCTGTCTCTCTAACAATGCAGCCTTTTTATTGTTGATTTGAACGTTACTGCACTTGGAAATTTAGAGCATGTCAAAAATGGTGCTTGCAATTGTTTCTCCTTTTTCCCGCTAATAATTTGATCCAAATTTAAAAGTGTAGGGGATATTGAATGCATGATTAGAATATTTGGAGTAAACTGGCAATTTGGCTATCAGTTAAATTAAGTTTATGATTTTTTTTTTATTTTTTACAAAAATAAGTTAAACTCGTTTTAGACCGTAAACTTATTATAAAGCTTGAACATTAGTATGTTTGGCTTGTAAAGCTCGTGAACAACTTGAAATTTTTTACGAGATAGCTCAAGGTAGGCTTGAGGTCGGCTTGGTCATTCAAACCCAAGTCCAACTAACTCAATTAACAAAACAAAGAAACAAAGAAATAGAGACTTAGTACAATGGTCTTCACTTGTAAGTGATATGGCTTAGCGTCGAATTTCGGAAATGGTAAGCTTGCAATCAATTTATTCCAAAAAGAAATAGAGACTTAGTACAACGGTCTTCACTTATAAGTGAGATGTCTTTGCGTCGAATCTCGGGAATGGCGAGTTTGCAACCAATTTATTCCTACCCACTTAGTGTAAATATATCGTTGTACTAAAAAGGAGTAGGATTCTTTGCCCTCCTAATCCCCTCCTTTCTAGTTCCCTCCTCTCTCACTTTTCCTCTTTGTTTTTCTCTCTCTAGAAAGAAGTCAACAAAGATGTTGACATTGCTTAATCGTGATCGTTCAAATAAGAGGGGACCCAAGGGGAGAGAAATTTGGAGGGGAGAGAATCCTACTCCATTAAAAAGAAAACTAAAAATGATAGTTTGATGGGGTTTCTTATTTCTTGTGGAACTAAGTACAAAACATATATCATGATATTTTTTTTAGGGAAATTTACAGGAATGACCCATTTTCTTAATCTTAGGATTGAAATAGGAATTTTTGAATATGCACAAAGCATACACAAGCCATGCACAACAATAGGACAGAAATAAGATTTTTCTTACACCTTGAAATGACCTAATTGCCCTTGTAGGTAAATGAGTTAATTTGTCAAACTCAATCAGCATTTGCACCTCCTTATTCGAAAATCTCTAGCGCCCAACCCTTAGCTTTAAGAACTCTAACCCCAAACGGCTCGACCCTTTTCCACCCTAGTTTCTGACTGACGCTAACTTTGGAATCCGTTCTATATATTTCTCGGCCTAGGCGAGTGTGTTATCCATCCTTTAAAAAAATTTCAATGGAAAAATCGAAAAAGAGGTACGGTTTGAAATGAATTTCATAATTTCGACCTAGGTTTTGTAAATTTTGGAATTTTAGGTTTTGGGTGTGGTTTAGTGTTTTGTACTATTATGTTATTCGATATTAATTTGTGTTGTGTATGTGGTTTAGATGTTGCTGGAAATTAATTAATTCAAATTTGTTCATCATTTGTGTATATTGTGTGCATAATATGTGCATGTCTCTATGTTGGACACGCTTGAATTTGGTTCATGAATTGGTTAAATTTGTGCATACTGTATGTATATTCTGTGCTTATCCTTTTGATATAATTGGAAATAATTGATTGAATTTTGTTCATGAATTGGCAGATATTATGTGCATAGTATGTGCATATTTTGTGCCTGGTATTTGCATCTTCTGTGCATGTTTAGATGTTGGGCATATTTGGTTGATGAACTGATTCAATTGGGGCAGACAATATGCATATACTGTGCATATCAAGTGTTCATGTTTATCTTATTAATTTGATTTGCTTATGTTGAAAATCTTGCACGTCGAAAGTCAAATCTTTGTCTCCGTCAGAATTTGTGTGTCCACCGGATGAGGTGTTTCCTGCTACCATCTCTTGTCTGTCATACAACTCGGGGTGTCTGGGTAATATTAGAAGATGTTTTTCAAAGGATCTCCTGAAGAAATTCGAGGATTCTTGTTTCGGTCATTTGGTTGATGTGGATCGCACTGGTTTGGGTAGTTCAACCACTACGTTATCCTTAGGGCTATTAAGGATAGAGTGAGTGATGATTCCATCTCCTTCCTTTTTGGGGAACATGTTGTGACTTTTGGGAGCCGTGCATTCTGTTTGGTGAGCAGACTCAGTTTAGGAGAATTTCCTCCTTCTTAAAGACAATGAAGATAAATGTCGTATTAGAGAGATCTATTTCAGGGGGAAGAAGAAGATAACCCTGAAACAATTGGAGGATCAATTTAACTTGTGCCAAAACCAAGACGATCTCTACAAGCTGGGTTTACTGTACTTCGTCCACTTTGTTGTTTTGGGCAAGGAGAAGGACTCATCCATTAACTACCACTTGTTTACATTGGTAGATAATCAAGAAAAATGGGAGGCGTATTCCAGGAGATTTGCATCAATCTAGTTGTCAATGCCAAGCATAACCGTGACTGCTTTGGCCTGCCACAAGTTTGTAAAAGGAAAAATGTAGACAAATTGGGGGCTGCGATCCGAGACACCTATAACTTATGGGGGTTTACGTATGTTTTTATAAGTTTAACGTACTTTTGCATTCGTTGTCGCTGCAAGTTATTTACATTATCACTTTAAATTTTGTAGAACTAGTTGTTTGAAACTTTGCTGTACTTGAAGACCAAAAACTATACGAGGGTGCGGATGGAGAACCCTAAGTTATTGTCCTCGAATTGCTGTTGGGACACCAACTTAAATCCGTCCCATGTGAAGTTGAAGAGGGGTCTTTTTGCTCAACAATCGGTACGTGTTTGTTCCAATTTAAAACAACTTACTAAATTTTTATTAACAATTGATTGTACATACTTATGCAACACCGATTTTGTCGAATGCAGTTTTTTGTCTAACCGATTACTCCCATTGAGGAAGAAAAATAGGCAGCTTACTGGAACATCATGTTTGATGATGTTCAACCTTGTAGGAATGCAACACCGGAGGACGAAAGTAAAGATTTTGCAGATGTTGATCATGACTTCGAGGCCACTCCTTCATCTAAACCTAAAGGGAAGGCGAAGACGAGGCACCAAGGCAAGGGAGTGTTGCCATCCTCGTCTTGTTTAGCGGTGAGTACATAAATCCGTAAATTGTAGTTTCAATTTAGATGTTTATACTGTTTTGAACAGATATCGGTTTCGGTGGAGTTACGAAATCACTGTTTTTTATACGCATGATTATGAGTTTGTTCCTAAGTGAGAGTTTGAAGATTTTTCACTGATGGTGGATGTCTGATTTAGGACAGTTTTAGAGGATTTAGAGGCCGAGTGGCGTGCCCACATGGCCTTGGCTGCTGAGGTTGCGCGTCTGCGAAGTGACGCAAACGCTCAATCGTTTGAGAAGGCCCCGAGCCTTGATAAGCTAGCAGGATTAGCGCGGGCCGCAGAAAAAGTCCCCGAGGATGCAAAGTTTGAAAAATCCCCTCCACCTCCATAAGACCATGACATGGGTTTTCAAGATCTTACCTCACCGTTCCCTCAACCTGATACCTTTGCCAGCGAACATAAGTTAGCTTCTGGAAAAGACATAATTGAATCGACAGCCCCCCGATGTGAATTTTCCTAATTTTGATGTCATCTTACCAGATATAATTAAGGTTAGCAACATAAATGATGGTGCCCAATCACTCTTGCATATATTGGAATTTAGATTAGATGGTGACTTGGGAGAAGGGCAAGTTGTCTATCTTAGAGAGGAAGACGAAGACACGGAGGTCAGCGAGCATAGTAGCCACATTGATGAAGTTGTCGACGTGAGCGAAGCTGCTGGTCCATTTAGTTCTATGCCCCTTCTCGGTAAGAAAATGTAGCAGAAGCGTAAATGAATGTAGCTCGTGCACCATGTCAACCCTCTCCAATCTTACAAAAGAAGGAAAGTTGGTGATAGTTGAGTCGTCGAGGATTTTTTTGTTGCCCCGGATCCCATGTGGATCATCCCGGACCCTGATGTAGTGGTTTTTGTTGACGTCGTGATGCGTTGGGCGTGCTTGCTGAGGTAAGTTCACTTTTGGTGGTCATTCAAACAATTGAATATTGAACGAGTATCCATATATCCCTAACAACCTGTGATTTTTTTGTGTACCAGCTATAAAGTCGACTTATACACATTGGCTACTGTGGGTCGAGATTTTTTACCGTACTCCTCAATTTCGAGGGTACTCTGAACATCAATGTAAGTATTTGTTCTTCATTTGTAACTAATTTCTGTTTACCACATAATAACTGAGTACAAGAGTATAATTTTGCCTTTTACAATGCATTTCACCTTCGATTCAGCACATCAACGTCGACCTTTACTTTTTGAGGAAGTGATCGATGGAGCGTCTTAGAGATTTTAGGGATTGGTGGAAACTACTGACTTTTGTTTCTAGGTAAATGTTATGTTATTATTGATACCCTCTTTTCCATTCACTTATGTTCCTAATATGAATTCGTTGTCATTTACAAATAGCCATACATGTCCTCAGTTTTGTTTTATGTGAGAAAATCTTAAGTTGTGTTGCAACGCATTAGTCTAGGAAAAAATGAAACAAGAATATGCAGAATTTGAGAACCTTGCTGCAATAAATGCTAAGGGAAAGGGAAAGGCAAAGGCAAAAGAAGTTGCAATTTTACACCTTCGAGGCACTTGATCAAGGTCGTCTCTGCTGATGCAAATGTGACGCCACACACGCGTGCATGGAATGATGCCGATGAAGTAGTCATCCCATGTTATGTGAATGGCAACTAATGGATGTTGGCTGATGTCTATCTTGTACGTTGTACCATCACGGTTTATGATTCACATTTCTCAAGGTTAGGGTGGACAAAAATGAAGAAACAACTTACTTATATGTCTTTCGTAATACCCGAACTTCTAAAGGTGACGGGATTCCAGGGTGTGCCAAATGATTTGAACCTAACCTAGAAAATGATGAATAAACCGTTTGACATTCAGCCGAGGATCAACTACGGCAAGCAGAACAACAGGTACGTTCTTTTCCTACTTATCTCTAACTTAATTGTAAATGTGTTAAATATCCAGTGCGTTGTAACCTGGACTTGTTCTTTGTGGTGGGGTGGACTGTAGAGTTTTCTTACTAAAATTTGCCGACTACTTATCCACGGGCTTGGACATTGATGACGTCCATCCTCGGAACATGGGCTTTTTCATACTCAAGCTTGCCATCGAGTTCATTAGAGATCATGCATTTGTGTGAAGGATTATGTGGACACCATTTATTTAAGTAGTTTTCTTGTTATAACCAAACAATTGGGTTACCATTGAAATCGTAATTTTAGTACTTAGTATGTAATTGTAATTTTAGTACACTTTGCCATTGCATGGTTTCAGTATTCAGTATGTAATCTTTATTTTATTACTTAGGTATTAAGGGCCTTGTGTTGGCATTGGTAGTACTTAGTATGTTATTGTAATTTTAGTACACTTTGCCATTGCATGGTTTCAGTATTTAGTATGTAATCTTTATTTTATTACTTAGCAATTAAGGGCCTTGTGTTGGTATTAGTAGTTCTTAGGATTCACGATGCAGCAACCTGCGTGCATGTCTTGTTCATGTCCTGTGCATAACATGTAAATGTGATATGCATGGCTTGACCATGAAATGTCCACTACCAGTTATTGTATTTTATGAAACAAAGCAATGGAATTCCATTAAAGTACGTAAATAACATTGAACTAATTAAACATTAATGTCATTTTTTATGACAAACCACACACGGAATGTCAAAATGTAACAAAATTTGAAGGACCGACAAAATAGTTCAAATTATCCCTGGCTAATGGCCCCAACGGCAAGAGCCTTGTAGTCAACGGTCACCCATTTCCCGTTGACATCCACTTTCATTGCATAGTAGTGAAATATCTCAAACCCTTCACTGAGTCCCAATCGAAAGCCTGTTTGTATTGCTCTCCCAACGCTTCATTGTACTCTTCAGATAACATGAACTTCTTAATCTCTTTTGCCGATAAAATGTCCACAGGTCGACGAGCCCTTTTCATATTCTGCTTCAAGGATGTGATGTTCTTCGCATGGTTTAAAGCTCATATGCCTCAAATGAACCTATGTCTTTGGTCCAGGGGAGGTGAGCAAGAGTGGGAATGAGAACAAGAAGATTTTTGAAGGAAGGTGGGAGGGGAGCAAGGGTAGGAATGGGAAAATGAAGGTTTCATTGCTTGACTATGGTATGGATTTTTTTGTATGAGGGATAAGAAAATTGGGTGTATTGTGTTTTCTTTAATAGACACAAAATCAAAGGACAACCAAATTACAAAATGGTGTATGTTTTGTACGGTTCCCAAAATTCAAAATTGGCCCCTAAATTGTGGTGGTGGTTTGAATTTCTTGCTAGTGAAAATTTTGAAGATTTACTATTTGTAATTTTCATATGCACATTCCATGTACATGTTATGCACATCATGCACATGCTATGAACGTCATATGCACACCATATGCAAGTTTGGTAATGCACATATCATGCATGTTGTATGTACATAGCATCCACGTCACATGTTATGCACATCATGCACATAATATGCACGTGGTATACACACTGTATGCACATGATATGTATAGATTGTCTAGATATTCCCTATTTTAATGGCTTTTAAATTCGAGTAACTAAACCTTTATAATTTCTTATGTCCTTTTAAGGATAACTGAAAGCATGGTACACTAAATGGCGAAAAAGAAATATCGATGTAGTCATTAATCCCATGTCATGACAATGAGTTGGCAATCGATATTACATCAAAGTGAACAAAAGTATTATCTCTCTGGCACCGAGAAGGAAACCACCATCACCCACTCCATTTTCAACCAAACCAAAACCCAAAAATCTGAACCTCAAACCTTTGGGACATGGCGAATCCACCAGCAGCCTTGCATGTGTCATAAAAGCACCTCTATGTGCTCTGCCATTAACTCAAAGAGATTGAGCTCTCTCGAACTCCATCTTAGGTATGGTTTAATCCATCTTTTGATTAGTGTGGGTTATGATCTGGTATGTGATGCATGTTTATGTCAAAAATCTAAGGGTTTAAACCCTGTTTTGAATATGTGCATGCATGCCACCCCCAGCGACGAATTCCGGCGAATGCCGTTGAGTTTAAAGCAAGGTGGTGACTGCCTTGTTTGGTTTTAGCTCAATTTTGGCTTTTGTTGTGTGCTTGGGCTAACCTAAGCTTGAAATCGTGGGACTAACTCTCTGCATGCACCCATACTCCCTGTCTCAGTCTCTGACGGTGAAACCCGAGCGTTTTTCGACTAGTTCGAAAGTGTGGGCACTCGAACTCTTTTGAATTCTATCACAGGTAATTAATTACCTTGTTGGTAGTGCCATGTATGGGTGTGCAGTAGTGTGAGTTGCGATGTGTGTGTGTGTGTTAACTGTGTATGTGTGTGTTGTTGTGTATGGGTGTGTGCGTGTACAATGTGTGTGTGTGTGTGTGTGTGTGTGTGTGTGTGTGTGTGTTCGTGTGGGTGTGTGCGTGTATGGTGAGTGTGTGTGGTGCACATGTGTATATGTGTGTTGTGTTGTGCGTGTGTGGGTGTGTAAGTGTACTGTGTGTGCATGTGTGTGCTTGTGTTCTATGCATGCATGTGTGTGTGTGCTGGCGTGTGTGTATGTATGTTGTGTGGGTTTGGACTCAAGCCCAAACCACCCCCTTTTTGTTCCTAAACTATCCAAACCCAAAACCCAATAGGTCCTAACCTTATCTAACCTAAACCTAAACCCTAATCCGGATCCAAACCCAAGACCCATTTCCATTTCTTGAAATTCTATAGTTGGGTAGTTTGATAAATTGTATATTTTTATGCTTAGGTGAAGTTGCTAGTGAGGATTTCCTTAATCATTTTCCGCACAACTCTGCTGCTACGGAGTATCTGTGAGTGGACCCCTTCTAAAATTTGCATAATTTTATAGTTTATTTGCATAAATGAAATGCATGCCTTATGAATTTATGAACTGATTTTTTGTTAAGCATGTTTACTAGAATGTGGATTATCGTCTCGTTATTTTGTAAGGAATTAATTGTTGGCTTATATTGAGCTATATTTTAATATATCGTATTTTCTATAAAAACCATGAACTGGTAGACTATCTGATGGATGACGATAGGATGCTAGAACATGTTTTAGAAACTCCTCTTTATAGTATAAATGATGGATGACTTTATACTATGAAGTGATTATTTATGAGAGGCGTAACTATTTGTGCGTACCTAGTGGACATTATGCTGCCTGGGGCGAGGATCTGGTGTTGGCAGATAGGCCGAGAGAAATAATCCCTAACTACGGGCTGAGGGACACTGAGCAGGCATTGGGCCGGGAGTTGGTAATCTCTGGCTACGGGCACAGAGACCACAGTGCTGGCATAGGGCCGGGAGTTATATTTATTCAGTGATCTTACTAGCAGTACATCGCGCTACGAGATGATCTGTGAGACGTTTGATATTTTGATTTCCACGATATGTCTTTTGAGATTTTTTTGGCATGCTAGGGTTTTCAATAAAACTATCACTTATTATGCTAGTAGTTTTCTTTATATAAACTGTGGGGGTTAGTATCTTGATAACTGTTTTATTATTATTGTATATATGAACTTGGTCCACTCACCTTTGTTTTGCACCCCCATTTAGGTCTTAGAAACGAGGACTACGACACAACGTACAAGGCATTTCCTTACTAGTAGCAGTCTATCACTCACTTGTGTGATATCTTGTAATGATCTTTCCTTTTGTGATATTGAATTAGAACGTATTCTGTGCACTCTAGACATTTCCTTAAACTTTGTTTATTACCTTTAGATTCTAATGATTATTCATGAATATTTCCTCCTAATCATTACTCTTGTATTAAAAAAAAAAAGGCTTTCATCACCCTCGGGTGTCGGCCAGCACGTGCCTATCCAGGTATTCAAGGAATATCGGGGTCGGGACGTGTCACCTAGACAAAAGATGGATACATGGTGCCAAAAGGGATGAGACTTAACCCATTATTTTAAGGTTTCTTTAATTGGAAAAGGCACCATCCTTATATTAGTGTAAATCCCAAGCTAAAAAGTGGAAATTGGTTAAGCAAATTTTGGCTTCCATTGTTTGTTTCTAAATGGATTGGTTGGCTTCATAACCTTATTGGTAAGACAAGGTAGATGAGTTGTAGATGTGTTGTACATGACTTCACATTTATGTCTTGTCCTAACCTACTTGAGGTGTGTATTGCATGTAAATGTGTAAGATGTCATTTCTTCTCATGTTAACTCATAAATGTTTAATAATAATATATTACAAAAGTAAAGGGTTTTAATTAAGGTTTTATTTGGCCACTTAATTTGATCCAATGGGTTTTCACCCAGATCATGCTAGACTTGTATAAATATCATTTTTCACACAGACCTCATCGTTGGTTGTGAGTTATAAACATGAAGACTATATATCCTTCTTATATGTACAACAAAATGCACGACTAAATACATGCACAGTATATGCATACCCAATGCACATGGAGTTGCTTCTACCATTTAAAAAAAAATCTAGTCCAAAAATACCATGACATGCAGAATATATGCACACCCCATGTAAGGGGAGCTGCTTCTACCATTTCTAAAAGGCTTATTATACAAAATAGTCCCTAAGATTTGCATGATCAATAATAATGGTCCCTGAGATTGAAAATTAATAGAAATGCTCCCTGAGATTGTCCACCATCCATGATTATGGTCCTTCTGTTAAAAACTCTTTGGGCAATTTTGAAAGCTTTGTAACTCAATCGTTTCTTAACCAAATTCAACCCATAATATATCAAAATGAAGATAGGAAAGTGTAGAATAAGATTATACCTATTTGGAAGCCCAATGGTTGCCGGAGATGGCCGGACAATAGCCTAAAAGGTGACTGGTCCGCGGGAAAACTGGAAAACTCGCTGGAAACTGGGTAAACTTTAAACGTTCATAACTTCTTCAATACCCAACAAAATCGAGTGATTCAAAAACAAAAATCATACTTCTTGACGAGACAAAGAGAATGGTACATTTTGTGAAGGCTAAATCACCGTGGTTTAGTCGGACAACGGCTCGAAAGTGGCTAACCATTTTCGAGTTAGCCACTTTCGAGCAATTTTCTGGCCAAACCATGGTGAGTTAGCTATCAAGAAAGATTCCATTCTCTTTTTCTTGTCGAGAATTATGATTTTTGTTTTTGAATCACTCGAGTTTGTTGAGTATTGAAGAAGTTATGAACGTTTAAAGTTTACCTAGTGTTCGGTGAGTTTTCCAGTTTTTCTACGGACCAGTCACTTTTCAGGCTATTTTCCGGCCATCTCCAGCAATCATTGGGCTTCCAAATAGATATAATCGCGTTCTACACTTTCTTATCTTCATTTTGGTATATTATGAGTCAAATTTGGTTAAGAATCGATTGAGTTACGAAGCTTTGAAAATTGCCCAAAGAGTTTTTAACGGAAGGACCAAAATCATGGATGGTGGACAATCTCCGGGAGCATTTCTATTGATTTTCAATCTCAGGGACCATTGCTATTGATCCTGCAAATCTCAAGGACTATTTTATATAATAAGCCTTTCTAAAAAAATAACTTTCATCCAAAAATACCATGACATGAGAACAATCATGTGGTTTTGGGGGATATTAACAAGTTCCCAGCAAGTTTGCTCTTTATCACCAAGCTTCTGGCAACACTTGCATTTGCAATGGACTATATCTTCTCTTTGTGCATTGGGCTGCACGTTTTGCATTATGTTGATGCACAAAACCGGAGGTCTTGGAACAACGTAAATTCGACCGTGAATTTGCAAGAAATGTAAATGACACAAGATGTATCGTGGTTTACCCCAAGGTTTGGGCTACGTCCACACTGATTATTGTATTTCCTTGAGATATTGAAGAGGGAGAGAGAGAGCTTTTCTGTGAGGATGAGAGCTTTGAGAGGGTAAGGGTATGGCCTCAGAATTGGCCTCCCCCAATTATGAGGGTGAGAAGTCCTTTTATAGAATAAGGGCTCCTCACTTATTACATATTTGCCCTTTCCTTTATTACATAATTACATTTAAGTCCCCCAAGTATTTATACGAGATCTAAATACGGAGGACCTAAGTATGGTATAAACAGTAGTCCCCCAAGTCTTCAATCAAGAAAGTCTTTTGGCTGGAGACTTGAAATTCAGTCCATGTGTGGGCCGAAGTAACTAGATGTCGTCTTAAACTGATAACTGATACTTGATATGAGGCGGTGCTCAAAGAGAAATGATGCTCAAGTAGCACATGTTGCGAGGCTGCTCGGCTTGCGGCATTTGAAGGTGAGGGAGTCCCTTTTATAGAATAAGGGCTTGCTCATCAATACATAAATGATGGGCTAGAGTTGATGCTTGCGGCGAGGCGGTTGCTTAGCAGGCGGCGATCCTCTCTAATGATGGTGAGGGAGTCCCTTTTATAGAATAAGGGCTCGCTCCTCAATATATAAATGATGGGTTAAAGTTGATACTCGCGGCAAGACGGTTGCTCAGCAGGCGGCGATGCTCTCTAATGATGAGTCCCTTTTATAGAATAAGGGCTCGTTCCTTAGTACATGAATAATGGGTGCTCTCTTATGAAAGTGAGGGAGTCCCTTTTATAGAATAAGGGCTCGCTCCTCAATACATGAATAATGGGCTAAGTCCTCCAAGTATTTTTCATGAGGCCCAGTTGAGGCCTAATATATGGTACATAATGTAGTCCCCCAAGTCTTCGGTCAATAGGGTCTGTTGGCTGGAGACTTCAAATTAAATCCATGTATAGGTCGAAGTGGCGGTTGTTCGGAGGTGGTATTTGTATACCCTGCACTGAAGCTTTGTAGGTGAAGCTTTGCAAGTGAAGCTTTGAAGCTGGAGCTCTGTAAATGAAGCTTTTGAAGCTAGAGCTTTTGTAAATGAAGCTTTTGAAGCTAGAGCTCTGTAAATGGAGCTTTGGAAGCTAGAGCTCTTGTAAATGAAGCTTTTGAAGCTGATTGACATGAGTGATGCTCATGAATGTTGACATGAGTGATGCTCATGGATGTTGACATGAGTGATGCTCATGAATGTTTATGTATGATTGATATAAGTAATGCTCATGAATGTTTATGTATGATTAATGTGAGTAATGCTCATGTATAATTTGAAGTACTGAGCGTACTTTTGATCACCTGGTTGGTGATAATAGCAGCAGGTTGTCGGATAATTTTGGCGCCATAGGGCCTAGCTCTTTTGGGCATATGGGCCTTGGCCCTACACATAACATTCTAGCCCATTATTTTGGGCTTGATGTTTTTTTTTTATTTTTATTTTTTACCCTCTGATAGGGTTTATACAGATATCTCCAAAAGACAAGAAAAATAAATTACATCATTCAAAAACAAATGTTTTGACAATTGCAGATTGTTGGTGCGTACCGGGTTGTTGTAGATATTTTTCCACAGCGTATTCCAGTGGCTTCTTCAGAAAAGTGGGAACATGCATGATGAAAGTTTTCTTTTTCAAAAGTTGATGGCATCTTCTGCTTTGGTGGTCGACACCCTTGGCTTCCCATGGCTTTTCCCGTGGCTTTTATAGAAAAGCCATTTCTCCATTATTATCACGTTGAGGCTGTGATGATGAAAGTCTCACCAAGCATCTTCTGGTACACTTTTTCAAAGCATGCTCCTTTGCAGATTTTGCATGCTTGCTTTATAGCAAACACACCCATAGCTAGCTTTTCCATGTGGGTGGTTGATTATAGCCTTTAGACTTACCAGATTAAAATAATGACAGCTCTAGGGCGGTGGGTAAACATTGTATCGGGCTGAGCCATTGCTTGTGAACTTTTCTTGAAACAAAGACAAGAATAGCTCTAGGGCTGAGCCGTCTTGTCACCCTTTGGGGGTTTGCCCTTATAGAAAACCAGAGTCTTTCTTCATCTAACAACAGCTCCATCAGATGACTTCACTTCCTTGTCAGCTCCAGTTGCCTTCCAATATCCATCCCTAGTTGCCCTCTTTGGGCGACTTCCATCGCGATCCTATATTTCTCATATTTTTCAGCAAGCACTTCGGGATTGTGGCGGTATTGTCGTAAAGGAATATGGCGGTATTGTCAAGTAATGTGAGGTTAACACATTGGATCTCTCCATCTTTACAGAACAACTAGCATTGCTATCCCCGACCCTAGAAACTGGAAGCTCCGCCGCAGAAATAAAAACTATGCCGTATTGGTCCAGATCACCACCAACACCGCAAAGCGCTGAGACTCCAAGGCTTTATTAGGAGATTTACGCGGTGGATGATGGCAAGGGAGTGTAAATAGAGGGGAATCCACGGGTCAGATTCGACAAAAAGGGTTAACCCCTCTCTCTTCTAAGAGGGATATTAGAGAGAGATAAGACAGAAACCTGTGCCAAACGATATGTCGCTTCTCGGGACTTTCCTTCAGGTACATGCTTAAGTTTCACGCATGGTAGCGGAGCATTCCTCACAGCGATGGACCAATTTATGATCTGGTGCACAACGAGTAGTTCGTGCTTTTCTGTCCGTGCGCTTGCGCTTTCCCGCCAGTCAGGTAAACTGTGGTGGAGCTTCGTGGTTGGCTTTTGTGAAACGTCTGGAGAGAGAGAGAGAGCTTCGTGGTTGGCTTTTGTGATTGAGTATATAGGTGGATCTGCAGGAAAGCTTCATTTACAGACAGACAAGCCGTTGTCCACAAAAAGCTGCAGCTCTAAATAGCAGCGACGAAGTGAAGAAATTTATAGAGAGAGGGAAGAGAGTGCTTTCAGCCTCTGAGACTGCGATTTGTAGACGGAGAGCCGCAGAGCGTCGATTGTGATTTTATGATGCCGACATCCTTGATCCGAACTCGAACATCGTGGGCCTCAACATTGGGAAGCTTGAAAGGTTGGATCTTGATGTTGTGAACACTAAAAGGCCGATCATCCATGTTTTCTGGCTCACCAGCTTTGCCTCCCTTACCCATTTTTTGCTTGCTTTTTTGTGTGATTGAAATATAGAGAGTAGATTGCACCCAAAATAAAAGAAGGCAGACATAAAGTAGGTTTCTTTTTTGTTTATGGGTTTTGCAGATCCACGGTGGACAGTGGTGAGGTTGTGAAGGTTTCACGGTGGTGAGATGAAAAATTAAGAGAGAATCGACATAGCTTTTTGTGTCATTTCCCACAGACGACGCCAAATGTTGATGCACAAAACCAGAGGGGTCTTGAAACAACGTAAATCTGACCGTGAATCTGCAGGAAAGTAAATAACGGGTGGAAAATAGGGAATACCAAGTATATGGAATCAGAATAGGCTGCCTCCTAAGCTCTACGAGTGTAATTAGTTAATGCCAAGTCATATAAGTTGGTGTTTGCAAATAAGTAAGCTGCAATGGCGTATTTGCAAGGCAATTGTTCAAGATCAAATTTTCATAGTAAACATGAAACTCGGTGTCGCTTATTTTATGGACATGCATAGGCCTTGCATCCTTTACCTTTTTTCTTAATTTTTTCTCAACGAGATAGGGGCACAACGTGGTAGTGGTCATATTCGCTATATCTTGCCTTTCAGAAAACCATTTTTGCAACACCGCCTAATGAAACGATCAAGTATGGGCAGCCTTTTCGCAAATTGCAACATCGCATTAATGCTCTCCGCAATGTTAGTGGTCATACACCTTTGTACTTTGATTTTAAGTAAGATGTATTAATGGCAATAACTAGACGTATATATGACAGAAAACCCTTGATTGATGCACTAATTGCGAAGAAGAAGTATCCAAATTGGTTGTCTTTGTCTTTTAGAATGGCTATCTTGCTACCCGGATTTAGCCTCTCAAATTCAGCACAATACGCAGAAAGATTGGTATATGAATTCGCGGGTGAACCGCATTAAGTGATGCCACCGATTTAGCCCGAGATGCTGTCCGATAGCTAATTGTGAACTTGACAGTGGTTTTAACATCCAGCACAACATCTTTGGAGCTGTATACAGTATCGGGATCATTGAATTTTTCCCTCATCATGTGACCAATAAGCTGCGTGTTCACTTGTGGACGAGGTCCTTTAACAAAGCCAAATCACACCGGTGGGAGACTTCATCTTTGACAATGCTAAACTCCCCACTACCTTTTCAGTATGAACAAATCTTCCAAGGACACCGAGCATCCTTACACTTGACAATGAGATGCCCCTTCGAAGATGCATTGACCGTGTATTGAAAATTTCCTTTAATCGCTTTTAATTGAAGCCTTTTAGGAGATCTTGCCTGTCGACAAAACTGTCACCTCTTTTAAAATATGGTTGCTAATTCATGTTTCCCTCGACACCATAACTTTGCCTTTTTACCTAACCATGACAATTGCTGGCAGATTCATTGGCGACTTCCGAAAACGTACTTCTCTTACGCTTCTGGTTTTTGACACGTACATGTCTATATGGTTGTACCTCATTATTGTCAGCCATCGACATGACATGTTTAGTTGTAACATGATCATGACAGTGGAACCAAATCTGCTTGCCATCTTCAAAAGGCACCTATGTAGTACCTAAAACCTTTTCTTTGGTAGCTAAATTACTTGTTACTTCAAACGCTGCATCAAAGAATAGTGGGACATTAGTGGGAGGTAGTTCATATTGTCCAGCTTCTCGAGTATCGATACATATATAGGTGTGACCCACGTAGCAATAACTACCAAGCTATACTCCAAAAAAATACCGCATGTCATTATCATCCCCAATTAACACATGTTTGTTTTGCATGTGACCCCATTATATGTGAGTAGGCAAGAGTAACCATGTCAATACCACAACAGGCGAGTTCGAAACAATCTCCAAAAACTGCATGAATTTTATGGATTTAGACATAACAACTCCTTTCTCTTCACCACCTACGTACTCCTTTTCCTTATTGGATAAACCCACCTCCCACTATGACAAATCATTACAGATGCTTCCTCCACGTTTTGTTGCACAAACCTGAAATTACACACAACATAGGTGTATCAGAACTAGTAAGCATTCCCACCTGTCATATTAAGGTACAACCATGCACATCATGCACCCTATATGCACGTCTTGCACATCATATCTCTGCAATTGAACACTTGAAACAGAAATTGGAACATGCCCAACATTCTGGCACATAAAAAATAAAGTTTTTTCGACAACCATAAGCCTCAACATGAAATACAAACTCTTAATTTAACTTGTAAGTGTTAATTCATCTTATAAACAACCCATATATTCCATAAATCATTGATATAGAAACTAGGAATTAAACACCCTATCTTACTACCCTCCAAAACCTAGCAGATGGCTAGGGTGTTGAAATGTGCCTACTGAACCTGAAGTCGCGGAAAAGATGAAACTTTACTGGAAAAACAGACAATATGGTACAAAAGTCGTATCTTTGGAAAAATTTCTTGTGTTTGGCTATGGAAGAATTGTGTCAACACACATAGAGGAGAGGGAAATATGGTGGCAAAAACGCAAACCTTGGAACTATGTGTTATGGCCTTTATCTTAAGCACCTCACCTTTATGTCTTATCATAACCTATTTGAGGTGTGTATTGTATGTGGATTGTGTAAGATGTGATTTGTCTCGTCACCTTTATTGTCACATTAGTTCCCTCCAAAACCAAAAAACCATGCATAAAGGGAGGGAAACTTGCAAAAGTCTCTCAATAATAATAATAATATATTACAAAGGTAATGGGTTTTAATTGAGGTTTTGTTTGGGTACTTAGTGATATGTAACCTTGTACATAAGCTAAAGGAGTGGAACACTTTTTCTTCATACAATTTCGAAGCAACGTTCAAGTTGGGACAAAAAAGGAATGGTGAGGATTCGTACAACTTTGTAGGTCACATACATTACATCTTCACCACATAAACACACCAAGTCATACATGTCCAAGTTGAGACATGGAATTGAGGGTTTTAGCACTGACTTGCACGGGTGGTACAACATGGATTTGCTAACTATTATATGATAAAAATAGTATTGTGCAATGTATTTGCTAACTATTGTAAGATAATAAACATGAGGACTACGTGTACTTGTTATCTTCAGCAATTACCATGTCCTAAACTACCTTAATGCGAAGAGTATCAAATATGTGAATACGCACTATATATATTGTATGTACAACATGTAGATGACATAAACACTATATGCACGAGATGCATGTGACATGCACACGAGATGCACATGCCATGCACACAACATGCACATGACTTGCACATAATATGCATAAAACTGGAGATTGGGGAGGGAGCTGCTTCTAGCATTTATATGATACCATTTATGACATACTATTAGTATAGTGGATGCAATTACAACATAATCCACAACGATCACATATATCCAAAACATTGCAATTTGGACATACAAAACTCATAATGTCAAATTCGTTAACCAAAATAATCATATCATATGTAACGACAGTAGTATGTACATTACCATTTACATAGTCAAATTCTATACATATAAACCAAAAAATTGACATAAGGGTGCTGCAATGACCTCAATATATTTGCCTCAAGCACATAATAGAAGAAGATGATGGATGGTTACATATCGATAAAACTGAGCAAACAACAAAATCCACTTCGAAAACGGATTTCAAGCAATGATTGTATTAATGTTTTTGGAGTTCTTGTAGGATTTCATGAAGCAACAAACTTCCTTATCAATGATGCATTTGAGATCCCTGGATAGCAAAATACGTTGCTTAATACATGATTCATATGTAAAAGTAAAACGATTCATATGTAAAACTAAAACGATTCATATGTAAAACTAAGACATTCATATGTAAAATTAACACCAACATCAATCTGTTCAAAGTAAACCACCACATATGGCCAATTGTATTCCTTACAAAGTATGAAAGGTTCACTTACATTTCTTATGACAAATCCTCTTCAGACATAGCTTACTTTTTGTCAATCTCGTTACCTAGTACCAACAACGGAATACCATTTACCGAAGCCTTACTTAAAAAGTCATGAACGTCTCTTCTTGAGATTGGCAAGTTATCATAATCACTAGCATGTCATGCCCCGGACCCAGAGTCGGTGGAACCCCACACTCGGCGCGTGAATAAAAGTAAAATAGAACTAAAAACGTAAAATAAGAACTTCTCTTATACAAATATCTATTACAAAATCATATATGCAATTAATTTAATGATTGCTATGAAACACTAGAGATGCAAAGTTCCATATATGCAAGTATTTGGAATGTTGTTTAATTTTGCTAATGTAAAATAGAATTCTACTTTCGTTTTTTTTATATTCAATTTTGCACAATGCAAGTAATATGCACAGACATGATGTTTATGTTTATACTATTCATAATCATCAAACTCCAGTCATAAAGTTTGAATAGTCAAACCGTTCCACCACTTTTGTTTTAATTCATAAACCAATTTGTACTAAAACCATTGTTCTAAAAGTCCCCGCCTTGGTGATAGGCGGCTGGTCACCGTCCCAATTAATGCCTATGCATTTGAAAATTAAGAAAGGGCGCCTAGACCTGTTGAGACACTCGCCTAGACCACCTAGGCACCCGCCTAGCCCGCCCAGACTCGCCTAGGTTGTGACTCACTTAGACAGAAAATAGATAATTTTCATTTGCATGTTAATTTTTTTCAATAAATTATGAGTGACTTGTTGAATACAAATGAATTATAGTTACGATTTATGTATGAAAAGTAAGGACCGTCAATTCTATGGCTGTAGCATAAAATTCAAGTGACAATCAATAAACATACGCCTTGTCCAAACATATTAATTTAATGATGCAATGAAACACTAGAGATGCAAAATTTCATATATGCAAGTAATTTAAGGAAACATGATGTTAATGTTTGTACTATTCAAGTTTCATATATGCAAGTAATTTGGAAAGTTGTTCAATTTTGCTAATGTAAAATAGAATCAACTTTCGTTTTATATGCAAAGTTTTATGTATGCAAGTAATCTAAGCAAACATGATGTTTATGTTTATACTAATCAAGTTTTATATATGCAATTAATTTAGTGATTGCTATGAAACACTAGAGATGCAAAGTTTCATATATGCAAGTAATTTGGAAAGTTGTTTGATTTTGCTAAAGTAAAATAGAATTCAACTTTCGTTTTATATGCAAAGTTTCGTATATGCAAGTAATCTGGGCAAACATGAGGCTCCAATCATATGGTTTCAATGGTCAAACCATTCCACCACTTTTGGTTTATCCCATAAACCAATTTGTACTAAAACATATTTAACATGAGAACTACAATCAACTATTCAAGAATACACAACGAGATGTAAACATTGTCAAATTTATCCAGAGAAATAAAACAAACAATAAGCATGAAAAAGAAACCATTCCATCACAAACTAAAATTGCCACATAATATATTTTCTAACAGTTTCTCAAATAAAAATCAGTATACACATAAATTAATCATAGTTACGATTCATGTATAAAAAGTAAGGACCGTCAATTCTATGATAGTAGCATACGATTCAAGAGACAATCAATAAACATATTCCTTGTCCAAACACATTAATTTAATTAATGCTATGAAACACTAGAGATGCAAAGTTTCATATATGCATGTAATTTAGAAAGTTGTTCAATTTTGTTAATGTAAAATAGAATTCAACTGCAACAATTATTATATCAAATCTTGTTGTATAGCCTATTTAACTGATAAAATATAATGGGGAGAGAGACGGGTACAGTTGTTGAAGGAAATTTTGTGAAAAAATGTTCATTTGAGCAACATCTACGACATGCAATTAACAATTAAAGGCGGAATCATGCTTGTATGCACTCAAAAACAAAACATTACCTATGAAATTCAAAGCCTAGTAGAAGGGTGAACCAAGACTCAACTCAAAACAAAGTGAGTTGAGAAACTTTATACCTTTGTTGATTCCTCTTTGCATAAGCAAAGGCTAATCACCCAAAGAGAGCCTTCATTCTTGCTTCTTAGCTCCATGGATTTCTTGGATGAGGATGGTTGAAAGGATTCTCCAAGTTCCTAAAGTTGAGAACCTCTAAGTCTCCACACCAAGGTAGGACTTGAAGAAGAGATGAGTGACCTAGGGGAAGTAAGATTGCTAGCTAAAATCCTCTAGGGTGGCCGGCCTCTTAGAGAGAAAATGGAGCTTGTGTTCTCATCTTTTCTCCAAAAGAAACCCTAAGGATGAAATGGCTATAAAGTTGCCTCTATACCACCTCACAATGGAGTGGCAAACTTGCAATTAAGCCAAGTTCACTACCCCTCTCTATATGGCCGGTTTTCCCAAGCCTTTGGTCTGTTTTGGGTTTCTTGAATTTTGTTTGTTAAGTTGTCATGCAACTTAAGCTAATGGGCTTGATGATTCGAAGCCCAATTTGGGCTTTAAGGCCCAAAACTAACTCAAGGTTTAAAACGAACTTATTCGTTTGATTAATTAACATATTAATTAATTCTTGCCATAAACAATTAAACCATTTAATTGTCTTTACTCATCTCCGTTGTTTCTTCAATCTCTAACTTACACGGTGTACGATCCATTAGGTTCCTTTTAGCGAGGCAGTGGGCGATTAGAACTCTTTCAAATCGATTGTGAATTGAAACTTACTTTCAATTCTTCCTTTAGTGATTATACACGTTTAGGGCTCCACAAACCATGAGTGACACCTAGCAGTATGTCATGGTTACCCAAGCTAATCAGAAGAGGTGGATAACCTATTCAGTTTAGGATTACAATGTAATACGGTCTTTCTCTAATACAATACTCTTGACCACATTGTTTGGTTTGATAGTTTATTCATGTCTACTATCCAATGTGATTCTCTTACTTATATGATTACCTTGAATGTGATTTGGAACGACTTCCTAAATCTTATTCATACTCTGGCCAGAGATTCTTAATCATATCATAGAGTATTCTCCCTCAAACAGTTTGAAGGTTAGAGATCCTTTGTTGCGCATTCACTTGCCTCCATGGCTAAGTGGCTTAACCCCAACTATGCCGTGGACACCCTCTGACGGAGTGACTTTGACATAGTCAAAGATCAAGGACCTAACCACAAGACAACTATGATGCCTCAGGTCAAAGGACTACTTTGCATTATCCCAACCATGAGTTCTCATGTGACATGAGTATGAGAACTCCTTGTTGATTGTGTTCAGTGGAATCATTCTCTATTGAGCACCTACATGCTTGTCTTGGTGTCAGTCACACCAATGACTCAAGACCAGTCACTCTCCCTAGGAGAAGACATAACACGTCAATGCCCAATTGGCAATCCTATGATCAGGAACGTTTAGGATATGTATATGGAAGAGAATGGTCTCATGAATCTAACTTCTTTAGATCGCATTCTCCCAATTACATATTCCTTGGACTTATCGTTTAAGCGTATAACATTTATATGAGACGGCTTCAAACAATAATCTTTGCCCTTTAAATTAAATTATATTAGTTTAACATGTGAAATGTCCGTAAAGTATCATCATATGATTGGTTTTAGGGCATATTTCCAACAGTTGTAAGGAGAGAGAGAGAGAAAGAGATTTTGAGGTGTGTATTATCTCACCCCCATTGTGCCTTTATGTTTAGTACTAGGAAAGGTAAAATCCTTACCCAATAGGTATTACAACTTAAGCATGAAACTATTTAAAATATAAGATATGGTAGAATCTCATTCCTAACCTTAGGAACAAATCTGTATTTATTGTATTAACAACATACATTCCATTATTATCAACAACACAATAAGGACTGATGTAAAAATTATAGCAATTAAACCATTAAACTTGTCTTAAGATTGTTAGAAAATTAGGGTCTAATTGCTATATTAATCACATATAAAATTCATAAATTAACATGTAAGTCAACCAAATGTTAAATAAACAATGATATAATGGATTAGAAAAACCTAAAAATCGGTCGAGGCAAATGTTAGACATTATGTCCTTAAGATTAGTTTACATCCCACTATGGTGCTCATGGTTAATTAGAGTTTGTCTCCTAGGATACAACAACCACGTCTTTGTAATAGTAGTACTCCAAATCACAAGGCTCCATTGATCCACGATTGTTTTGAAAACTCTCTCAAATGGATTCAATGAGACTCTAATGTTTGGTGCACTCTATGTATGATTATGTAAACAATGAAAAGTTATTTAGTGATTGTAAGGGGCTTCCCTATTTATAGAAGTTGAGATGCCTCTTTGGAAAGGATGTGACTATCTCATGAAGAGTCAAAAATTGCAACTCTTTATTTGCATTAGGATAGACACATCTTTCCACCAAAATACACCACTTCTAATTTCTATTCGCAAAATCATATTGATTTGGAGGCAGGAGGTGTGGGGTATTCGTTGCATTGGTGAGTAACATTTTTCTACTGTTGTCCAATTGAAGTTGAAAGGTAAAAGTCATGGAGATTGCTTGAAACCTTGAGTGCAAATTCGACATTACCCTTTTTTATTGGAGATTTTAATGAAATCTTGAAAGCAGATGAGCATGAGGGTGGTGACTTACGAAGTGAAAGGAAAATGGTAGGATGTCGTAATGCAGTGTTATCATGCCAATTCCTCAATTTGGGTTACATTGGTAATAAATTTACGTGAGCTACTACGAGGAAACAAAGTGAGACTTGATCGGGATTTACCTACATAGGATTGGATTGATCTTTTTCCTATGTCCAAAGTTACACACTTAAAGCCTACATCCTCAGATCATCTTCCCTTACTCTAGGAATGGGTAGTGGCAAAAAAGATAGCAAAGAAGAAATTGTTTCGCTATGAGGAACGTTGGCCAACAGTGGACAGATGCTCTGATGCCGTGCAGGGGGGTTGGAATATGGAAATCAGTGGGCCGCCAAAGTTTCAAGTCACGAAAAAAATCAAAGTGACGATGATTCAATCAGTGGCAGATCCAAAAAATCAGATCAGGAGGGGCCTTTAAGCCATAGAAAGATTAGCCTGCTAAATATAATTAATGGGAGAAAATTAAAGGTTTTGTTTTTTGTATTGGTATGGAAAATTTTAATCAAACAAGAATGGTGGAGCTTTAAATTTTGTATGAAAAACCTAGTATTGAAATGAATATATCATAAAAACAAAACTTGTTTACGAGCTTTGATAAAAAAAAAAGAATTAACACATTAGAGTCATACAAAAATTTAAAATTACGACTTAAAATTAGATTTTACCCTTGACTGTATAGGCCTTTTTTATATCTAACTAGCCAGAAAAGAGGGTAGGATTTTTATATGTTAAAAAAGTAAGGTTTAGTTTAATATGGTAAAAAAAATAGGAAAACTAATGAAAAAGACTTGAAAAATTTTAGTTTTAATAAAAAACCATGTTATAAGTTTTGTTTAATGATTAGTACAAGGCCCATATTAAAGTAGTCCAACTAAAAAAGCGCAAACTATAATAAATTATGATTTGTCGATTTTACCCAACTTTTTTAGGTTAAGTTCCAGATTGAAGTTGTTAATGGAGTTTATCATTGTTTTGCAGACCTTCTTTTTTTTTCTTTGAAACAAAAATATAGATCCTCATGCTATTTAATTTATATTTTTTATTATTTCGTTGAAATGTGATCGTCGTTATTATTCATAGTGTACTCGGGGTACTATTTTTTAATTTTTCATCGTTAATGGAGTTCATTGTTTGTTTCTCCAGAAAATAAATTTGAAATCTTCATGCTATTCAATAATAACGATGGGTCACTGTTTCTAGACTGTAAAAATAAACAGTTTATAGATTGTAAGTAACACTGTTTTTGGAGTCTAAGTTACTGTTTTTGGATCCAAATGAAATAGACACACTGTTTCTTAAATGTAAGCTAGAAAAGAAATAGTGAAATTCACTGTATTTGGATTCAAAGCAAAATAAGCACCATATTTCTTAAATATAATCAACTGATGCATGAAAGAAAAGAAACAGTCAAAGGTTAAAACATAGATTGTTTCTGAAACTAAGTTATTGTTTCTAGAATTTAAGTCACTGTTTTTGGAATTTGAGTCATTGTTTTTGGAATTTGAGTCACTATTTCTGGAATTTAAGTCACTGTTTGGTTCTTTTCGTTACAGATATAGTGTTTGTTTGTGCACAGAGAAAACAAACATTGTATCTAATTTTTTTTCCAGAAATAGTGTTATGTTTTGGGTTATCTAGAAACAGTTTTATGTTTTGGTTTTTTTTTTTCCATACACTTTTTCGCTGGTTTCTGCCATTAAACTTCTTTGAACTTTTTTTGGCGGCTTTGTTTCGATGAATGCTTCATTTTTTCAACTTTGATTTGAACTTTGATTTGGTTGTTTTTTAAATGGGGGAATTCAATTTGATAGGATGACATGGAGTTATTATGGCGGTTTCGTGCGTGGTTGAGGTTGGTGAAGAGTCAAGACAATATCAAATCATTTAGGGGTATTTACGAAAGTGTAGATTTGTAGTGGGTTAGGCTTGTAAGTTTGACCCGTGGACAATAGTTTTGGATGGTTTTTCATTAAACTTTTAACCATTTTGGTTAAATAACATTTTGGGATGATTTTTGGTTAAATATTTGTTGGCCCAAGCCCTTTTCATTAAAGCTCCTAAAAAAAATAAGGCAAATTATAAGAACTTTTTTTTTCCTTTCAGTTTAAAAAAATCTAAAAAAAACGCTAGAATGCTAGGAAGTTTCTAACCCAGACCATTTGGAGTTGCAAAATCCCAGTAGCCAATGAGCCACATGCTCATTTTTGTAAAACCTTGCAGAGAGTACGTACATAAGTTGAATTTTCAGGGTAGAGCGGGGCCATCACTGACCTCTATGTGGCTCCCCCACTAGATTTAATTATTACAATGGGCGAAGCAATCAACTAGAACTTTGCCAAAGGAAAATTGCGGCCACGGAGGACAAATTAAATACTTTGTTCGGACAACCATTGCTCAGAGACAAGAACTTTCTTTGTAGCTAAATTCTATGCTTGCCCAAGAGGGGGCGTTCTGGAGATAAAGGTCAAGAGAAAATTGGTTACGCTTGGAGGACCAAAACACAAAATACTTCCATCAAAAGGCGAATAAATGGCAAAGGAAAAATTGTTTGCATGGTTTGTTTGATGAGATTGAGGATTGGCATGACAATTAATCACGTATGGAAAATGTTATTGTGATTATTTTACATAGCTTTTTCAATCGGTGGATGATATCGAAATGACGGAAATATTGGAGACTATTTACCTTAGAGTCACGACAACCATGAATGAAGAGCTTCTTGCTCTGTTTACTGACAAAGAAGTTAAGCGAGTGTTGTTCCAAATGCATCTAACTAAGGAGTGGGCTAGATGGGATGTCGCTAGGTTTTTATCAAAAGCAGTGGGAGATTGTGGATCTTGATGTGTGTAATGGTGTGAGGTCAGTCTTATCATGGGGACTTTGCTTCGGAAAATTAATTTTACTCATGTGACTGATCCCGAAGACAAAAGAGCCAACTCAAATGACCCAACTCAGGCTAATCAGTTTGTGCAATGTAATTTATAAAATTTACTCCAAGGTTCTTACAAATATGCTTAAGGTGCTGTTACCAAAGATAATTTCGCAAAACCAAAGTGTCTTTGTTTCTGGAAGATTGATTTCAGATAATTGTATGGTTGCTTTGGAAATCGCACATTATATGCATAAGAAGAATAGTGGCTGGGACGGGGTTATGGCCCTAAAGCTTGATATTAGTAAATCTTACGATCGCATTAAATGAGGATTTTTGGAGCAAATCATGAGGAAAATGAGCTTGACGGAGGTATGGAATTGATTAATAATGGAATATGTATTGACGGTTACTTATTCATTTAAGCTTAACGGCGAGCCGATGAAGTATGTTCAACCTAATAGAGGTATACAACAAGGGGATCCTCTGTCTCATTTCTTATTTGTTCCTTGTTTAGAAGGGCTCTCATCTTTGTTTGACGCTTGGGAATGCAAGGGAAAGATAAAATGGGTATCGGTTTGCAAGGAAGCTCTAAGGGTTCATCATCTTTTGTTTGCTGATGCTAGTTTTATTTTGCTCCAAGTTCATTAAAGGAATGTATGCAGATTAAATTATTGCTTAAAAAGTATGAGGAGTATTGTTTTTCAAAGATTGTTTTGTATTTTTTTCCTTATGTGCAACGTAACTCTACAGCCAAAATATAAGGAGGCTATCCCTCCTTCCTTAATTTAGGAAAGCTAACAGCAGCTTTAAGAAAGCTGACAGCAGCTTTAGGAAAGCTGACAGGCAGCTTTAGGAAAGCTAACAGAAGCTCACTATACAAGAAGTGCTAAACACAAGAAACAACAGCTTTAGGAAAGCTTACAGGCAGCTTTAGGAAAGCTAACAGAAGCTCACTATACAAGAAAAATAAAAGACAGCCTTGTCCAAGACTTCCAATACTCCCCCTCAAGCTGGATCCATAAGATTGATGGATCCAAGCTTGGACAGAAGCCTTTGAAACTGATGAGAGGCCAAGGGTTTGGTGAATATATCGGCCAACTGATCGGAGCTTCTTGTATAATGCGTCTGAATTACCTGCGACTGTACTTGTTCACGTACATAGTGACAATCTACTTCAATGTGTTTTGTCCTCTCGTGGAACACTGGGTTTGATGCTATGTGCATGGCTGCTTGGTTGTCACAAAATAAGTTCATAGGTTGAGTCGTAAACACACCTAAGTCGCACATAAGTCCCTTTAGCCATATCAGCTCACACGCGATTGATGCCATTGCACGATATTCAGCTTCGGCACTTGATCTTGCGATGACAGTTTGCTTTTTGCTCTTCCACGTGACCAAGTTTCCACCTACAAAGGTACAGTAACCAGTTGTGGACTTGCGATCGATTGCATTTCCTGCCCAATCCGCATCGCAGTACCCCATGATTTGGGTGTTTTCATTCTTCTTCATGATGATGCCACGACCCACGGACCCTTTTAAGTAACGTAAGATCCTTTTGACAAGGTTCAAATGATCAATTGTGGGAGCGTGCATGAATTGATTGGCGATACTCACTGAATATGTGATGTCAGGCCTGGTGATTGTTAGATAGATTAACTTACCAACCAGTCTCTGATAGTGGCTGATATCTGAGAGTCGCGTGCCCCCCAAGTCAAGTTTGAGCTTGCTATCGAGAGGAGTATTTGCAGGCTTAGCATCACTCATTTTAGTGTCCTTGAGTAGGTCCAGGATGTATTTGCGTTGATTAAGAAATAATCCCTTGTGAGAAGTTGCCATCTCTATTCCAAGAAAGTACTTCAACACCCCAAGATCTTTAATTGCAAATCTTTGTTGAAGTGACTGTTTGAGTTTGGAAATCTCTTCAGCATTATCACCTGTAATTATTAAGTCATCCACATATATCAACACAACCAATTTGCCCACAGCTCCAGTGCGAACAAACAATGATGAATCTGCATTGCTTCTTGTGAAACCAACGCTATTAAGCACTGAACTTAGTTTGGCATACCAAGCTCGTGGAGATTGCTTCAGTCCATAAATCGATTTGTGCAATTTACACACTAAATCAGGCTCATGGCTTTGAGGATGCCCTGGTGGCAATTTCATATAGACCTCTTCTTCAAGATCACCATGTAGAAAGGCGTTCTTCACATCCATTTGGTACATGGACCAACCCTTATTAACAGCAACGGACAATAGAACCCTAATTGAGTTCATTTTTGCAACAGGTGCAAAAGTTTCTTTGTAATCCACCTCAAATGTTTGTGTGAATCCCCGAGCCACCAGCCTTGCTTTATGCCTCTCAATTGAACCATCTGAATTAAACTTGATCTTATAGATCCATTTGCAACCCACTGCCTTTTTTCCTTTTGGAAGTTTGGTGATGCTCCAGGTTTTGTGTAGGTCTAGTGCTTTGAGTTCTTCTCTCATTGCTTCTTTCCACACATCTTGGTTGTTAGCCTCATGAAAGTTTTGAGGCTCATTGTGACTTGAGATGGTGCTAAGAAATGCAGCATGAGATGGAGTCAACTTTTGATACGACACATAATTGGAGATTGGATGCTTGGGATTGTATGTGACAAAATCTTGAAACCTTGTAGGAGGTTGTCTATTACGCATAGGATTGCGTCGTGGTGCTGGTACAGTTGTCTCACACTCGTTCAAATTTTCAACCACACTTTGAAGATTATCTTGGTTGTCGTCATCATCATCAAGCATAGAATCATCAGGATGAATGCCTTCATTGTTACCTTCAGTGGGTGGTGCCTGTGGTTCATCATTATTGGAACCTCTTCTTGTTGAAGCATTATTGAGCCCGATTCTTGGTAGAGGAAACACATCAAAGATACACTCCCCCTGACTTGTGGTTTCAAGGGACTTGCTGAAAAAAGGATTTGTTTCATGGAATCGAACATCTTTAGATACAATCATTTTTCTCAGCTGAGGATCATAGCACTTATATCCCTTTTGTGTTGATGAATAACCAAGAAAAATACATTTGAGAGCTCTAGGATCCAATTTATCTCGATGATGTGGTTGAACATGAGTAAAGCAGACACAACCAAAGACTCTAAGATGTGAAAGGTCAATTTTCCTTCCTTTCATGACCTCAAGAGGAGATTTAAAATCTAAGACTCGGCTAGGAAGTCTATTGATGATGTAGACAGCAGCCATGACTCCTTGGGACCAAAATCTTTTTGGTACATTCATTTGTAACATTAATGCTCTAGTTTTTTCAAGGATGTCACGATTTTTTCTTTCGGCTACACCATTTTGTTGAGGTGTGCCAACACAACTTGTTTGATGCATGATGCCATGATTGCTCAAATATTGTGTCATGATATGGGACATGTATTCGGTGCCATTGTCAGATCTTAAGGTTTGAATTTGAGAGGAGAAATGGTTCTTAACAAGATTATTAAAATCCTTAAACACTTCCATCACTTCACTCTTAGACTTTAAAAGATACAACCATGTAGTTCTAGAGAAATCATCAACAAATATTACATAATATTTATAACCGTCAAAAGATTCACACGTTGGTCCCCAAACATCTGAGTGAACAAGTTCAAACAACTTACTGGCCCTAGATAAGGATGAGTTAAAAGGCAATCTAGTGTCCTTAGATAAATGGCAGGTTTCACATGGAATTAAAACCTTCCCTAAGTTTGGAAACAAAGAAGACAAAATAGGTTGAGAAGGATGAGCTAGACGTTGATGCCACAATTGATTATTTTGGGATGAATTGGACTTGGCTTGAAACCCTCTGGAACTGCTCTTTGATATGTAATAGAGACCATCTAGATAAAACCCTTCACCAATCGTCTTCTTGGTGACACAATCCTGAAAAATGACATTGTGAGAAGAAAAGATGGCTAAACAATTCAAGGTATTGGTGATTTTTCCCACAGATAGGAGTTGGAAAGGAAAAGAAGGAACATATAAGGCCACTGACTCAATTTTGTCCGACATTAAGTTGATTTTTCCCTTTCCTAAAACCTTGGCACTTTCACCATTTGCAGTTGACACTTGAGAAGGTTTTGATAATTTTTCAAACTTATGAAACTTAGAAACTTGGTTGGTCATATGATCTGTGGCACCCGAATCAACAACCCAAAAATCATGCAACATATTTACATTAAGAGCAGTTTTGAATGAATTCATGATACCTTGCATGTCTTCTTGAGGTATGTGTTCAGTGTCTGCCAGGAAACCAGCAAACTTGCCTAGCAAAGCTGTTGAGTTTCCATCTTCAAAACTGACCGTTTGATCACTTTCAGTCCCTCCTTTCTTGCTTCGAAGATACGCTGCAAACTCATTTATGAGTGCAGCCGGATTTGCTGTGAAGCTCTTGAGTGTGTCAGACCTATTTGAGGTTGAGGCAGATGCATGGTTGGCTCTGTGTGTAGCTCTGTTCAGCTTCTGAAAGCCCTTGTTGTCCTTCATAAAATCAGGTTTTAATTCTGGATGTAAAATCCAGCATGTCTCCTTAACATGACCGGTATAGTTGCAGTGTTCACACTTCAAGTGTGGATTCTTCCCTTTGTATTTTCTTTCGTTGGTTAGATAGGCCCTAGCTTCAGATACATTGGTCTTTGTACCAATGTTCATGACTTTCCTTCGCACTTCTTCACGTTGGATTGTTGCACATACACTGGTGAAGGAAGGCAGTTCAGTGTTCATGAGTATGTGGCTTCGTAGGTCTTCATATTCTGCATCGAGACTTGACAAGAGTTGGAATATTTTGTCTTCTTCTGCCCTCTTCAGTATCACATACGCTTCAGTTGTATGGGGTCGATACGATTCCAACTCATTCCACATGCTCTTCATGCTGCCTAGAAGTTGTACAAAGGGCTTTCCTTCTTGTTGCAGGTTGGAAATGTCCTTCTTTAATTGAAACACACGTGCAGCATTGTTCTGACTGCCATACATTTCCTTGACAGTCTCCCATAGCTTGAATGATGATTCAGAATAACTGAATATTTCAGTTAGTTTACGTTCCATGGAATTTAGGAGCCAGGACATAACTAGCTGATCCTTGCAAAGCCAGGTTTCATAAGTTGAAGAGGAAGCATCAGGAACTTCGATGCTTCCATTTATGAACCCTAACTTGGACCTTCCACCTAGGGCAAGACTTACTGCTCTTGACCAAGGCAAGTAATTAAACTCATTCAACAAGACTGAGCTTAATCTTTGATTAGGGTTGACATCCATCTCAGACACATTCAAGGAGGAAATGACCTGTGAACTTTCAGCTTCAGACCCAGAAGGATTTTCTTCCGCCATATTGAAGGTTGAATAAGATCGGATGATAGTAATGCAGAAGCAGGTTATTTTCCCTGCTCTGATACCATATTGTTTTTCAAAGATTGTTTTGTATTTTTTTCCTTATGTGCAACGTAACTCTACAGCCAAAATATAAGGAGGCTATCCCTCCCTCCTTAATTTAGGAAAGCTAACAGCAGCTTTAAGAAAGCTGACAGCAGCTTTAGGAAAGCTGACAGGCAGCTTTAGGAAAGCTAACAGAAGCTCACTATACAAGAAGTGCTAAACACAAGAAACAGCAGCTTTAGGAAAGCTTACAGGCAGCTTTAGGAAAGCTAACAGAAGCTCACTATACAAGAAAAATAAAAGACAGCCTTGTCCAAGACTTCCAATAAGGAGGCTTCACGACAAGCGATGAATTTCGCAAAGAGCTGTGTGGCGTTTAGTGAGAATCTAAATGTGCATGACAAACAGCTTTTGGCCTGTTGTCTTGGGATGGCAAGGGTGGACTATCATGATCGGTACTTGGGGCTTCCAGTGAATATAGGGAAAGCTAAGAAGGAAACCTTCTCGTATTTAAAGGATTGGCTTTGGAAAAAGTTGAATGGATGGAAAGGTTCTCTTCTTAGTAGTGCAGGCAAAGAAATTCTAATTAAAATCGTGGCTCAAGCCATTCCTATATACACTATGCAAACTTTTATGTTAACTAAGACTCTTTGTGATGAGTTAAATCAGTTGGTAGCGCAATATTGGTGAGGAAGGAATAGCATGAAGCGAAAGATCATTGGGTGAATCGGCGTTGGTTATGTAAATCGGAGGGTGAAAGGGGCTTGGGTTTTAAAGACTTGTATACGTTTAATTTGGCGTTGGTGGCTAATCAAGGGTGGAGGTTGCTGCAATCATCGGACCTTATGTTGGCTCCTATTAAGCCAAATGCATCGTATCATTGGAAGAGTGTTGCCGAATCACGTCAGATTATTAGGAAGGGTGGTCGGTGGCGAGTGGGTGATGGGTCCACGATCAAATTTGGGGGGATAGTTGGATCCCACGACCTTATTTTTTCAAAATTTTAAGTCTAATTCCGCAAGGTTGGTATGCTAATGACATAGTGAATAATTTGATCTGACAATGAAGAAGGCAGTGGAACGTGGAGATCATTCGGGAATTTTTTAATGAAGAGGAAGTTCAATTAATCACTAGTATTTCATTAAGTGTTCTTCAACCATCAGACAATTTTATTTGGCAAGTGGAACGAAATGGAAAGTTCTCGACAAGAGCGCTTATCACTTAATGAGATCTTGTGGACAAGAATTAGGGAATGAGGTTAGTGGTTCATCTTTGAACGAAGAGATGAAGTTTTTGTGGAAAGCAATTTGGGGAGCTTGTGTCCCAGGGAAGATCAAGATCTGTGTGTGGCGAAGCTATTGGAATGCTCTACCTATTCGCACAAATCTTTTGAAGAAAAAGGTTGTTACTGATGCTTTGTGCTTTGTTGTTGGTGGGTGAGTCAGAATCCATGGAGCATGCCTTGCATGATTGCCCAAAGGTTGCTTCAATTTGGTTTGCAAGTTCGCTCGGTTTAAGGGTGTTTGGAGATTGTAATAAAAGATGGTGGGGTTGGTCATTTAGTTTAGCAAAAGTTCTTTCCAGAGATAGTTTCGACCTGACACTTGGGTTGGTGTGGAGCATATGGAAAGAGAGAAATGAATTCTTTTGGAATGGTATCTCTAAAGCTCCAATGGATATTCAATGCAGTTTGGTTGCTTTGTTGAAGGAATACAAGAAGTGGCATGCGCGTAGCTCATCACCACAACGAACTGTGGTGCAGCCATGGTCGAAGCTAGAGTGAGGATGGCTTAAATGGAATTTTGATAAGGCTTGGGAGGAGTGTGGAAGTGTAGGAGATTTAAGTGTTATTGTAAGGGACATCTACGTGTTGGAAGACTATAAATAAATTCGAAAGGACGTGTGTACCTTTTATGCAGAAGCTTGAATCTTAACATGCTCCTACAAACACGAACAACTGCTTTGACCCTCCGTGCATGTCTAGAACCTCGCAGGTCATCGAGTTGGCTACGGTAAGTTGAGTTGGCCCTTGGTTTTCGCCTCCCAAGACCTAGAGCCGAAATTGATAGCTTTAAAGACCTAATTTTAATATTTGAACTGTGGAAAAGCTTGTGTTTCTTATTCTTTCTCTTTTCCCCAAAGCCTCCTTATATAGTGGTTGGGAAGAGTATACAAAGGCTGAAAAGCTCCTGAAAATCCCAACTATATTCTAATATGAATGTCTCTTGATCCCATAAGATAAATCCTACATCTCCCACTCACCCATATAAGGTGTGGCATAGTCTCAATCAACACACTTAGTTCACATCCATTCTAGTCTATCTTCTCATATAGGAAATGGGACGCGCGACCTTGTGAGAAAGAACGTACATAATCAGAAGCACTGCCATTAAGCTATCAATAGACTAACAATAGTGCATCACTTGGAAGTTCATCGCTTTATGCCCCAGACTGTTCATCACACACCAGACTTGACATTCTTTATCCTTTGTTAAAAATAATGTCATGTCTCACAAGTATCATGCATCCATGTCTTATGTTTGATAAAAAATATCAAAAGACGCGGCGTAACTAATGAATCACATGACATGGTGTTTTCTTCGAAATGTCTTCCTTAAGCTCTTATGTCAGTCTAATTTGATTTAACTGCTTGCCTAGACACTCATCTTGGGACAGTAGCTAACTTGATCGTCTTAGATAAACATGCTAAAGTGGTGATCTTTAAACCTCATCTTTCTAACGTAGACTTTAGTTCAAAGGGCATAAGGGTGGAATCATATAGATTCCTTATGGTTCACACAATGATTAAAATAGGATCAATTCATCACTCCCACTATCAGTCGGTTATAGCACATACAATATGATTTGTATGCTATGGTGTATTGTCATTTCAATGAGTGTGTCACATGTCCATTGGACATACACCATACGGATCTTAGTCTAGTCGTTACACAAGTGCCTAACTTGAGTCTTCTAGCCTAGTCGCCTTCTCAGTGCCTACTAGATACTCATATCCGGCTTTACAAGCTTCAACATGAAACAAATCTCATGTTCGACTTCTATTAAGTCTCATCTTAGACATTTCTAAGGCGACGTTTACCTTGTGCATATTGGTACATTCAACATACACGTGTCCAGTCTCACAGCCTAATGCATTGAGAACACAAATGTCTTATCCTACTCGCTATCTCAGCGCTAAGGTGAATCGTTCGTGTGAAAAATGGATTCTAGCTTGGTGACACTCGTAAAGATGTGTAAACAATCATTTCAAAAATAAATAAATATGAAATGCAAAACTTCAATGCCTTTTTATTCAATAACAATGTCAAATACAAAGAAAAACACATCAAACACTACATAAACCCATATTATTTACATGAGTAAAAAACGAGTTTCTAATTATGTGTTTAGTCATGGGATCAGCGAGCATATTGCTAGTCGATATATGTTTCAACACTACTTCACCCTTGGTAACCTTGTTCCTAAAGAAATGATATCGTGTATCTATGTGCGTAGATTTGCCATGATACTTAGGATCTTTAGTGTATGCTAAGGATGAAGTACTATCATAGTAGACAAGTATAGCTTATTGAACATAAGTCGTAACTCCCATATGTCGTAGAAACCTCTTAAGCCAAATAGCTTCTTGAATAGCTGATCCAAGGGCAACATATTTTGACTCCATTGTGGACAGAGCAATACAAGTTTGCTTCTTGCTACAACAAGAAACAATTCCACCTCCAAGGACAAAAGCATAACCTGAGGTGGACTTGCGTTCATCTCTATCGTTTGCCCAGTTTGCATCACTATATCCTCTCAACTTTAGATCCCCTCATTGGTAACATAGGGCTAAATCTTTTGTTCTTTGCAGGTATCTCATAATCCTCTTGACGGCTTGCCAGTGAGCTTGTCTAGGATTACTTTGATAGAGGCTTACCATGCCTATGACATGGCAAATGTGTGGACGCGTGCAAAGCATCGCATACATTAGACTTTTTACTGCAGAGGCATATGGGGCGTTTGCCATTTGCTCTTTCTCTTTCTTAGGCTTTGGACACTGTTCTAAGGACAATATCGCGCCTCTTTCCATATGAGTGTCTATGGGTTTGGAGTTCTCCATCTTAAATCGTTCAAGTACCTTTTTAATGTAAGTCTCTTGAGACAAACTTAGAAGTTTCCTTGAGCGATCTCTTATGATCTTAACTCCAAGCACATAATGTGCTTCACCTATATCTGTCATCTCAAAATGGGATGACAACCATGCTTTCGTGGTCTCTATGGAGGTTTTATAATTTTCTGCTATTAGGATGTCGTCAACATACAGAAAAAGTATGAGAATACTTTTCCCAGATTTCTTAAGATGCACACAGTGGTCTTCCTCAATCATCTCAAAACCAAATGAAGTGATTGAATTATGGAATCTAATGTTCCACTATCTAGACGCTTGCTTGAGGCTATATAGGTATTGTTTGGTACGTGGGACGGGATGGAATAGAGTGGGACGAGGCGTTCCATCCCACGTTTGGTAGGCCTAAAACGGGTGGAACACGCTGTTCCACGGGACGAGTTTTGGGTGAATTTTCATTTCACTTCACCCCTTGGAATGACTCGTTCCACATCCGTGGAACACAAAATTATAACATCTCTGTCTCCTTCTTCTTCCTCCTTGTTTCCATCCGAGGGCATCTTTGCTCCCTCTCCATTCCGTCCCGTCCTGTCCCATTCCGTTCAGTCCCGTCCCGTCTGCATACCAAACGATACCATATGGAACATTTTAGGCTGCAAACTTTGCGCTTTTGTCCCTTGGCCTTGAAGCCTAGAGGTTGATCCATATATATCTCCTCGTCTAGTTCTCTATTGAGAAATGCTATCTTAACATCCATTTGGTAAAGTTCAAAATCTAGTTGAGCTACAATAGCTAAAATGAGGCGAATAAAGGCAAACCTCACCACAGGGGAGAATGTCTCTTCATAGTCTACACCCAATTGCTGAATGTTTCCTTTCGTCATAAGGCGTGCCTTATATTTGTCAATTGAACCATCCACCTTGCGTTTGATTTTTAAAACCCATTTGTTTCCAATGGTTTTACACCCAGGCAGAAGTCAATTAACTCTCAAACAGTATTGTTGTCCATGGAGCTAATCTCTTCCTCCATTGCAGTTATCCACTTTTCTTTGGCCGTTGAAGACAACTCTTCTTTGTAAGAAGAAGGTTCATCTTCCTCTGAAGGTATGCAAATGTAGGCCTCCTCATTAACCTCAAAATGACGTTTGAGAATGTGGCCTCTCTTGCTTCTTAGAACTGTGTGATCTTGAATTTCAGAGGGTACGCTCCCATCATTGAGCTTATTCTCTTGAGTATTTATGGATACATTACTCCCACTCGGATCAAGTCTTCCTACATCATATTCAACAACCATCAGATTGGAAATTAATTCCCCTCCTTTGCTTGAAGATGTTATGAGTTCTTCATCTTTCTCCAACTCATGGAGATCAAGGTTGTTGACAGTATCGCCAAGTTTTGGGAAGTCATTGTCTATGAATTCCACATCACGTGAATCAATCTCGATTCTCCCTCCATTTGGATGTTCACCATACATCACATAACCTTTCGAGTTTTCACAATATCTTATAAAGATATGTTTATTTGCTCTAAGACCCAACTTTCCAAACTTATGTGATTGATTATGAACAAATTGAGCACAACCCTAAGGACACAAATTACCCAGATTGGGTTTTACATCATACCAAAGTTTGTATAGGGTTGAGGGAATCGTCTTTGAAGGCACACAGTTAAGTATATACATTGCAGTCAATAATGCATCACCCCAAAAAGATATGGGGAGGGGGAGACTTGCCTGCACCATCATAGACCTGACCATGTCTAATAAAGTTTTGTTTCTCCTTTCAGCAACACCATTTTGTTGTGGCATGTAAGGAATAGAAATTTGTCTGCGTATCCCCTTACTTTCACAAAAAACCTTGAATTGGTCAGACAAATACTTGCATCTACAATCAGTGTGAAGAGCTTTTACAGTCTTCCCTTTTTGATTCTCAACCTCAGCTACGAAGCATTTGAAACAATCTAAAGCTTCATAGCGATGAGCGATCAAGTACACATAACCATATCGCGTGCGAAGAGTTTTTCATGCTATTACGAAACTAAGGTTTCAATTATCTCTTTAACCACTTGGTTTTTCTTTACCAAATTTTAAGCATAGTCTTATATGAATGTAAAGAACATAACCCAAGCGTTAAAACCTAGAAAAAAAAGCATGGCAAAAATGAAAATTTTAAAGACAAGCATTCATGGCATATTCATATATATATATATATATATATATATATATATATATATATATCTCATGCTTTCATGCGAGAAATGTGTGAGTGGCTCTGATACCACTGTTGGAAAACTTTAAATAAATTCAAAAGGACATGTGTACCTTTTATGCGGAAGCTTGAATCTCAACTCGCTCCTACAAACACAAACAATTGCTCTGACCCTCTGTGCACATCTAGAACCTCGCAAGTCGTCGAATTGGCTACTGTATGTCGAGTTATCCCTTTGTTTTCACCTCCCAAGACCTATAGCCGAAAGTGATAGCTCTAAAGACTAACTAGAATATTTGAACTATGGAAAAACTTGTGTTTCTTATTCTTTCTCTCTTCTCCAAAGTCTCCTTATATAGTGGTTGAGAAGAGTGTACAAAGATTGAAAAACCCATGAAAATCCAAAGTATACTCTAATATGAATATCTCTTGATTTTCATCTAATTATCACATAGATAATTAGGAGGTCAATATACTCATATGGGTAGAATATCCCTTGATATTTATTTATCCCATAAGATAAATCCTACACCAGAGAACCTTTGTAGCAGCTATGGCAGCAAGGAATGCGGAGCTGCAGGTCGACAATATGGTGTATAAAAGTGATGCATAGATGGTCACCGCTGCCTTACATGTGGGGATTTGAAGTGATACATCAGCTTTGGGGCATGTGGTGAACGACGCCCGTTCTTTTCTCAGGTCTTTCCCGCATGTTTTGATTAATTTCACTCTAATAGAGTAGAAGACAGGTTAGCACGAGTGGGCTTGTCTATCGAACAGCTAATGGTGTGGTTTGAAGAACCCTCGAATGTAATTGTTGATCTTTTAATCGAGGATAGTATAGTTATGTAAATGTAAGTGTGGGACGCTCTTTTTTCCTTTGACCAGGTTGATATCTCCGACAAGGTTTTTATCGAGGCTCTGTTAGTTGCACTTTATCCTCTACGTTTATACGTATTTGAATTCCTTATCAATGAATATCGTACTTTTTCTTAAAAAAAATAAATAAAGGATAGTTCTATTCACACACCATTTTTTACTTCTCACACACCTTTATTATTTTTGACCATTAATCTTCTTCAATTCATTTGATCGGACAACAGAAAATTGAGAAACATTGAGCTCGTCGTGAATGCCGATCTGGACTGAAGAATTGGTTCGTTAAGGCCCAAAGTCAATCCAAAAATTGGGCACAAATAGACAGCGCAAGAGGAAACTCTCGTAGACGAAATGACAAAAAGCCCCTTCTTCCTAACCAGAAATTACATACAAACAAGCTTTTGCTCTGCTGAGGGAAGCCTGCTGTGCCGGTGGAGATTGCGAGAGGGGAGAGCGAGAGGCAATAGCAATGTTGGTGGGTGTGAAATTACAGCTGGCGTGGAAACCTAGGATTAACCAGAACGCAAACCAGAGCTTTGCGGGCAACATAAACCCTCGCCGTCTGCCCCACCATCTCAGGCTACCGCCTCGACGGCTCAGTTCAGTGTCCGTCCAGTCGCAGTATGTTAAAGAAGCATCTGGGCGGCCATTTTCTTCTCATTACACTGAAACTGTCGGATCTCCATCACTTTCTCAGTCTTCACTTCAGTGGAACCTCACCCACCGCCGCCTTTTCTTCCTCAATGTCGTTGCTTGCGCGGTAACTCTCTCTCTAAGTTCATATATTTATGCTTTTGGAAGCGTAATTCCGCTTCGAATTCAGGTTAATCTGCATACGCAAAATGATTTGTTCTTGAATTTGCAGTAATTGATGGGTTTTCTTATTGAATCACATTTGAATTTTTCGGTTTTTAATAGGTAGCAGTTTCGGCGACATGTCTCTTCTTCTCTGCAATCCCCACCCTCCTGGTTCGTAATCTTTGAATACTCGATGGTTTTAATTAGTACTAGCAAATTGGAAAATTGGATATGTTTTGTTGTGCGATCGTTGGTAGTAAAGTGATTTTGCAATGTGGTTGTTTCTGAAGGCTTTCAAAAGGGCAGCTCAATCACTTGAAAAGCTGATGGATGTTATGAGGGAAGAGCTTCCCGACACGATGGCTGCTGTTCGCTTATCCGGGATGGAGATTAGTGACCTCACTATGGAGCTCAGTGATCTTGGGTTGGCATTGCTATTCCAAAGCTCTTATATCGTTGTCGTATGATGAAGTCTACTTGTGGATTATAACATTCTCTGCTGACTCATTCGGTTTTGTTTGTGGTGCAGCCATGAAATTACACAAGGCGTTAGAAGTTCCACTCGTGCTGTTCGTGTGGCGGAGGAGAGGTTGCGCGGCTTGACAAACATGGCTTCATCAGGTTATCCATGTTTTCTATAGTGTTATTTTGTTGTTATTTAACCGTGAGTTTTCAATTGGGTGTTGGAGCAATGAATGTAAAATTCATCTTTACTTGCTTAGCACGGGTGCAGGTAGTAAGTCAGAAAACTGAGGTGCCAGGGCCCGTTTTAGCTAAAACTGCAAGAGGCATACGGGAGGGGATTGTGAAGGGTCGTGCATTATGGCAAATGTTTTTTGCTCTCACCCGGTTTTCTAGGTTGGCACTTAACTTTTTTACAAATCGAACTAAGCGGTAGGGTAGAACACAACACATGCAACAGCTTCATGGTGAGCAGCAGCAAGAAACATCAAAATTTTTCGAATGTACATAACTTTTCATATTTTCAATTTTCAGTTTGATAATTTAAGTTATTTTTTAAGACTTGTGAGAATTTTGTGTGTCAGAGTGTTCCTTCAAGTGAAACATCCTTTGACTTGCTTCTTCCTTTGTGCTGTTTCTTCTAGTATCTTGTAGATTCGTATGAGAACACCTTCGGAATGCCTTCTACTTGCTAAATAACATCTCCTCCTTGGTATAAATTCCCCCCAAATACTTTACATCTTGATTAAAGTTGTTGAATTCAAATGTGCAATGGTATAATCTGTTTTTACTTTGTGCTCTGATTGCTGATTAATTTTGGGCATTAGGCAGTTGTGGCTTGATGCGAAACCCGCTATCACAATGTATGGCCTTAGTCTGAATATAGAATTGTGCCTGAATCAATTAGCTGTAAATTCTAAACTGTGCAATGTTATGATCTCATTTTTTAAGAATGCACTACAAAAATAGATAGAGGGACTTGAAAATAACTGGACGCAATACATTTGAGTGAACTTTAAAACGAAACCTAAGGGTGTGATTTTGGAAGGCCCGTTGTTTAATGTATTTGTAGTGCATATGTAGTGTTTTAGTAATAGCTTTGTAGTGCTTGAGTAGTTCATTTTTAATAATTGAGGTTAAAGGTCTTAGCACTTTGAAAGTCCGTCGGGTTAATGGTTGGTACTGTAGGCATGCTCTTATGAAGTGTTTTGGATGTCCAGGGCTCGAACTAAAACTAGATTGAAAATATAGTTGAATAAATGTCTATAACCAAATTTAGTGAGGTTGCTAGATTTGACATATGAAATGGTACCAACTTACTAAAGAGAACGAATAATCTAGGAATCATAAGACCTGAACCAAATTGTATGATGCGGTTATGTGAATACTCTAGTGCCTGGCTTGGCAATTAACTTATAAGGGAGAGAGGGTTGATACTTGGTGGTGGGTTGTTATATGATTGAGATTTTACGTAGTAGCAGTGACAAAATTTTTATGGTGCTTTGGAGTGACATTAAATCTTGATTTTTGTGTACCAAAGATTTGAAAATTAAAAGCCTGGATTATTTAATATGGATAATGCTAGAGGATCAAAATTTTAGATCAAATTTGCAATCCAAATGATGTGTCACCAATAGGAAATAAGTATGCTAATCCACACTTAAGTAATATCCAATCATCAAGATCCACATCATTTGGTTTACAAAATTTTGTTTAAAAATTTGGTCTTCCTAGCATTACCTATTGAATATTATGGAGAGCCATGGAAAATCTTGTAATAGGGATTAAATTTTGGGAAATTGACATAAATAGGCCAATTTTCTTAATCTTAAGACCATATTAGGACAAACCGGCCATGCACGCTCCATGCACACTATGCACATAACAAAATGACAAAAATACCTACATATAAATTTTAAAAACTCACAACTCATTGTGTCATTTTTCTGATTTGGAAGTTGGGGATGTTGAGAGAGAGCTGTGAGCTTTGGACTTTTGGGTTGAGCTTAGATGCGTGAGCTTTGATTTGAAAGAGAGGGAAGTTGAGAGTGAGGTGAGAAGAGTGAGCTGGATTTTGGTTGAGGTCATAACTCTGATTTTAAACACAGGGATGTCGAGAGAGAGAGGTGAGAAGAGTGAGGTCGGGGTTTTCAGGTTTCAACACAGATTTGTGAGCCATGTGTTCTATTCTTCCATCCTTAAAGATAAGTTGTTTACCATATTTTCTCTTTGGTTGGAAAGTTCCATTTTTCTGACGACTGAAGCTTCAGCAGGTATAGTAAGGTACGGTATTTAGTTCCAAGTTTCTATATCAATGATTTTGGAATAAATGGGTTGTTTGTAAGATAAATTAATACTTAAAAGTTAAATTAGGGTTTGTCTTTCATGTTGGGCCTATGGGTTTTGGAAAAAAACTTTACTTTTTGACGTGCTAGAATATTGGTATGTTTCAATTTCTGTTTCAAGCCTATATATCAATGTAACCTTATATATGTGACCATTGTGGATTATGTTTTAATTGTCTGCTATACCAATAACTTGTTATATAGTGTCTTATAAATGCAAAAAGCATCTCGTTGCCTGATCTTTAGTTTTTGCATAACATGTGCATATAATGTACATATCTTGTGCGTGTCGTTTACTTACAGTGTATATACTGCCTATTCACATATTTGATATTGTTCGCATTAAGGTAGTTTAGGACATGGTAGGTGCTGAAGATGCAAGAATACATAGTACTATTGTTTATTATCATATAATAGTTAACAAACACATTGCACAACTACATTTAATTGCTTAACATCTAAGCCTCCAAATCTATTCTACCATAGCTATTAAGCATAACCCTCACTGAATGATCATCGATACCAAAATTTATTAAACGATTCAACCTTCTTCACTGTCAAAGAGTCCCATTGTGGTTGATGCAGTTCCTTTCCCTTCGCAACTTGATGAAAATCCTTAAACCCTTTGTTGCGTTCCTCCTTCATTTTGGTCTCTCTCCCGAGAACGTTTATACGACTCAATATGGTCATGACGCTTCTGCCACAATTTGGTTTAGGAATATGATCCTGTCTCCAGACATGTCAGTCTTTGTTTTCTGCTTGCTTGCACGGTAGAGCGTTTTGTTAGCTTTACTAATGAGGTCCACAAGCTCTTTTTTTGCCTTCATTAGCTTGTGGTTCAAATAGTTGTCGACGTCCGTCCCATAATCGAGTCTCCCATGGACTTGATCTATATTTTTTAGCGGCGTGAGTTGATAGAGCTAAACGATGTCGTAGGATTTGCCTTGGGTGATCCCGGAAGTGGAGGAGGTTCCATGTTGTAACACTCGTGGAACTCGGCTTTAAAACCCTCAGTTTTATGTCTAAAGTTGGACATGTTGGTGTTGTGAATTGTTTTGACTATTTGAGAAATGGAATGACTTTTTTTTTCTATGGGGTTAATGGTTATGACAAATAAGTGTGAGAAGCCTATTTATACAAGTGTAGCATTGATGTGGATGAAAACCCTTTGGTTAAAAGAGAGATTGTGTTGAAGGTGTTCATGTGGTGAGGATTTGATGCATCTGACCTACAAAAGTTGTAGGAATCCCCACCACTCATTTTTTGTCCATCATGCTATTTCATTTCCAACATATAGGTTTGTATGTTGTCAAATCTCACACCCCCTATTTCATTTTCAACATATAGCTTATCAACTCCTGGTACTTCATTTCCAACATATAATATAGGTTAGAGAAATTAATCAGTGGTGAAGCCACATGGATGCCAAGGTTGGTCCAGACCTATCTTAGAATTTTTGTACTACATATCAATTGTGTGCAAGTTTAAACAATATTCAACATCAGGTCAGTTGATGAGTATAGTTTGATAGTTTCAACAAGACATGAGTTTGAAACTTGATGGTTTTTGCATCTTTTTTTGTTTTGTTTTTCACTAAACCCAGCCTTTTGTTTTACCATATAAAATTCCATTACTTTTTGGTTCTATACAATTTAGAGGAAGATCTAATTACGTTAAAATAAAATGTCATAGTAATATAGTTTGAATCATGACCTTATTTTTATTCGAATTTAATGAGGTAGTTTTTTTTTTATTAAAACTCGCAAACAAGTTTTGTTCTTATGATATAATCAACTCAATACTAGTTTTTCAAATATACTTTAAAACTCCATCTCTCATGTTTGATTAAAATTTACCATGCTAATGCGTCTTAGAAATCCCATAAACAGCTCCTTGGCCAAAGAGTTTTTTACATACCATGTGCATATAGTGTGTACATATCATGTATTTGTACATGGATTTGTATATATAACTAACAATTGGCCATTATTCTAGAATTAGTGACCTTATAATTCATGTATTTGTGTTGGAATATGATTATGATAACATGATTTTTACAATATGTGTAATCATGTGTGAAAGTACACCATAACATTGGCGCAGTAATATACATATGATTGTAGTGAAATAGATTAATTAATTAATAAAGAAATAATATAACTATTTAATTAATTAATTCATTCATTCTAAAGGATATGAATGTTGGATATAATTGAACAATTGTATTCAACGAGAAAAGTTGTAACTAAACAGCTGTATTCAAAGGGTATTTCATCTCTATATATTCACCAAATCCCTTTCTTATTAGAACCATTCGATTCCAACGTATAATTGTTCTCACTCACTGTCATATCTCTTCCCCTTCTTGTCCAAGATATAAACCATCTATATAAGTTGTCTTCTTAAGGGTTTGTGTTTTATTCAAAACCACAAGTTCAAAAAGATGAAGAAAGCCAGAACTACCTCTTCAACTATACATCTCTTATGGACGAACTTCTTGTCCAAAAACTGACGAAGGTTGCTTCCTGATCTTTTAAGGACCTGTTTTCAGCAAAAATGGTGTGTAAGAAGTTAATCAAATTGACAAAGAGGATCACATATTCGAGCACATCAACATTAGGGAATTTGAAGGCTTCAACCTGCTTAGTTCATAGAGCAATAATAAAGATGTCTCCAAGTTCTTGAAACGCTGCACGAACTGCGGCAATTCCAATGCCCTGTACATGCTAGGGATGACATACTTCTTCCAAGATAATAAGGAAGAAGCCAGAATTGAGGCTTTGAAGATGACAATCTCAAAGGGTCATGAAGTAGTAACGTACGTCTACCATGGTTCTAAAAAAAGCTAGGCGCTAGTCGGGCGGCGGACTGGGGCCTAACGTCTAGGCAGTTAGGCGGGACTTAGGCGGATGCCTATGCGAACTAGGCGGATTTAGTAAATTTAACATAAATATATAACTAAATATTAAGATATGTTTTTTTTTAAAGAATAATATATATGTATATGTAATTTTGTAACATAAGATTTTTAGTATACAATATGGTTTGGTGTTTAATAAAAATAATACAACATAAAAAATAAAATAAAAAAGAAAGAAAAAAACCCACGAGCCCTCCACCTCTCCCACATCACTCCAATCGGTGGAACCCAGATCAAAAGATTTACTCTACCTCTCTCACATAATCCAAGGTCTCAATCCCATGTCAAAGATTTAATAGTGCCAAAAATATTAAAAAAAATCAATTATAATATTTAATGATGGGATTGGATCTAATAAGGTTAATTGTGGGCAATAGCAGTAAATATAAACTGGTGCACATTACAACACCTTTTTGACACTATGGAAAACGGAAAGCCCTTTATTTTGGGTTTTTTTTTTTTTATTCTGTTTCCTCTTCCTCATCTCTAACATCTTCTCTCCTATTTGGTTATTTTTCTGTTTTGTCTTCCTCCTATTTCCTTTATAAATTTCGTTCTTCTTTGAGTCTGGCTTCGCGAGAGCTTGAGTTGCATATGCAAGTCTGCTTAAACCAGATAGCATTATTTAGAGCAATGCAGAAGACGATGACAAGAATTGTGTACAAAGCTGAAGAAGAGAGTTTGAAACGAAAGTTGCAGAACCAGCAGCGGAGGAAAACGAGATTCAATCCGCCTAGACATGTCGCCTAGCACCGCTTAGAGTGCCTAGACTGCCTAGGGAGCTCCTAGATGGCCGCCTAGCTTCCTCCTGATTTCTATAACCGATTTGCCCCAAATTGCATCGGGCCTACACAGCTCAGCGCCTAGGTGCTGTCTAGAGCGATTTTTAGAATACTGACGTCTACACTATCATCTTGGTGTGCTACATGAGGATTCAAAGCATAATTCCTCAAGCTTTTGTATTATCTCAACCGTCACAAATCAGGACTGTTTAGCATAATGGAATGCAGAGAAATGGTTCAACGGTGTTTGTTGGGTCTTTGTGTGGATAGGAAGTAGTAACTTAAATTCTAAAATTTTACGATGACAATGCTGCCATGAAAACATGCAGCAATTGTGGAAGTCTACAGGGTTCTTTCACAGTCCGATCGCATTGAGATTTCTTTGACCCTGAAAAGTTTAGTAATTGTAATTCTTGCAAATGGCATTAGGAAGTAAATATATTTTGTGCTAAATTATGTGGTACAGATAGGTAGACTAATTTTTTTATATTTTTGTTTAATTTTCTTGTAATAGTAGTGTTTAAATTCAAATACAGCCTTTTCTTTTCTTTTACTTTTCTCATGTACTTCTTCTTCCTAATTATATGACCTTTCTATTTTTAATTTTTGCAAAAAAACCATCAAGGACCCTAAGAAAATAGTCATAATTGCAAAAAACTATCAATTTATGGTAGTAATGGACAACACCCAAGGTGTCATCATTACCATGCAAGTGTGCAAATCAAATAATTAAGAGCCTATATATGCCTTGTCTTATCGCAAAACCCTATATCTACCTTGTTTTATAACTATGTCTTATGGAGTCATTTTGGCGGCAAGTGTTTAAGAGAGTCCCTAGGCTCACAGCACATAGTCCCACTCCTATCCATTTTGCCCCTCACTCATGCATTAGTTCACCTATTAAAACCACACCATTGACAATACTCACTCCACAAATGCACGATCAAACACCGACTGTATGCTTTCCGTTATTGTTAAAATAACATAACAAAATATCAAAACTTTAGTTACTCCAATTTAAAAGCCTTGTATTAAGATAATTAATTAAAAAATTGTGGAGAAATTGTACATATCATGTGCATGACACACATGATGTGCATATAATGTGCATCGGTTGGGTTGTCAGATTTTGATAAACATAACATACCAAATTACTAAAGAGAATGAATAATCTGGGAATCATAAGAGATGAACCATTTGACCAAAAAACAAAAAAGACATGAACAAAAACGTATGTTGCGGTTATGTGAATACTCTAGTGCCTTGCTTGCATTCAACTTATAAGGGAGAAAGAATATTGATACTTGGTGGTGGGCTGTCACATGAGTTAGATTTTATGTAGTAGCAGTAACGACAGCAATAACAAAATCTTATCTCACTAAGTACGATCAGCTATATGAATCCTAGAACGTCACTGCGTTCGGTTTTGTGCCATGTCTCCCTCACCCTCACCGGGTTTGATGCCGAGTGTGACAATGCAAACTTTAATAAGGCTGTGAAAAACCACACCCTTTCAATAGGATGTTGTCTACTCAGAAAGAACTTGTCTTGTAACCTTTATCTCTGTTTCGTGTCGCCGGCTACACGCAAGGAGGTACACAATGCAGGATATCTAAGAATATCTTGGTTAATGTGGAGGTTGCATTGCACTAGATGATCTGCAGACAACAAGTAATGGCACTCTCCTGGACGTACGTCAATGAGGGATTTTTTGGTTCAAGAAATAAGGCGGTATCGTTCACTGCAGACGCTCGTGATTTGGATATTGGGAAAGAAAGTGTAACTTGAGATTCGATTCGATTCGATTCTGATTCTGGCTAGCAAACTTTTCAAGAGAGCAAGACAAAACTAATCAAAGGCATCGACCGCCCATATTATCCACTCAACAGTTGCTGGTTTCCATGACCATGACCCTGTTTTTGCTCTTGGAATGCTCATTTTTTTAATTTACTTTTGATTTCCTCTTGGCAGCCCACGTCTATACCACGATCCGAACTGCCAATTCTTCAAGTCCACTTCATAGATCATTTTTGTACGTGTATATTTATGTATATACGAGTATCTTCTTAAGGGGATCACTTCACTATTGTTGGTGTGGGAAAACTAGCGTCCTCGTATTGAGTGTTTTGTGACCACATGTTGATCACATAGCACTCTAATGTTACGAATAAAAATTGTCAACAATTCTAAGAAACTTTTCACCACTCCACATAGTAATACTTGTCAATAATTCTACATATATGCAATGTTTTGTTGTTTAAAATAAAATAATTTTTTTCTCTAAAGTTGTATGGGCCAATGATTTTTTCATCATAGATGCCATTTATTTGAGCTTGTAGATGTAATAACTCGTCAACATGGTGTTTAGTGAACACATCAACACCTTCTTGTTGAAGCCAACGTGTTTCTAGCTTCTCAAACATGTTTACACTTTCTTGACATGAAACTTTTTGCATTAAAGAGAGAACTATATACATAGATGCACTAACTATTAGAGACTAGGCGTCTCTTTTCTTCCGTCTACATTTTAGAATTGACATACTCCACCTGAGCTTTTTTGTATCTACACAATTTCATTAAGAATAACCAAGTCAAAAAATTATCCTTTATAACTACACCTCTATTTAGTAATAACTTTCATATAGTTACATTCAGTATATATTATGTTCCATAACAGGGATCCCCTTTCCTATTCACCAAAGGGATCACACTGTTGGAGGACCTCATTCAAAAATCATCTTTTACAAATTACAAGCATGGTTTTTTTTACGATAATTTGAATTGTTGTAATTCAATGCAGACTCGAACAAGGTATTCCTTTCAATTATTCATCAAGAAAACCTTATAAATCTTCTCTTAATTATCAAATAGACCTAATTGGATAAATGGTCCTTATGGTAACATGGTAGTTGGAAAGTAGCCCCGTGGTAAAATAATTAAGATGTAAGCCCTCATGATGAAATCCGTTAGGATTGAAGCCCAAAAACTAAATTTTCGGTTAACCCTTTAGCCATAGCTTCGCACTTAACAAACCAAGCTTTTTTTTTCTTTCTTTCTTGGATTCTTAAACATTCGATTTTCCTGTTTATTCACACGTCGGGTCATCAAGTCTACATCTAAGGAAGCTAAGATACACCAAATACCCAGGATCTAGACGCCCACACGCAACATAATGTTAACAGTAACGCATTCTATTAAGGGAATTACAGAGGAACTTTCCCATTGTAGGAACTCAATATAACATACATTAAGCAGTTACCATAGATTGATCCTTGACTCCATTGTCTCTGAAATTGATGGTTACAGAGTAACGGTGAAAACTGAAATGCATGAAAATTCATCAACCAAAACCAGGAGGCACATCGGGGTCCTCCTCGCTACCATTACATGCCTGCTTGTGCTCCATGTCTGTAGATATGCAAGGTGCAAATCTGTTTTTCATCAGGACCAGCCTATCTTGCAACTTGTTTGAACTTTCCTTCCATTCGTCCATGGCTCATTTTACATGAGGTAGAGGTAGTTGTAGCCCAGCAGTATTGTTTTCCTGGTGAATGCCAGAAAAAGAAAATCCCGGTGGGACTTTAGGATTATTGTCAGACAGCTTATCATCGATTTCACTGGTTGCAGCAACAACTAAGCAGTTACTGTCAGCTTCGTTTGGAACTGGAACATCACGAGTGGGATCTGCACCCTCACCTTCCCCAGTAATGGAATAACTAATGAAATTTTGATTTTGGGCTTAATTCTTAAGGCACTTCACCATAAGGGTTGAAATCCAAATATTTTTACCACAAGATCTATCTTCCAAATATTCTATCGCTACGAGAACCATTTATCCAACTAGGCCTTATCAAATACAACGAAAAATTTTTCATTGTAATCAGAACACAAGTGGTACACCATGTGTTTTTATATAAATTGTGGGAAATTTTATTTTTTAAGTTATTAACTTTTTAACACACATATCCCACCATTTGTATAGTGACATGTAATGTACCACCTCGTATACCGATCACATTGAAAAAATCTCTCCAAATACAACTTATAAGGGCTCGTTTGGATGTGATTTTAAAATGATTGAAAACACTTTTGGTGAAAATATTTTTGGAAACAATTCATAGTAAAAATGTTAATAAATCTTGGAAAAGCACTTAAAGTGCTTCATGAAAGAAGCACATAATGATGCTTTTTGTAGAAAACACTTAAAATGCTTTTGGAACCCAAAAATATTTTCTCTAAAAGTGCTTTCAGTTATTTTAAAAGCACATCGAGCTTTAAATCTCCAGTATTGCTATTTTATGATCTCTTGATTTTTTGGATGATATTCCAAGAGAACTTCGATCGACAATATTAACAGATCCAGGCCTTGATCATGATGATGAGTTGTAGCAGATATATTTAATTGGAAAGAGATGTTGATTAATTAAAGTTAAACAAACGCGCGCAGAGAAATCAAAGAAGAAGAAGAAAGAAAGAAGCAGCAGCTAGTCCATGCATGCATATGTTATAATAATATTAAGGTGGACAAGACAACTAACTATCTACTAATTAAGTAGATCGTGAAAAAATAACAGTTAATTAATCTGACCACCTTTACCGGAGCTTAAAGGTGGTTTATTATGATTCTTCGGCCGTGCTCTTGCTATGCTTGTTGGTACTCTTGTTGCTGACCTTGCAGAAGCCATCACTATAACCGCCTCTTCCTGCATTAAATTAATTTAATTAACTACAATAATAATAAGATAGTATTAAGAAGATTTGGGGAGAGAGTGTGTGTACAGTGAATTTCATTTCTCTTTCGGTGTGAGGATGAGGGTGAGGGTGGTGGTGGTTTTGATCATCAGTGACGGCGGATCTGCCAGAGTGGTAATCCTGATGATCGTCATGCAGTCCTAGGCACTTGAGGAAAGCCTTGATGGCGTGCTCAAACAGAGAGCAGGGGCTGTAGTAAAAACGGTGTCGTGCTTGTTCTCCCTGACGCTCCTCCTCCTCCTCCTCCTCCTCCTCGGCTCGCGAGCTCATTTCCGTGTTATAAATTAGTTGCTTATGTTTCCTTCCTCCTCCTCCTCCTCCTCTTAGTCGTCTTCTTCTTTTGGCTTTTGATCGGTGCAGTTATTTGAGCTGACGCCTTGGGTTTCCGAGATGCAGTGCACAAGAGACACCTGCCACTTTGTGTTTTAATGCTAACATTGACAGTCTTTTAACTTATAAATATCCGTCGGAGAGGTTGTCTTCCTTTCAATTGGGCGACTTTGGACTTTTTATTTTTTAATTTATTATTGTTGAGCAAAATTTGTACGTAATAAGTAAACAAATAATTCATTTGATACTATTTCACTGTCGTTCATTTTTTCGAAGATGGTTTTATTAATTTGAGTTCGACCCATTCTAAATTATGCATCTATTAATTACAATTTTTTGTTAAAAAGGAAAAACCCTTTGATTCCAGTATGAATAAATCGTAACTTGGAGATTTGAGTGTTTATTTGATTTTGCGACTGTACCTAGGTCGAGCCCTAGATTGTCTACATATTCTTTTTGAGGGATCAATTCATTCGTAGTTCCTTATGTATTTGTTAGGGTTTGATTCCTTGTGTAGTTTCAGCTTGTGTAGGCAAGGAGCATTTGATGCCTTGTGCAGTGTAGGCTTTTGCAGGCGAGGACTTTGAGTCACTTCTTTTGATATCTTATGTAGTTTTAGCTCGTGCGGGCAAAGACTTTGAGCCATTGGAGCTGGACGTAGCTTCGTGCCATTTGAGACTTTTCTTTAGCTTTGTGCTATTTGAATTTGGAGCGACTTTGTGTTGTCCGACCCTATTTTTATTCACGGAGTCCATAAAAGTACAAAGTTCACATGAATAAATTGTTGTTTTACTTCATTCTCACATGGAGCAACATTCCCTATAAAATTAGGAACTTTGTTGCGTGAGCAGCATCCATTAATTGGAAATCTAGGAATTGTGCTTTGCAGACTTCTCTTTTACTTTTTGTAGAATTTGTAATTACTTGGTCAAAGTAGCAGGAAAAAAGGTAGGCTAATCTTTCCTTAGGTTGCCATGTGAGTGAGTCTCCCAATTAATTTGGGAAGTTTGATAGCAAGCTTTTTCCTTTTTTGTGGACTTGGGACAACTTGAACTCTTTCAGGTCCAAATAGGACTTCATGTGGCGAAAAGAAGAACACATTTACAATTTTTATTTACTTTCGATGTGATAAAAGCCTTTTTTGTAGTTTTAACGGGAATTTGACCCATTGATTTAATGTGGAGTGAGTTTCACCAATTGTTGGACATGGTGTGTAAGTCCATCGAGCTTCGTGCTTTGAGATTGCTTGTGTCCACGGTATTTGAAGTGATTTATGTCCTCCACGGATTCAATATCGGCATCGTCCTCACACATGATGTGCCTCCATGTTTACTTGCACCATCTTCAGTCAACAGTGCCCATGCTTATAAGGTCCACGTGAGTTACATTCCACGTTTTAGAGGACCTTTTATTTTCCTCCCTTGCTGCAGCCTTTAGCGTATTTGAAACTCCACAAGTTTGACTTATGAATCAAATTTGATTTGGATTTGTAGACTTGTATTCAGACTTGGCAAAATAAGATGCCAATTGGATTTATTTAAAACCCATTTATGACCTTCGGTAATATCACCTAAAGGATTTGCGAAATAGGACATTGATTTGTCTTTTTCCTTTTATTAGCCCAAGGCTTAAAGTGGGACTTAGAATCCCAGGTGAGGTACATACTTCATTTAGCATCCCCCTGTGAAATGCTTCAGAGATCCCTTTTTTTTTTTCTTTTTTTTTTTGGCTCCAATGCTCATTGTTCTTCCTCCAGAAGCAAAAAGCAACTCCGATATATTTGGGCTCTCGTGGATTTCGTTGTATTTCAAATTTCCATTTGGATTGGGCAACCGTCGATTTCCAAGTGAGGATGGGTAAGGTTTGTTGGAGCTCAGACTCTTTTTCAAATTACTTCAATTTACCATCATTTCGTTCTCAAATCGTAAAGGCCTTTTTTGTGCAGGTCACGAGCTTTTTTGTTTTCCTGCTGCATCGTTGTCTTGCTCTTACCACCTTGCTTGTGCTTCTTTTGTGGATCAAAAATTCAAAATGAAAAGGAGGAGAAAGTAACAAGCAGGTGACCCCATTTTCATTTTCTTTGTGTTCTGGATTTGATTTGGAGTGGAGTGAAGCTCTAAACTGCAACTAATTTATTGGTTTAATTTTTTTGTGCAGGCGTCACCAGCAACGAAATCTCTTCAATTTGGTTGTTGTTGTGACCTTTAGGTAATGAGCTTCATTGGGTTGTAAAAACCTTTTTTTTTGTATACTTGTAGATGATAAACCCAATTTGATGTTGGTAGCTTTCGTAGCCTAAATTTATTTAACTTTTCATTTACCATGAGTAGCTTTCAGTACCAGTTTGGTTTGTTTTTTGACATGGTTGTTGGACAAACTATTTTGCAGTATTGAATTTGTTGAAAACAAGTGTTGATTCATGGCTTCAAAGGTGAGAACTGCACTTTGAAATTTGTAGTAATGCACTCTTCATGTCTGCTGTATTTTGAATGAGTTTTGATGCATTAATGTCTAATTATCACTTTTCGGCATCTCCATTTCCACATAGAGAGTCACGTGACTGGTCTTGACAATAGGCATTGGACACCTTTTTTGGGCTCCTATCCATGTGCTGCCTTTAATACTTAATCAGAGAATATATAGGCATTATGCCTTTTCTATTTGAATGCCCAGTGAGTGGCCTTATGATAGCTATGCTCATTGTAATTTGATCAGACTTGATATTCTTTCTCATCGACACTTGTGCAAAGTGATGCTCTACCCATAAATCTTCTTGTAGCTTTGATTTGTCTACCAGACCTTTGGATGTTAATATAAAGTTTGCCATGTTTAAAAGCATCTTTTGACTTTCTTCTTTTTGGAAAAGGACATGACTTTTGTGCAGAGACTTGTTCTTTTCCATCTGACATACAGACTGGGAGTTTTGACCTTTTGTAGATGTCGAACGAAACTTGTTCTTTCTTTATCCAAATCCATTGCTTGATGTGACACCAACTGCTCATTTCTTTCTTGACATGGGCTGCGAGCATGGATCACTTAGATTTGATTAGAACTTCACGGGGTGATTTAGACCGCCCACAAGAAATTCATGAGGTTGACGGCAGCGGCAGGGAGTAGAGAGCATTTAGCCGTGGAGCTTCGTTTTGAACCTCGACGATTGGTCTAGAGCACTTAGAAATTCATGGTAGCAACAGACTTGCTAGGCAGAGAGATCACAACATGGTTGCTGTTGGTGGAGACTAGAAAGTCCATATCCTTTTTTTTTCTTTTAAGCGTTGATGTCTTCAAAACCTTCATGGTGTAGAACATTTCTTGACTAGCAGATTTTGACCGTCCCCGTAAAGATCATTTGATGGCACGTCCGTGTCTACATAGAGACATGTTGTGCCAAGAAAATGCTTGATGAGTAGGTTCTGACTGTCCTGTACAGATCACTTTCTGGCACTTATGTGTCTACATAGAGACATGCTATGTTGAGAAAATGCTTGACGAGTAGATTTTGACTGTCCCCGTAAAGATCACCTTTCGGCACCTCAGCATCTACATAGACACATGTTGTGTCGAGAAAATGCTTGACGAGTAGGTCCTAGAATTTTTGGAATCATTTGCCTTTATCTTCTAACTCACAGACCCACTACTGGTCAAGGAGTAGTCAGGCTACCATTTAAGAAACTCTCTTCACATAAAAATCTTTTTTGGTGGCTTGTTGGCAATTTTCTTATATGAACCGGAGGTTGCTAACTCTAGGTAGTTGATTATGCCTTTTTTTTTTCTTTTACCCCTTTTGTTTGCAACACAACATCAAACAAGAGAAATAAATAATTTAACAGAACTTGTTTCATACCTGGTGATGAATGTTCTTGTTTGGATCTTGACTCGAAAGCATGAACGATTGAACTCCTTGTTCTCTTTTCTGGCAGTATTTCGTTGCTTTTGGTATTTTCTCTCAAAGTTTCTCTTATTTTCTACAGAGTATCTCTTCCTTTTTTTTGTGTCTACTTCTTACTGCAGCTGCTGCCTATTTTTATAGACATCCTAGGAGGGCTCTAGAGTTTTTACGTGGGGGAGATGGAGACCATGTCTTCTGCCACTTTCTCTTAACCACCGTCATCAACTGTCCAGTCTTCCACGTCCTTTTGTTGCAGAAAAATGGGGAGCCCATGTTTTGCACTTTACTTCCCCCTTTTCTAGGAAGAAATACATATATTTTTTTTATTTTTTTGTTTAATTTTATTTATGGATATTGATATGTATGTAAAGCCCATCTTTACCTTTTGGGTTGGATTACATTTTTTTGTTTTGTCTTGTAGCTTGATCCAATTTGTATGGACTATATTTTTTTATATATTATATTTGTTTTGTTGTTCAACAATTATTATCGAGTGTTATAATAATTTAGAAGATGAGGAATTTCAAGCTTAGGATGAATAAGTAGAAACTCAACACTATATTATTAGAATATTGGACCACATTCAATTTTTGAACTCTTTTGATATATATATATATATATATTTGAACAAACGATATTATCTACACTAAAGTGAGGAGGTGAGTTTAGCCTCACAATGGACTAGCAATATTACGGTTCAAATCCCTCTTTGACGAGAATCTAATCTAAAACATCTCACTTACAAGTGAAAATGAATACTATTAGACTGTAATACTAAGTGGCAACTCTTTTGATATGTTATGTATGTCTCCAATTCTTCTTCTTTTTGAAGGAATGCCAATTAGCTACTTTCTCCTTTCTCCCTTCGTCATTTATTATCCCACAATGTGATCTCATAATCATGATTAGACCCGGCAGTTTTTGACACGACACAAAAATAACGGATTTCGGGTCAACACGATAATTAATCGGGTCATTATCGGATGACTCGTTAATAACGGGTTCTTAACAGGTACACACAAGGGTAACATGTAGGTAACCCGTTTCGACCTGTTAAGAAAAAAATTATTTTGATAATTTTAAAGTTTAATTACTAAAAGATTTATTATAAAATACAATAGCCATATTAATAAAAAATTTAGTCATTATTTATTTTATTATGAGAGTTTCTTATTATCATTACTAGGATAAATTTTACTTAACATGTTGTTTTCCAAAATTAAAATAAACTAGTATAGTATTTGTATAGGCAAGAACTAAGAAGACATACATACAAGTATGAAAAATGTGAAAGAATATATAAACACTTGTGATTCATCATTTTTCCTCCACGAGTAAATAATGATTACACTTACATTATCGTTTAGATTTTTAAAATCCTCAAAACCCTCATGAATAATGTTTTTTATTTGAGGGCAAAATTAATAATAATTATTGTAGAAGTGTAAAAAATGTAAAAAAAATAAAATATACAATCACTCATAGTGACAAGCTATACAACTTTCATAGGGGTCAGCTTCAAAATCCAACACTATAATCCATAAACCCTAAATTTATATTTAATCATCGATTGTTATTTACATTTTATTCTTCTTACTTAATTTCATTTTTTAAATTTTCTTTTTTTGAAAACATGATCATCTGGCGGATGTAAGAAGATGAACGGTTCAGATCTTTAATATCATGTTTCGATATTTACGGTTAGCTGAAATATGAGTCGATATCATATAGTTTGTAGAAACTTTAAAACATCAAGCAATATTTTCACTAACCGTAAAACTCTGAACATAATATCAACGATCCAAACCATTCATCTTCCTGCATCCTCTATTAGATCATGTTTTCAAAAAAGAAAATCTGAAGGAAAAAAAAAATCTTTGATGAGAAAAATGAAGCGTAAATGTAAACAATAATCAACGGTTAAATTTTGATCTATGATTTATATGATTTTAGTGGCGAATTTCGAAGTTAAGCTATTCACGAAAGTTGTAAAGCTTGTCATTAAGAGTGTTTATATATTTTTTTTTCTATTTTTTTTTACACTTCTACATTAATTAAAAAACTATTAAAGACTTTACTTAAATAACAGCCGTAAGATAAATGAGAGTAAATATGTACCATTGGATTCTATTTCACTTATATTATTAGAACTTTTTTGGACGAAAAAACCCCTTCTCTATTCCAATATTTTCCAATTTTACCATTTGATCAAAACAAAAGCCCTAATCCCTTTTGAACATTTGATATTTTGTAATGTTCTAATGTTTTTTTTATTATGCTCTTATTTTGGGTATGTAAATATATACTTAAAAGAAAAATGTGTTTTTATGTCTTGGATGTGACAATATGGTATGTATATACTTATTTAGTATTATGTTTTTCATTTGATTATTTATTGGTTTAAAATATATTTTCCTTAACAGGTAACGAGTCGAGTCATATTATCTGTTAATATTATCGGGTCGATTTCGGGTCGGGTCGATTTCGGGTCGAGTCATTTTACTTGTTTATTTTAACGGGTGTTACACGACACGACTTATTAAGATATCGAGTATGACACGAAAAAGACACGAACATAAAAAACACAACACAAATGCAAGGTCTAATCATGATTGCCTATTTTAATAAAACCTTTCTACAAAAAGGTCAGTTAGTTTTTTTGAGAAAAAATCAAATTTCATTAAGAAATGATAAAAAAAACTTATATAGGACGTGCATGTTAAACATGGTACTCATAGCAAATTTTACCCTAGTATATCAGATAAAAAACCTCTAGAGCATGAGCGAAGGGTCACACATGCCAAAAGAAACGTTGTAATTACAAATTCATCATAAAAACAACACTCTTAGCCCAAAAGACTCACTTCTAGTGAACATGAAATATATGACTCACAAAGACTAAACATTGCAAGTCGAAGAATTACCAAAAGGTCAACTCCAATGGCGGAGGGCTAGAGACTGTGATGAACTATACATGTTTTAGCGGCTATATTTTTCCATCTCCAGTAGTACATGACTGCCAATATGGGTTCCATAAAAAGCATGATTGAGGGTTATCTGTAGCCCGCTCAAAGGCTACAAATAGTTAGGCCATCTCCAATGAAGATGACTACAGGGCCATGGGCCAAGTTTCACCCTAAAATGCTCCTAAACCCAACTCCAATGGAGGGCTGGACCCAAAAAATGAGGACCCACCAGGCCAAGTTTCAGCCCTTTAGCCATCTGGCTGGGCATTCTTAGGTCATCTCAAATTGAAGAGGCTATGTTTAGCCCTCGTTCAGCTTGTAGCCCTGCAATAAATTATTTTTTAATGAACAGTGTCAGGCTATATTTATATACCATCTCCAACCGAATGAACTATTTTTTAGCCCCCTCAATAATTTATTATTTTAAGTTTTTTCTTTAATTTTATTGGTTAATTGAATTAAACTACCATATTAAAATAGGATTTCCGGACATATTTTGAGTGTCACTTGTCGCTAAATGCATAAGCCTCTAGACATATTTTGAGTGCCACTTGAAGATGTGGCCATTTGAAAATTATTGAAAAAAATTAAAAGAAATATTATTAGAAGAGGTAAGAGATGGGTGTGTATGGAAAGAGTGTTTAAGGTGAATAGAATGTGAAGAATTGAAACAAAATAAGGTAAGAGAGAATGGAAGGGTGAAAAGTATGCGAGAAATGGTGTAGAAATGTCTTAGGTATTTATAGGAAAAAAAGTAATTTTTTTTTTTAAATTTTGTCTTAAAAAAAATAAAAATCCCAACTCTGCATAATTGAACAGGCTGGCTGGCTAGCCATATGACTAGATTTTGACCTGGTGGTCCCAGGGTTCTTTGGCCCAAACCTCCATTGGAGATGGGCCATTATGTTAACATCCAACGACTAATGTCATCTACCTATTGGAAATTTTGTTTTTTTTTTTTTTTTGTTTAGGACGAAATTTAAAGTTTTTTTGAAAATTCTTTTCCTATAAATACTTAAGCCATTTCTACACTATTTATCACATCCTTTTCACAATTCCTTATAGACTTGGCAATTTCTTATACGACACGTAAATAACACGAAAATAACGGGTTTCGGGTCGACATAATAACTAATTGGGTCGTTATCGGGTCATAGGATAAGAACCCATCAATAACGGGTCCTTAACAAGTTTACACGAGGATGACACGCTGGTAACCCGTTTTAACATGTTAAGAAAAAAGTTATATAGATGATTTTAATTTTTTTAATTCCTAAAAAAATTTATATAAGTATATATTTTATATTAAATATGTATTATTATATTATTATTCTATATAATTGTAAAAAAAAAAAAAGATTTATTTATTTATTTATTTTATAGTATACTATAGGTAAAGAGTGAGATTAAAAAATTATAAAGCACATTAAAAACAAAAATATCAAGTAATTTTGAAATACTAAACACATTAAAAAATTATAGTAATTATTTTATAAGTGCGAAGCAAACGATTATGATCGAATCTTCTACACTTTGAGGATGGGTACATCATGGTTTGAATTTTAAAACCATACAAAGCCTCATGAATTGACAGTATATGATTGGAGATGAGGTATGATGGCCGACACCCGAAGGTGACGTAGCCAAAAGGAAAGTGATGTATAAAATATCGTTAAATTTAAACCAAAGCTAGAATTTATTTAAGCTAATAAGGAGAGTGTGCAGTAGTGGGAAGAACCTATAATACATAAGTAGTCAGAGCATAGATGACAGTACGAAGAGTAAAGTAGAGTAGTCGAAGCTAGTTAAGATACTTATTACACAACAAGAAATAAATTCCTACATTTACTCGAGATAATGTCAGAATCGCCAAAGATCCCCTTGTACGCCATAGAGGATTCAGCTATATATATATACACATACACACACAAACAGTGGCAGATGCATTGAGGGGCAGAGGGGTCAGTTGACCCCGCGAACTTCGGTGAACGTCCATAGATATCTTTAGTGCTGACCTTCCGAACTTCGATGAATGTCCATGGATACTTTGAGTGTTGCCCTTTTGAAGATTAGAATTAGCTTCATACATGCCCTGAAACTGTTTGATAAAATGTTTGAAAAAAAAAGTGAATGAAATGGTGATCTTAGTGAATAACAAAGCATCATCATTCTTGGACAATCATATTAATGGGATGCAATGATATCAAACATTGTTAGTGTGTTCAAGATAAGTGTGTTTCTTTGTTAAGCATTCATATGGGAGCAGCCTTGGAACATGTAGTTACCCTTGCAAATGAAGCATTAAAAGGTGTACATTATGCCTTTCCAAATGACTCAGACCTACCAAGACTCGATGAAATTGTGATATGCATCCTATTTCTGGTAAAAAAAAAATTTGAGCACTATTCTTACTATCCCCCTAATATTATATATATATATATATAACAAATGCTCACTTACTGATTCGTAGTCGGATCGTAGCCTCCTAGCCTTGCTTGACCTCGTACCTCATCGGGATAATTCTTTCCTATTTGTGAAACAACTATAGTAATTAATTAATTAAAACATACACGAAAAGGTTAGGAAAATCCTCTATAGTTTGCTCAAATGGAGGGTTTAAATATACGAAAGCATTCTATGCAACGTCACGAACTCGTACACATCAACCACGTGCCGCCACGAAGCAGCACACGCCCTCACATGCCTCCACACGTAGCTAGCTTGCGGCCACATGCAGGTCACGCACCTGCACGCGCTGGCAAGTCCCTAGGGAATATTCCATCAGAATTGACGAAATATTCTGTTAAGTTTAACGACGTTACCTTAATAGCGTCTGTTACGGCGTGAGAATATTCTATCAACTTTGACGGAATATTCTCATTCTTCCTCAGTTCTCTAGTTATCTTCGCCGTCGTCTGGTTCACCTGAACCTAGAAAAGTTGGCCAAATTTTTGTAAAAACTTTAAAACTTCATAACTTTCTCATTTCTCAACCATTTTCGACGTACTTTATATGGATATGAAGCTTGGGAAGAGAAGAACAAGTTTGTACCTTTTGAAAGTCCAAAAAGTGGATGAAAATGGACTGAAAATGGCTCGAAATTCTCGACCCTAATTACAATGTCCCAAAACCGTGTGTCTACGAGTTGGCCTGACTTCAAACTTAGGCTAGGGACCTCAGGGAGTTATGTAGTTACTTCTAAACCTTCCAAAACCTTGGAACTTGAACAAAAAAGTCATTGGAGAACCATGATCCAAGTTGGGAACTTAAAACTCATTTGTTTTCGAATCGGCTCGTACGGATGGACTCATAGGGATAAGAGGAATACGATGATGGTGGTTTAAAGTCCGATCTATGATATTTGGTGAAGATCTTTGTTATTACAGACAGAAGAGAGGTACGGTGAGAGAGAGAAGAAGAAGAAGAAGAGAGAGGAAGAGTTTCTGATTGGATAAGAGAGAGAGAGTATCTGATTGGTGAGAGAAATAAGGAAGAAAATTGATTGGTTGGTGAGATAAGGTCACCAATAAGGACCGGTTTTTAAAGTGGGAAGGGTTCAAATTTTGTACAATTCCAAGTACAAAAATATCTAATTCACCCTATCTAAAATAGTGTTGACCAACACTAAATAATTTGCACACATGTGTACAATTTTACCTGTTGTTAACGTACTTTAACTAAGCATAACTTCTTCGTTACAAATTCAATGGTGACAGCTTTAAGAATACCCAATCTCCAACCACATACACCCTATTTGTCGAATGTATGTCTGCTATACTCTTTTGTCGATCCTGTGCTGCCTTCAGGTTGTCATTTATCACTTAAATATTATGTGTCGTCTCATCTACAATTTTAAGACCCACCAAAACTCTTTCGTCGACCTCGGACCAACACAATGGTGTACAACAAAGTTTCCCATACAACACCTCGAATGATGACATACCAATGCTGGAGTGAAAGCTGTTGTTGTAGGCGAATTCTATCAAAGGTAAGCGTTTGTGCCATTCGTCTCTGAACTGAATGACTGAAGATGTCAACATGTCTTCTAGTGTTTGAATAGTTTTTTCTGATTGTCCATCAGTTTGAGGATGATAAGCGGTGCTGTAGAGTAATTTCGAACCTAGAGCTTCTTGAAAAGCCACCCAAAATTTTGAAGTAAATTTAGGGTCCCAATCAGAAATAATACTAACTAGAACACCATGATATTTGACAATTTTAGCAACGAAAAGTTCGGCTAACCAACCTAACGAGTAGTTTTCACGAACAAATAGGAAATACGCTAACTTGGTAAGTCGATCTACAATCACCCAAATACCATCATAGCCATTACGTATGCGAGGCAGCTTGTATACTAAATCCATAGTGATATCCTCCTATTTCAACTGAGGTATAAGAAGTGGTTGTAGCAATCCGAATTGTTTCTTTCTTTCTGCTTTGACCTGCTGATAGACCGAACAACAACTCACATACTCAACTATTTCTCTTTTCATTCCTAGCCAATAGTAGAAATGTCGGATAATATGATACATTTTAGTACTCTCATGATGCATCATATAAGCTAAGATATGTGCCTCATCGAGAATTTCTTTCTTCAGTTCTTCCACATTCGGTACATACATTCGATCACCTTGCATAAGCATACCATCAGGTCTTCGAATTCTGAGATCTCATATATTGTCGTTCAACATTGCTTGCTTTAACTCTTGGGATTATGAGTCATTCCTTTGAGCCTCAAGAACATGATCCAATAAAATTGGTCTGACTTGAAATTTGGCTAGTAGGGCTTCCTGGTGATCTACTCCTAAGACAATTCTTGTAGATCTTAGGTCGGTCAGAAGAGGAACACGACATGCATAAAGAGCATTGAGGTGACCGTGAGATTTCCTGTTGAGAGCATATGCTACACTTTTCACACGGCCTGGGTGATATTCAACAGTGTAGTTATAGTCACCAATCAATTTCATCCATATACGCTACCGGAGATTAAGTTCTTTCTAAGTCAAGATATACTTGAGTGAAGATTCGACATGTTTCCCCATAGAGATAGTGTCACCAAATTTTTAGAGTGAAAACAATAGTTGCCGATTCAAGATCATGAGTAGGGTAGTTCTTTATGGGGTTTAAATTGTTGTGAAGCACACGCGATCACCCTTCCATGTTGCATCAACACACAACCCAAACTATTTAAAGATGTGTCACTGTAGATCTCGAAATTCCCATTGTCATCAGGAAGTGCCAAAACAGGTGCATGAGTGAGACAATACTTCAACTGCCAAAAACTCCGTTCACAATCATCATTCCATTCGAATTTAACTCATTTCTTGGTCAACCTAGTCAGAGACAGTGCTATGGCTGAGAAATCTTTCACACAACGTCGATAATAGCAAGCAAGACCAAGAAAACTCTGTACTTTAGTGATAGTCGGAGGTTGCCCCCAATTTTCCACTGATGCTACTTTCTAAGGATCCATGAGAATACCCTGAGCTGATGTCTCATGTCCTAAGAAAGACACATGATCCAGCTATAACTGTCATTTACTGAATTTAGCGTACAGTTGATTCTCCCTTAGCTTCTTTAAAACCAAACTTAAATGTCTAGCATGGTTACCCTTGCTTTTGGAATACACAAGAATGTCATCGATGAAGACAATTACGAACCTATCAATATACGGACGGAATACCCAATTCATCAGGTGCATAAAAGCTGCTAGAGCATTTGTTAACTCGAATGGCATCACAAGAAACTCATAATGACCATATCAAGTTCGAAATGTTGTTTTCAGAACATCATCGCTTCTAATTTTTAACAAATAATAACCAGACCTTAGATCGATTTTTGAGAAAACGCAAACACCACATAGCTGATAAAAAAGATCGTTAATACGAGGTAACGGATAATGGTTTTTAATCGTCACTCGATTCAATTGTCTGTAATCAATACATAGCCTCAACGTTTCGTTTTCTTCTTCACGAACAAGACTAGAGCTTCCTAAAGGGAAGTGCTGGGTTGAATAAACCCCTTATCAATAAGTTTTTGCAACTGGGTTTTTAATTCTCTCAACTCTACAGGAGCCATACAATAAGGTGTTAGAGACATAGGGTCAGTACCTAGAAATAGGTTGATGATGAACTCGATTTCACAATTTGGTGGTAAGCCAGGTAAATCATCAGGAAAATGTTTGACTACTCGTATATCTTCAACTCGAGCAGGAATATCTTCAGTCATCACTAGGTGAGCTAAGTAGCCTTCACAACCCTTTCTCAACATTCGATTCGCCCTTATGGCAGAGATTACTCCGTGTTTCAAACCACTACTTTCGTCGACAAAAGTTACAATAGGCATGCCTGGTCGATGGAAAGTAACAATTTTCTGGCGACAATTCAACATGTCATAATTGTAATCTAACCAATCTATGTCCAAGATAATATCTAAGTCAACGATATCCAACGAAACGAAATTAGCAGGCATTATTACATTCTCAATAAGAATGGAACATCCTCGATACTCCCAACTAACATAACAAATTTCACCTCTTGGCATCGAGAACTCCAAATCGTAACTAAGTGGAGTGGGGTGAGGTTGAGTCTTTTGAGCAAGCATATGGGAAATAACCGGTGATGTTGTTGATGCGACCTTGCACTTGTTGTCTACCTTCACGACCTCTGTTTACCTGATTCTGATTGCGACGTCCTTGATTACCTCGACCCTGGTTAGTTTGGTTTTTCTATCTGCCTGAGTAGCCACTGCTAGAAGCTACATCGAGATTCTAATATTATCCTCCAGTATACCATTGTGCTCTGCCACCCTGATACGGTGTATAACCTCCCTAGTACTGCTGATAGCCGCTCTGGTAATATGGAACGTCAGGTGAGTACTCATACGCTCTTCTCGAATATTGGGATATGTCACCCTGGTGGTGGAAATCACCACCATAACCTGTCTACTAGTAGGCACTAGGTCCCATAAGTAATTTCTGTTGTAGAGGGATTGCAGTTGGTAGTGTAGGAAGCTAATTTTTCTGATTCTGAGGACATTGATTAGACATGTGCCCTTCCTGGCCACATGTGCAACATCATTTATTTCCCCTCTTACATTCACCATAATGACGATTATTGCACTTGTGACAGAACTGAGCACCGAAATTGTTGGAGTTTCTTTGATTTTGAAAACATGAATTGCCAGTGGATTTACCACCCCTTCGAGGTCTATTGGAATTTGAACCCCCGTTAGATGATCCAGAACTATTACCGCTTTTCTTGAAATATTGAGTCTTTTGGGGACCAAATAATGACTGCCCTTTTTTGTTATTCTTTTAAATGTTACTATTTTCCTCTCCATTATCATCGTCATTGGGTCCATTTTTGAAATCCTCAACTCGAAGTACAATCTCAAAGAATTCTTGATAAGTGGAGCATGGAGTAGACACCGCCAAAGAACGAAGTCCTTTACGAGTCCCTTTCTTAAACTAACGAAGCATTTCTCTGGGATTTTCAGCAATAGCAGGACAATAACGAGATAAATAAGTGAACCTCCGGTGATACTCTGTTGCTGACATTTTACCTTGTTTCAACTCTGTAAACTCGTCTATTTTTCAGTCCTTATATTCAGGAGGTGTGAATCTGACATCAAATAAGTGCTTGAAAACATCTTAGCTCTCGCGTCTTGTGCGCATGATTCGTAAATCCACCATGACTCTGCTCTTTCATGAAAGAACCACGTCCCTGTTTTGACCCATTGTTCTGCTGGAAAATTCCTATGTCGCTACATAGCGTGAAAAGTCTTTCAACATGCTCAAACCAAGCCTCAACTACCTCGGGTCACTCGTTGCCATAGAAATTTTTTATTTGAAGATTAGATGCGGTCTCTAAGGTAGTCCTTTAGGGAGGACAAATTGTTGTCTGAATGGCGGTGGCAATAGCCTCACCGAGTTGCCCAAAATCAGGAAAGTTTATCTCAGGTGGCGTTCTACGATGTGGCATGCATAAGAAATAAAACATTATTAGGACTTATAACACATATGAAGATTGCAGTGAAAGGAAAATTATGAGATTAACACATGGGATTTCTAAATGACTAGCATGCATATACAATTCAAAATTTTTATACATGAGCAACGGAAGCGATTTACCAAATAATATCAAAGCTATAGTCATGCAAATCCCCTTCAAGGTTCATAGGTTTATATATAATGCATCTAAAACATATAAGTTAAGAATAAAGTGAAGATATAGATCTATACCTCTTGATCTAGACTTGAGACCAAGGATGGACCACCTCCAAGCCCTTTGTTCCTTGAAGTCCTTGAGCCTAGCCTCCCTCCTTGCCTCCTCCACTTTGTTAGTAAGAGTGCTCCAAGGTTCTCCTTTAGTCTCCAAAGGAGAAGACCTCTAAATATCCACACCCACTAGTGTAGTGAGATGGATGGAGGAATAACCTAAAGGGTGAAAGATTGTTAGTTAAAACACCCTCTAGGTGGCCAGCCTTTGTGGTTTTAGAGAGATATATTCTTTTGCCTCTTTGTTGTTCAAAAACACACAAAAACCCTAAGGATTAAAACTCTATAAAGTTCCTTATATAGACAAAAAGAAACCTAGTCAACAACTTGACTAAATATCTCTCCCTCTCCACTTGCAAGGGCCGGCCCCTTTGTGTTGGTTTGGGCTTTGGGCTTTTATTTATTTCTAGTCATCCAATGCTTGAATAAAAGCCCAATGGGTTTAGGCCCAATGAGCCCAATTAAACCCGAACGTTTCTTTAAGCCCAAAACGATCTTTTATCGCTATTATGATTTCTTTAGACTTTCTAAATTAATCACAACACTTAATTAATCCAATTAATTATTTCCATCATCCATTAATTACTCACTACAAGAGTGTATCGATGTACAATCATTTTAGGTTCTAATTAGCAAGGCAGTGAGGTGATTGACATCAATTCAATTGATTATATTTAATCCAATCACTTAGTGAATTAAAACTTCATTTTAATTCACCTTTCTTCTTTGATGACTACATTTAATCATCTAGAAGAACTCACAAGCTATGAGTGACATCTAACCATATGTCATAGCTACCCAAGCTAATGTAGAAGTTGTTCGGAGAACCTATTCAGTTGGAATTACAATGTAATTCGATCCTTCTCTAAAACAATACTCTCAATCACATTACTAGGGTATGGATATATTATGTCAAACCCCTAATGTGATTATTCCTTCTTATATGATTCTATTGAGTCGTATAGGAACGCTTTCCTTTATTACGCTCGATACTTCGGCCGAAGATTCCTGAATCATATCTTAGAGTATTCTTCCTCTCTTACCGAGGATTAGAGATTCCTTGTTGCGCATTCACTTGCCTTCATGACTAAGTGGCTTAACCCCAATTATGCTGTGGACATCCGCGAATGGGGTGACTTTGACATAATCAAAGATTAAGTACTTAGCCACAAGACAACGACGATGCCTCAGGTCAAAGGACTACTTACATTATTCCAACCATTAGAGTTACTTGCTTGACATGTGAGTAGACCTCCATGCAAGTACTTTCGTTCGATTGTGTTCAGTGAACTCATTCTCTTAATGAGCACCTACATACTTGTCTTAGTGTCACAACACGAATGGGATGAGACTTTCCATCCTTCCATTTGAAGCGGACACAGTATGTACCGGTCTAAGCATTGTTAGTTTCCCTCCGACAATCCAATGACTAGGAACCTTTTGGACATAATGGTTATGTGAAGAAGGTCTCTGTAGTCTAACATCATTAGATTACTTCTTCAATCGATCCATTGTCCATGGATACACTATTTAGGACATATATCGTTTATTGAGATAGTCCTAATTCGTGTCTTTGCCATTTGATGTATAAGAGTCATCCATACATCGATTCATTTGTCCTGAAAGGTTTCTTCCAAAGATTGACTTTCAGGGCATATTTCCAACAATCTCCCACTTGCACTAAAGTCAATCATTAGTGTATCTTATACATCTTGTTGAGAGAGCTTATGCTCGTAGGTTAACTTGGTTATGCATTAATCCCTTTTATCATTTAAAAGGGATTTACTTATCAAATGTTTCCAAAACATTTGATGATGTCTCTTTCTTGTGTTCGAATACTTTGATGAGACCTTGATTCTATGGCTTGAGCTATTGCCCCATTACGTCGTAGTATCCTACTAACGACCTTATGGTTTGGATTCAATCATTGGTTCTAAAAGAACCCCTTCCATTCAAAACACCTTTTGAAGCAGTTTCTAAAACTATATATCGACATATATTTCGTTTGTATACCTTATACAAACTTTGCTCCAACCTTGAGACCATTGTAGTACAATACTAACAATTCATTCATATGATTAGTACTTCATCCATTATGAAGTTCCATTTGTTAAAATGGCTTATTTTTCACTTTGGTTAATAACCTAAGTGAATGCACGCTTCTAGAGTCCCACTCTGATGTTTCTTTCTTAAAGGCAATAATACTCTTTCAGTTGCTTTGGTTCTGATCCTGGGATATAGTAATATCTTAAAGTGACAACCCCTGTGGTTCTTCACCTTTGGATATCTACTTCACAAGTCAATACATGTGTCCCTTTTTGTGATTTTATGACACATTCATTATAAGGGTTATGAAAGTGATTTCCTATCACATAGGAAAATGCTTTCTTAAATCTGCAACATTTGAGATTTAATTCCCATATAACATTATTGAGATAGCCTTGCTATATCAATAAGTCCAATTTCAAGTCTATACTTCAAAATTGACCATGTCATGTTTTGTCATTTTTCGAGTAACCTCTATGTTTAATCAAGTCTATCGAATAGACTTTATTCACATCTTGTTGCTCAAATTATGACATCACTCCCACTGGGCTTGTTGTAACTTAGCATTCATTCAAAATTAATAATTATATTTTCTTGATTTGAATGCATATTGCTCCCACTAACTTAAATGAATCACACACAAAAGAATTCCTTCTCAAGTAATTCCATTTGAAATGTGTGACTTGTTGCATTAAGTTTATTCATTTAAATTATATGGTGTCATACACCATACTTCAAGTTTTAGTCATTCTAAGACCTTTAATGTAGTCATATAAGAATTATCCAAGTCTTTAGTGGAAGCATGGCTCCTACTAAGGATATAGAAACTCAACCATTCCTTCTAGGTGGTTGATATAATTCTTTATTAAAACTACATAGAGCGTTATAGTTACATGAGATGTTGAATTTGGATTGTCTTGTTGTTAAACCATATGTTGTGACTCATTTTGAAACTATTTCCCTTTTGTTTCATCAACTTGTCCATATGCTTAGTTATTTAGCTTGTTCTCATAAAAGAGAATGATGGACAACTCCCAACATATAACCATTTTATGCTAGGTTGACGAAACCAACATTCAAAGACTATTCTTTAGAATGTCACACAACATAGAATTTTAACGTTTGAAGAGCTTGAGTCCTTTTAACAATTAAAATTGCAAACTCTTAATAATAGTCGAATACTATTATTCTTTAGACAACTATAAACCAATCATATTCAAGTTTATATCCATTTTCACACCTCCCACTATTTCTCATGACTTTAATGAGAAATCATTTCATATATTCAAAATGTATGAAAGTGGAGTATATTGGAAGAAGACATTGTGTAGTAGCTTTAAAACATTTCAAGCTTATTTGTTTCAATCTTCACTAAGTTAATGTCTTGTTATTAAGTGACTAAAGTCTTTAAACATTTTATAGATTTAGACACTTCTTTCTTGGTTTAATCACTAACACAATTGACATTTTAAAACCTTTTAAAGAATGCCCAATTATTTGTTCAAAACTACTAATTGAATCAAGAGTGATCTTGATCATTGTGTTTCAAGTGATGACCATATAAGAAACGTTTTTCTTATTACTCATATCATTATAATGTGATCTTCCTTTTCTTCAAGAAAGGATTTTGTCAATTCATATAGAACTCATAAGTAGACAAATGGAACCAAATCTAAAGATTCATTGTATCCTTTTATGTCCTACATGTGAGATCTATCCATAATTGATAAATCTAAAGTTTGGTTATCACATTACAATAAGTGATATAACTCTTGTATATCATCTAGGATACAACAAGACAATTTTCAATTCATAACACTACTTTAAGGAAATAGTATATTAAAAAGGCATTCTTCACATTACATTAATATGATATTTCAAACATTCATAATGTTTAATACAAAAAGTATTAGCTCTATACATTTAGAGACTAATATAAATACCTTTATACATTTAGGCACTAATAGTGATCTTCCATCATATGAAGCCACATAATAAGTTCTTAACAAAATAAGAAAGTTTAAAGACAATCTTTAATGCCTAACAAACTTCCTAAGTAGTAAGCAAAAAACATAGTGGCCGAACCTTTCACCACATTTTCCTTGCTTGTTCATCTTCTACTTGGCTTCTCCACCTATATACAATTATACAAGTGATTAGCTCTTTATATCAAATATAAATATTTAGAAGATCTAACATTTAGAATTGAAGATAAGAACATAAACCATACCTTGTGGCTTGTCCTTAAGACTTGCAAGGTATAACCTGCAATTCCTCCTCCAATGCCCCTCCTTTCCACAGTGGTGGCAAGTCCCTTTGGGCTCCTTTGCCTTCTTTTTCCTCACTCCTCCTTTCGGCTTAGGAGTGGGTGGCTTCTTCTCCTTCCCTTTGCCTTTGCCTTGCGGCTTGGCCTTGGAAGAGGATGGCTTGTTGTAGACTATGCAGAAGTCCCTACAACGTTCTCTTTCTTCATAGTCTTCTCGGCAGTTACTAACATATTTAGTAACTCAGAGAGAGTACTATCCATCTTATTCATATTGTAGTTCATTACGAACTGCGCGAATGAATCAGAAAGAGAAGCCAATATGAAGTCCTGTGCCAATTCCCTGTCAAGTGGAGTACCAAGGTTCTCCAATTGTTCTATGAATCCTATCATCTTCAGTACATGTTGATGCACTGGAGCCCCCTTGACCATCTTGGTCTTCACAAGTTCACAAACAGTGCTAAAGCGACGGTTGCGCGTCCCTTCACCATATAACTCCGTAAGATGGAGTATTATGGAAGATGCACTGTCCATGCCCTCGTGCTGTCTCTGTAGCTCCTCATTCATGGAAGCCAACAGATAGCACTTGGCTTGTGTGTCATCCTCAACGTGCTTGTCAAACTTAGCACGTTCATCCTTAGTAGCCCCAGGGCCGAGAGGTATGTGAGGTGGAGCCTTGTCTAGTACGTAAACAATCTTCTCTAATGTTAGGAGAATCTTGACATTACGATACCATGATGGGAAATTGTGCCCCTCTAGGCAATGTTTGTCGAGTATTTTCGCGAGTGTGCTTCCAACCATATCTAAATACATAAACAATAAAATAATTAGTTTGATTGTTGATTAAGTCAAACGATTCGGGTCTTTAAACCGAATGACACCACCCACCATTTTTGGCAAATTCCATATCCCTCAACATGGAATCCGGGAGTTTTCAAAGAAAGCTCCTAGCAGGTTATGGGAGGCTCACTATTACCAAGCCCACCTCACGATGATACGATGTTGGCTAGCAAAAATAATAATGAGAGGGTACAATTACCCATTCACAACAACCTCTTGTGATTACCCATCTTTTTGGCCTCTAGAGAGTAATGCCTCACGATGATACGATGTTGACATTATTTCTCTTAGTTAAGTTCTTTCCCACCATGCCGATTTAGATAGGGGTTCAAGCATGACCTCACGATGATACGATGTTGGCCACACTCGTTGCCTACCTTAACCTCATCAAATGTTTTAAATAAACTCCTCCTGAGTATAAGCATGCACTTTGCACTCCCCCATGATAGGGTGAAGGCGATGTACAAGTCATAAACGATTGGAGCCTACCAAGGTGGAAGGCCACGAAAAAGTGTTCAAAGCACTCTTACGCTTTCAACTTAATATTGTAGGTTGGTTGAGGGATTTTAAGGTCTCATCAATTTTATTTATTTAATCATATTCAAATAAATAATGTCCTATTACAACTACTAGTCCAAAGTTAATGAAATTAGTAGCATATGATATCCCCACTATTCGTTTTCATAAAACAAATCAATATCAAAACATTTTTCAAAATATTGGAGATATATATAACTACTAATTGTTTTCATTATAGTTTAGTAGCGTATGATACTCCCACTATTTGTTTTAAGAAAAACAAATCAATATCAAAAACTAATTTTTCAAATATTGGAAGTAACTACTACGACTAAGGTTTTTGCATTCCTTTTAAATTGGACTTTATAGTTATCTTAGGCTCTTGGATGACCATGGACTTATTAGGTTATTGCAACAATGAGCCAACATTGTTGAATATAAACTCGGGGAGGTTGTGTCAATTTAATTATGTGCTTTTCAATCCAATTAAAACATTTTCATTGAGCCATTAGAAATGAAAGACAATCATTCATTGCTAATTAGGGCATTGGACCCATTTAATCTTTAATCTCATGTCAAAACCCTCTTTTAGTTATGTCTCCTTACCAATAGTTAAAGAAACTCTAGTCTAGCACTAGAGGGAATCAACTAACTAAAAGAGATTAAGAAATAATAAGAATTACAAACCGATTTGTACAAATTCCTACAAATTACACATACTAAGAGGGAGAGATAGATTAATGTCAAATGTGACAAGGTCCAACAAAAACAGTAATTAAAACACATTCCCAAGGTTCAAACAATTTGATTTTAGCGCCTTATCTCATAGCTCAATTATCGTTTAAGGCATAAGTCCATATTCACCCTTTTTCTAACTACTTAATCACATTAAATAATCAAAATGGAATGCAACAAGAACATTTAGATTTAGTGCATATGGGCATAATAGAATTATGAGTTTAAACAACTAACAAAATTAAAATCAAATATTTTAACTTTCTAGTTAGTAGGGGCCTAAATGCAAATAAGAAAAAGTTAGGGGTCAAACCGTAAATACTCAAAAGTATAAAATATCTTTTTTCAAATTACAAAAGACCCCCCCAAGTGGATAAATCCACTAGGGTGGCCGGCCACATTAAGGGGAGATGGGAAGTCGCACCCATCTTGCTTTAATTCAATGCAAGGTAGAAAAATCCAAATTTGCATGTCACTTGGTTTTGGCTTAAAAGGCTTTAATGAAAAAGGTGATGGAAATCTCCTAGACAAGTCTAGGGGTTTTAAAAGTTTTAATATGGTTATGGATGGTAAAAACATCATCCAAAACCATAAAACTATGCATGAAAACCAAATAAAACCATTTTCACCCAAAACCAAACTATGAACACCAAGAACAAAACCATGAACACTTTTTCAAGATTTGTGTATTCTTGGTGATTTTTCAAACCCAAAAACTAAAGTGACAAGGTTTCTACTTTCTAGCTTTAAAATGATGTGTGAGTGTCTTACAATAAAACACAAACACATGCCCAAAAAACCCCAAAGCCGTGCCAACCACAAAGAACAAAACCCCAAAATTGTGTTCATGACTTATTCTTCATTCATGCATACAAAACAACTTTTACATGCATATCTTTTTCAACTCTTGATTTATATTTTTCAACCATTGAAAAAACAAAAGATAAACATACTTTAAATGAAGAAATGATATGTCAAACTAGTTCAAAACTCAATTTTCATTCATGCATACAAAACATCTTTTGCATACATATCTTTCTCAACTATTGACTAACATTTTTCAACTATTGAAAAACAAAAGATAAACATATTTTGAATGAAGCAATAATTATGTCATACATAATATTAACACCCATATGCATAAAATCTAAAAGGACACATTATACATAAACCTTTGGCTCTAATACCACTTGAAGGGAAAATTATGAGATTAACACATGGGATTTCTAAATGACTAGCATGCATATACAATTCAAAATTTATATACATGAGCAACGGAAGCGATTTACCAAATAATATCAAAGTTATAGTCATGCAAATCCCCTTCAAGGTTCATAGGTTTATATATAATGCATCTAAAACATATAAGTTAAGAATAAAGTGAAGATATAGATCTATACCTCTTGATCTAGACTTGAGACCAAGGATGGACCACCTCCAAGCCCTTTGTTCCTTGAAGTCCTTGAGCCTAGCCTCCCTCCTTGCCTCCTCCACTTTGTTAGTAAGAGTGCTCCAAGGTTCTCTTTTAGTCTCCAAAGGAGAAGACCTCTAAATATCCACACCCACTAGTGTAGTGAGATAGATGGAGGAATAACCTAAAGGGTGAAAGATTGTTAGTTACAACACCCTCTAGGTGGCCGGCCTTTGTGGTTTTAGAGAGATATATTCTTTTGCCTCTTTGTTGTTCAAAAACACACAAAAACCCTAAGGATTAAAACTCTATAAAGTTCCTTATATAGACAAAAAGAAACCTAGTCAACAACTTGACTAAATATCTCTCCCTCTCCACTTGCAAGGGCCGGCCCCTTTGTGTTGGTTTGGGCTTTGGGCTTTTATTTATTTCTAGTCATCCAATGCTTGAATAAAAGCCCAATGGGTTTAGGCCCAATGGGCCCAATTAAACCCGAACGTTTCTTTAAGCCCAAAACGATCTTTTATCGCTATTATGATTTCTTTAGACTTTCTAAATTAATCACAACACTTAATTAATCCAATTAATTATTTCCATCATCCATTAATTACTCACTACAAGAGTGTATCGGTGTACAATCATTTTAGGTTATAATTAGCAAGGCAGTGAGGTGATTGACATCAATTCAATTGATTATATTTAATCCAATCACTTAGTGAATTAAAACTTCATTTTAATTCACCTTTCTTCTTTGATGACTACATTTAATCATCTAGAAGAACTCACAAGCTATGAGTGACATCTAACCATATGTCATAGCTACCCAAGCTAATGTAGAAGTTGTTCGGAGAACCTATTCAGTTGGAATTACAATGTAATTCGATCCTTCTCTAAAACAATACTCTCAATCACATTACTAGGGTATGGATATATTATGTCAAACCCCTAATGTGATTATTCCTTCTTATATGATTCTATTGAGTCGTATAGGAACGCTTTCCTTTATTACGCTCGATACTTCGGCCGAAGATTCCTGAATCATATCTTAGAGTATTCTTCCTCTCTTACCGAGGATTAGAGATTCCTTGTTGCGCATTCACTTGCCTTCATGACTAAGTGGCTTAACCCCAATTATGCTGTGGACATCCGCGAATGGGGTGACTTTGACATAATCAAAGATTAAGTACTTAGCCACAAGACAACGACGATGCCTCAGGTCAAAGGACTACTTACATTATTCCAACCATTAGAGTTACTTGCTTGACATGTGAGTAGACCTCCATGCAAGTACTCTCGTTCGATTGTGTTCAGTGAACTCATTCTCTTAATGAGCACCTACATACTTGTCTTAGTGTCACAACACGAATGGGATGAGACTTTCCATCCTTCCATTTGAAGCGGACACAGTATGTACCGGTCTAAGCATTGTCAGTTTCCCTCCGACAATCCAATGACTAGGAACCTTTTGGACATAATGGTTATGTGAAGAAGGTCTCTGTAGTTTAACATCATTAGATTACTTCTTCAATCGATCCATTGTCCATGGATACACTATTTAGGACATATATCGTTTATTGAGATAGTCCTAATTCATGTCTTTGCCATTTGATGTATAAGAGTCATCCATACATCGATTCATTTGTCCTGAAAGGTTTCTTCCAAAGATTGACTTTCAGGGCATATTTCCAACATGCAGGACTGCCAAACCTATACTCTGATACCAGACTAACACAACCCGACCAAGTCGAGGCATGCTGGCTAACAATTGAAGGTGACATAACTAAAAGGAAAGTGATGTATAAAATATGGATAAATTTAAACTAAAGCTAGAATTTATTTAAGCCAATAAAGAGATTGTGCAGAAGTGGGAAGAAACCATAATACATAAGTAGTCAAAGCATAGATGACAATACAAGATAAGTAGAGCAGTTGAAGCTAGTTAAGATACTTATTACACAACTGGAAATAAACTCCTACATTTACTTAGAACAATGTTAGAATCGCCAAAGATGCCTCGTATGCCACAGAGGATTTAGCTAACTAAGTCTTGGATGGGTGAAAAATAGAAGTGTGAGTAGGCAAAAATAAAGGTTTATGAACATATTATTTTCTGAACATACTAACCCCCCGCTGTAAAACATGTATAGTTTCCAGAAAATCATACTACGTATAAGTATGAAACCAAATGTAATCCATCAATAATTCCAGAAACATTAAATCATAATATCTCAACTGTGGCATAAGAAAATCAAGTGCTCATCAATCTATGCTAACACACGAGTTCTTGCAGAGAAATTCTGACATGAACAAGACTGGGTGTAATCATAATATACATTATAGTACTACAAACACGTGAAGACTGGCACTAGGCACATCACATACGAGTCCTAGTTGCCTATTGCAACCTAGGACATGATTGACACTTACAATGGATCCAAAGTGAGCGTGTGGTGCGATGTGAACATACACGTGAAGCCTGGCCCTGGCCCCGAGCTAGTACTACACCGGTGACAATTTATAAATGTACATGAACATACACATGAAGTATGCATGATGAGCAGGTAAAATGCATATGAACATTCCATGACAATTTATAAATCTCAACAATATAATAGCACTTTTAAAATGAAATAAAACATGGCATGATGGGCATAATATTAAATCCAAAAGCATTTTTAGAAACCATAAAACTTTATATAATATATATATTTATAAACAAATGCCCACTCATTGATACGTAGTCGGATCATAGCCTCCTAGCCTTGCTTGACCTCGTACCTCCTCAGGATAATTCTCTCCTATATGTGAAACAACCATAGTAATTAATTAATTAATTAATTCAAACATACACCAAAAGGCTAGGAAAATCCCCCATAGTTTGCTCAAATGAAGGGTTTAAATATACGAAAACACTTTATGCAACATCATGGACCCATACACGTTGACCACGCGCCGCCATAAAGCAGCACACACCCTCATGTGCCTCCATGCATCACCAACTTGCAGCCACACGCGCAGCCATGTGTAGGTCACGCGCCTGCATGCGCTGGTAGGTCCCTAGGGAATATTCCGTTAAGTCAAACAATGTTACCTTAACAACGTCAGTTACGACGTGAGAATATTTCATCAACTTTAACGGAATATTCTCCTTCTTCCTCAGTTCTCCGGTTGCCGTCGCCACCACTTGGTTTGCTGAAATCTAGAAAAGTTGGCCGGATTTTTGTAGAAACCTTAAAACTTCATAACTTTCTAAATTCTCAACCATTTTCGACATACTTTATATGGATATGAAGCTTGGGAAGAGAAGAACAATTTTGTACCTTTTGAAAGTTCAAAAAGTGAATGAAAATGGACTGAAATGGCTCGAAAGTCTCATCCCTAATTCCAATGTCTCAAAATTGTGTGTCTACATGTTGGCTTGACTTCAAATTTAGGGTAGGGACCTCGGGGAGTTATGTAGTTGCTTCTAAACCTTCCAAAACCTTGTAAAATCGAACAAAAAGTTGCAGGAGAACCATGATCGGAGTTAGAGCTCCAAGTTGGGAACTCAAACTTGTTCGTTTTCGAATCGGCTCATATGGATGGACTCGTAGGGATGAGAGGAATACGATAGTGATGGTTTAAATTCTGATCTATGATGTTTTATGATGATCTTTGTTGTTGCAAAGAGAAGAGAGGTATGGTGAGAGATAGAAGAAGAAGAAGAAGAAGAAGAAGAAGAAGAAGAAGAAGAAAGAGGGAGAGTTTCTGATTGTACAAAAGAGAGATAGTATATGATTGGTGAGAGAGATAAGGAAGAAAATTGATTGGTTGGTGAGATAAGGTCACCAATAAGGGACCAATTTTTAAAGTGGGAAGGGTTCAGATTCTGTACAATTCCAAGTACAAAAATATATAATTCACCTATCTAAAACAGTGTTCACCAACACTAAATAATTTGCACCCACGTGTACAATTTTACCTGTTGTTAACGTACTTTAACTAAGTGTAACTTCTTTGTTACAAATCCGATTCGACTCTAGCTCATGCTCATGTGTTCATAATAATGAGTACTATTTAATTATGATAATACGAAAAATAAAGTAAATGTCGAACAACAACGTCCACGTCGAATTCCACTTTTCCAAAAAGGGCGTAATCGTTATTTTACATACTCGGAAAGGAAATTACGTTGAAAATTAGGAACAGGTCGTCACATGAATAGTATTTTTAAGGGAGTTCAAAATATATAAAATCCATAATTGTTAATGTACAAGTCTGAAAAATATGAAAGGAAAATGTTTATTTTTATTTATTTTTGATGTTTTGAAGTAATATTGATGTGACAATGTCGTATGCATATACTAATTTAGCAATATGTTTTCCATTTTTTTGGGGTCAAATTATATTTTTCATTTTCATTATTTATTGATATAAAATATATTTTCTTTAACGGGAAACGGGTTGAATCATATTACCTGATAATATTAATGGGTCGATTTCGGGTTGGGTCATATTTCCCCGTTTAGTTTAACTGGTGTTACACGACACGACCTATTAAGATATCAAGTATGTCACGAAAACGACACAATCACGGAAAACATGACACAAATGTCAGTTCTAATTCCATATTACCTTACCTCATTTTATTTCAATTCTCACATTATATTCACTCCAAAATACTCTTTTCATGCACACCCCTCTCTTACCTCTTCCAATAATCTAAGTTAACATGCAAGTAAAATTAAAATATTTAATAACATGAAACTTAAACAACATGAAATCCTATCCGAAAAATTATTGAGATTATAAAAAGGAAATCCGTAAGCTTATTCATTTAGCGACAAGTGACACTCAAAATATGTTTGGATAGCCTTATTTTAATATGGTAATTTAATTCAATTAACCAATAAGTTAAAGAACAAACTTAAAAATAATAAATTATTGAGGGACTAAAACATAGCTACTTTTGGTTGGAGATGGTATATAAATATAGCATGTCACTGTTCATTAAAATATTTTTTTTTACGGGGCTATAATTCTGGACGAAACTATGTTTAGCCATTTCGGTTGGTAGCCTTAACACGAGGGCTATTTGTAGCCGGCACCGCTTGCTATCTAAGATGTGATTGTTGACTAGGAAATAGCCCCTGTTGGCGATATATTTTGCCCAATTTTGTGATTTTAGCCCATAAGGACTGAATATGGCCTCAATGAACCAACAAAAAAAATGCCCTACTACCTTCTGATGAACTTTGCCAGGATATTTTCTTTGTTTTCCTTCGGCTAGACAGAACTTGCCATTTGTTATATTTTATTTTGGTTTCTTGTTGTACAACTAATTAAATTGGCATTTTCTTTTGTCCCCATAAAAGGTTAGTTAGCTAATGTTCTTATTGTTTAGGGCTTTTCATATGTAAGCCTTAATATTATTATTACACTTTAAAGAAAAATACCTCGATAATATTGTTTGTTAAAAAAAATTAAAAAAAAACTCCGAATCACATATTATAGGAGAAAAGTTTTTAAAGTTTCCGGTATTTAAAACAGGTACTTCATGTGTCATACTACAAATGGAAGGACATGGAAAAATATAGCATTCTCCACTTGTATTGTGACATGTAGAGTAACACTTAAATACCCAAAAGTTGGAATAGAAAACACTTAAGCGACTTGGTAAGGGTAAATTGTAGCTATGGTCCTTTAACTTTAACTCAATTAGAGCAATGGTCCCTCAACTAAAAATTCATTACCATTGGTCCCTCAACTCATCAAAACGTGCAACTATGGTCCCTCAACTAAAAATTCATTACTATTGGTCCCTCAACTTTAATTCAACTGGAGAAATGGTCCCTTAACTTTAACCCAATTGTAGCAATGGTCCTTCCAACATAATCATTTTGACGTAGTTGACAAAAATGACCATAATTACACACTTTGATGAGTTGAGGGACCCTAATTATATAAATGGTTATTCTAACATAACTTATTTTGACAAAATTTTGACCAAATTGATGAAAGGGATTATAGCTACACATTTTGATAAGTTGAGGGACCAATAGTAATGAATTTTTAGTTGAGGGACTATTGCTCTAATTTGATTAAAGTTGAGGGACAATTGCTCTAATTTCATTAAAGTTGAGGGACCATTGCTACAATTTACTCGACTTGGTAATGAAGGAAGAGCACTATAACTAAGAATCAATTAAAGCATGATAAGTGGATAGATAAGGGGGTTTTCCTCCTCCAGTTGAGCTATTGAAGGATTTTTGTATAAAACTTATGGTCAGTTTATGGACATAGTGTTTCGTTTAAACACTAAAAACATGTTTTCTTGCAATGAATATGTATCATTCTTATTCATGTTTACTAAGAAGAATGTAATTGCAAGGAATAATTATCATTCCCTTCCATGCGTTTACTAAGATCTAAAGAATGATATATTCAAAAAGGAAAATGCTTGTGATACAATCTTTTGTAGACCACATTTACAAACCATCTTATGTGGCATATTAATATGGCATGCCAAGTCAATAAGTGCAATGAAGTGGATTTTAATGTTTTTAATCTCCTAATTTAAAACAGTTAATTACCAAAAAAATTAACAATTAGTTGAACTAAAGGCGAATTTGAACCACATTACGATCAAGTGGTATTCCTCTTCAATTGTAAGTGAGAGGATTTAGGTTCGATTCTCGCCAAATGTGAATTTAAATCACATTGTTGCTAACCCATTGTGAAGCTAAGCTCACCCCTCCCACTTAGTGTAAATAATAGTTCCAAAAAAAAAAAGACAACCTACAGCCACCACTCCACCCAACTTTGTCAGCTAAAAAGCCTTAAGCCTCCAAAGCTTTTCCCACCTGTTCGCACTAGATTTCTGGATCTGGTCCCTTGCACAGCTCCCTGAGGAAATGGCTCTTTCTTGCATGTCAGGCAAGATCTTGCTGCCTGGTGTGCTGCAAGACGAGTTTATGGTTAGTTTGAAAAATGCCTTTGTGGGGCCTTTGGTGTAGGCCTTGAGGCTCACAATCAAAACAAACAAAGATCTGAGCATGTCACTATTATCTTTGTATAACAGATTGTTGAATAGGTGTGAATCAGGTCGATTATTTGCACCTTAAGTTATTTAGACTTCTTTTTTATCAAAGGATTGTCACATATGAGTTAAATCTGCATTAAGTTCTTTTTCTTGCCTTGTAAACAAGGACTTTTAATTCATAACATTGTATGTCCAAAATGAAGGGGGTTTAGGGCCCTTCCAGCCATTTCCTTGATCAAAGTTTGCTTTAGGTTCATTAACTTACCCATATTCGATTGCAGATGAAACTTTTAAGTGTAAAACTGTTGAAAATAACTTAAATACATGAAGGAAAATGCATTCAATGACAGATCTACTATATGTAAGTGCAAATAAAAGAGATTCGGGCAAGATTTAACATTGTCGGGCAAGTTTGAACTTCTTGCAACCACTTCTCTTTGTGTTTACAAGGGTTTGTATACTGAGAGGGATGAAAAGTAAATAAGTTTTACAGAGGGAATCGATACTACAACACTAAGGGAAGGTAGCTAAGCTTCTAAACTCAATAAAAGATGGCTTTCTAAGGGGAAATACAGCTAAAAAGGGCAGAATCTAGACAAAGTGCAACTTTATGGGCACAAACTTGTTTTAGAATAGAGTTTGTATGTCTTTTGATTGATTGGTTGAGTGTCCTTGTCTTTGGTGCCCTTCTCTCCTTTTATATAAAATTTGGCCCGACTGTCCCACATTTAGCCTTTAACTGATAACTTTCGGAGGGCAATGAGTCATCACCTATTTACTCATCCATGCCCCAAAAAAGTGCTTTTTAGCTTATGGTGAGCTGTTCTATGTCGCCCATCACTTCAAACATAGGCATGTGGCCTATGCCTTTGCTAAAATAACTTCCAATTCCTCTCGGGCCTATCGACTTGCCCGAGCCCAATCTTCTATTTGCTTTTGCATCTTTGGGCCTCCGTTGTCACAAAGCCCATAATCAAATATAAGCCCAAACAGTGCCCCCTTTAATCATTGTCAAGTCTGTTAACCAAGGCATTGATAATGATTAAAATTAATTGCATGCTTTAACTCAGGACTTGCTCCATTTACTCAGCTGTTTTCGAATAAACCTTTGCACTAACCCATGATCTCCAACGTTAACTAACTGCCCGTTAAATAACCTCTATTTAAATTTCCCCGGCCATCACTTCCCATAAACTCATATCTTTGAATTTCCAGAATCCTTGAATCCCTTACTTTCACAGCTTTTTCTTGCCCTAGTTTCAATCACTTCTCACTTCACTTTCTGGAAATCAACCATGGCCCCCAAACTACGCCCTGCATGCGAATCTGGAGAGGGGATCATCAATTTGCACCGCCGGCTTAACGATCTTCATTGCCCTCAGGCTGGCCTAAACTTGTCCATCTTATTTGAGAAGGAAGGGGTACATTCTTTGGGGCCTACCTAGACTGCTCGAGTCCCAGTTGCAGTGGAGAAAAACATGCCCATTGCCAATTGGTTTACCCCCAACCCCTACTTTGCTGTGGCTAGGATTTTTGCCTCCAAGTGGTCGAATTTTAAGAGGGGTTTCCCTCTTATAAAGGACGAAGCTTAGTCTCAGTGGGTGGATGAGCTAGAACCCATTTGGAAGCAAAAATGGATGGCAAATGGCATCTACGAGCTGATCATGATGTCGAAGATCATTATCCTAATCAAGCACGAGTTTCCATCAACTGCCTTGCTCTTCTGGAAAAATGGGACCAACACATTCGACTTCAGAATGGGTTCTATGACTCCCACAATCTTGGACATGGCTTAGGTCTTCGACCTGAGGCCTTCGGCTAGATGTGTGGATATCACACATGACTAGTCATCGCCCTCTTGCCCAATCGTTGAACACTTGGAGGCCTCTAATGTAATCATTCATCTGGAATACAATTCCTCTACCTTTAAAAGCTACGGGACATCATTCGCAGGCTTTATTCCCTTCTCTAAGAAGATGTTCAGCCCACATTCCCTTACTACAAACAGAGCTCAGGAACACATATACTTCCTCCTTTACTGGTTGAATAAGCATGTGTTCCCCAATAAATAAAAAAGAATGAAGCTGGAGTGGATCCCCTTGGTGGAGGCACTGCACTCATTCGATGATGTTGCCACATGGCCATTCATCTTAGCGCATCTCTATCACCTTCTCCACGAAATGACCAAGAATGAGCCTTTTGAGGCCAACGTTAACGAAGCTGCTTGGATGGTGTAGCTCTAGCTCTAGTGGTACTTCCTTGAGTTTTGGGCTACCAATCTAGAGTTCCCCGAAGACATAGCTCCAGCCCAAATCTTGGCAGAGGCTCATATTACCAACCATTATATGTTTGCATGCCTCTACTTCTTCAGATTCTGTCAGATTCTTGCAGATTTGGAGTGAGGTGCCTCTATGTTTAAGAGATACCCTTGGTTCTCAAACCAACTTTTCTAGGATTCATTTAGGGAGAGTGTCAACAGCTCATGCAAGGAGAAGTTTGTCAGCTGTATCCAACAAAGGGACCTAGCTTGGCAGGGTTCGAAGTGACAGAGTGGGGTACGAGCACGGCCTAGAGGTTTACCACCCAAACTTATGTGGTAGATAACTAGGATTCAGGTAGGCAGTTTCAGTGCCCTTCTTCGACTCCCTTCATTGTGGGACCTCTTATCACATCCGTTCTCCCTCTGAGGTCACTTTCCGAGCAACTTGGCACAGCCTTAAGGTGATAAGTAGGATTGCCCACAAGCCCGTGGCTCTCAACTTCGAATGTATTTCCCAGTTCACCACTTGGTGGGTGGCCAAGTAGTCCAAGAAGTATGACAAAGACATTATGAAGGCCCATGACAGACTCTTCGGGCAAGTCTTCTTCAAATCTCTCCCCAAGAAGGATGAGTTTGAGTGCTGGAATGAGGCCATCAACCAAAAGAATAAGCTTCTACTTATAGGTAAATTGTATTGCTTCTATTGTCTTCTTCTACATGATGCTTTGATAGTTTGTGGTTAGCTAACTCTTTTTCTGATTTTATAGCCTAAGGCAACACTGAGAAAGTGGATGTCGGGCAAGAAGAAGAAAATGTTAATGCTTTGGTCCTCAAAGAGGTTGCAGAAGCAGCTAGTTAAAGAGTAGGGTCCAGCCATGCTTCTGGGGATGCTAGGAATATCTCCAAGCTTTTCAATGAGTCGAAGGTTGAAGTTGGGCTCGAAGTGGAGACAAGGGCCCCTCGTCGGGCAAGGGCTTCTGTGGTGGAGTCGTCAGAATCTGAGCCTGAGGAAAAGCCACAAGCTCAACTTGCCTTACCTGCCCCAAGAGCTACTCTCACCAAGAAAATGACTAGGTCTCAGACTTCCCAGGCCTCCAAACCTTCCTCTGCCCATCCAATTGAATATGGCAAGAAAAAACAGAAATCTTCCAGTAAGTAATTTCGCCTTAGTTATTTTCTTTTCTTAATTTTGGTTTTTTTGAGTTTTGAACTAATCTCTTCTTTCTTTTTGTAATTAGGGCCCCCTGCCACTAAGAAACTTACCCTTGCTCAGCAAAAGTCGCAGTCGAGCGCAAAAGTGCAGCAAAGTGTTAAGGAAGTCCTCGCTAAGATTCTTGAAGAGTTAAAGGTATAATCTCTCAAACCTTAAGTACTAAGGTAACTCTGAATTTTATCTTTCTTAATACTCTTGCTAAGTCTTTGTTATTTTCTTGAAATAGGATACCAAAGCAAAAGGAACTTCCCAGCCCGAGCCTTATTCTCTTTCAGCCCGATCAGCGCATCCTTCTCCTTCTCTGGCTAGGCCCATAGAGGTACAATTATTTCTCCCAACATTGATTAAGTTGTGTTTTCTGAATTTCAAAGGCTAACATCAACTTCTGTTGTTTTCTAGGCAAAGGGAGGTACTCTAGAACCTCAAGTTGGGCAAACATCAATTCCTCATTCTTTCACTCTACCTTCGACAATGGTGGTGACCCTCACTTCCCAGTTTAATTCAACAAATCGGGAGATGTTTCACTATGTAGAGGATGACAACACTTCTGTAAGTTCATTTCTTTAAGTCTTTCTGAGTTTTCTTTTAAGTTTCTTCCTTAACCTACAATATGTGTGTTATCTTTGCCAGTCTTCTCCAATGGACGAGACCATCCATCAATCAACACCAACCTTTGGGGAGCCTATAGTCCCCGAGATACCTATTGTCTTCGAGGTGACCAGCCATAAGACTCCCCAAGCTTCTTCTCGGGCTAGCTAGCCAGCTTCTTATAAGGCAACAGCATTAACAGAAGCTTCTCCCAAATATCAAGGGTCTTCTCAGGTATACAAGCTCTTTCATTTTTGTTCTTTCTTTAGTTTAGTTATAGACCACCCATTAATATGTCTTTTTCTTGGTTCAACAGGTTTCTAGTAAGGGTTCAGGCAAGTCTCCCCAGCCCGTAGTGAGCAAGGTGGCCTTTCCTCGACCTCCTAAGGCTTCTGGAGTCATAGGGATCCCTATCTCTCGACCTAGAAAAGTTGTTGCTGCTACTTCAGAGTCTTTACCCTTCATTTCTGTTGAAGCTGCCACTGCTGCTACTGCCTCTGGGGTGCTGAACTAATACCTTCTCATCTAGCATCTATTCCAGCCACGACCTCTTTGCCCGAACTAGTCAGAGAGTTAGGCAAATCAGGACAAAACTAAGGTCTCCAAGTCGCCCCTCCATACCTCAACATCTTTAAGATCTGCACAGAGTCTTTAAGGAATGGATGCAAAGGGACTTCACTGCTTCCTTCAGCCTTAAAGCACACCAAGAGGCTAAGAAAGCTCTCTCCGAGTTGTACAAGGCTCAACAGATGTCAAAGGTCCAATATGAGTCATTCCTCTCCTTCTTCGATAATTTGAAGGCTCTGAGAGACCAACATCTTTTAGCTGAGAGGCAAGCTAATAGAGTGAAGTTTTACAAGAAGAAACATTCCATAACTTCTACTTCCTTGTAGCAACTGGTGGATGAAGGCTCGGCCATGGAAGACAGAATCATGATGGTGACTTCTGAAATCTAAAAGTTGGAGGAGCAACTCTTTACTTTGAAGGCCGAGCAGATGACCCTCTCAAGCAAACTATATCAGAAAATTGAGGAAGTGAAGAGAGTCAATCTTAAAGTGGAAGATTCTGAAGCTCAACTAGAAAAGCAACATCGCCTTAGAAGAGCCGGGCATAATCTTTACTATTATGCAGACCTATCATTCCAGGATAAATGCCTTAGCTAGGGATGTAAACTTGATAGGCTAGGATCTCTTGTAACATTCTCCTATTATAAATGAAAAATCTCCTTTGCTTCACTACTTTACTTACAATTTTCAAACCATACTTAATTGCTTTAAATATATAAAGATGACCTTTACTACTTTTTTTAGTACTTAGGTTTCATCAATGTAACAATCCCTAACATCCCACAGAGTTGGGTGGTACTTCTTTAAAAACGTTAGCATTGACTGGATGTCTTTACAAGTTTCCTTTCTAAATCTTCAAAGTAGTACCCTCATTTGTCTAACACTTTGTTGATGATAAAAGGGCCCTCCCAAGTGGGACTCCATTTCCCAAAACCCCTAACTTGAGCTCCCAAAGGTAGAACTGCCTTCCATACCAACTCTCATTCTTCAAATGTTTTTAATTTTACCCTCTTGTTGTAAGCTCGGGCAACTGCCTTCTTCCCTTCTTGGATCTTGTTTAGAGCTTCAATTTGGGCTACATCCAAATCTTTTATCCCTTGACACATGGCCTGGATGAATTCATCACTATGTGGACCAAATTGATTTTGAAGCCTTACAGAACTCACATTAATCTCCATAGGGAGCATTGCATCTTGCCTGAATGTTAATGCATAAAGGGTGGTCCTAGTTCCTGATCTCTTTAAGGTTCTGCAAGCCCAAAGAGTATCTCCCAACTTCTCATGTCACGTTTCTAGGCTGTATGCAACCATTCTCTTAATAATGTTCACCAAGATCTTGTTGCTAGTTTCTGCTTAACCATTTGATTAGGGATAATAAGGGCAAGACTGGATCATCTTAATCTTGAACTTGTCTGCAAACTCCTCTACTTCTTTTGAGATAAATGATGGTCCTCTGTTTATGACAATTGTCTTGGGCACCCTATATCTGTGTAGGATCTTAGTTTCAATGAACTTCTTCACAATAACTGAATTAATGGTCTTCACAGCTAAAGCCTCTACCCATTTAGTAAAGCAATCAGTTGCCATAATTATGAAGGTGTGCCCTTTGCTAGAAGCTGGGTATATTTGCCCAATGAAGTTCATTGCCCACCCTCTGAAAGGCCATGGTTTCACTATTGGATTTAAAGACACTGATGGTAAATGTTGGAGAGGTCCATGTCGTTAACATTCTTTACACTCTCTAGCATAGGTCTTACAATCTTTTTCTATATCGAGCCAAAAGTAGCTATACCTTCTCAGCAACCACCTCATCTTTGTTCTAGCTTGATGTGCTCCACAAATGCCTTCATGTACTTCAGCCATCACCCTCATTGACTCTTCCATGCCTAAGCATTTCAACAAAAGCCCGTCTGGAGTATTTTTTTTAGCAAGGTTTTGTCCCACATAACAAACTTCGTTGCTTGTTGCCTAATCCTCTTACTCGTGGGGGAAGAAAGGTTTTTTTAAGTACTAAATGATGGATGTTCTCCAGTCTTCTATCTTAGGTTCTTCAATCATTACATCCAAGTTGAACCCTCTCTCAAAGATAGAAAGGAGATTTCTTCTTTGTACTTCTACATTCACCTCAAACCTTTTTTCTTGAATCTGTGTTACAGAAGCCATCTGTGTCATCTCATTGGCAGTTAAATTTGCTTATCTAGGGACATGATTGATTGATACTTCACCACCCCAATAGTCTAGCAACTAAGTAGCTGCTAAATAATATCCTGCAATTGTGAGATGTCTGCATTTGTACTCTTAATTCAACTGATTAATCACCAACTTAGAATCATCGTATATTTTGACCTTAATTGCCCCAACTCTATCAGGATTTCAAAGCTAATGATCAATGCCTCGTACTCTACCCTGTTGTTAGCAGTATCTTGTTAATCTAGAAAGAATGAGTAACAATGTTGAATTTGTTTTGGATCGATGATGACAATCCCAGCTCCTGCAGTGTGTTGAGTGCAAGACCCATCAAAATATAACTTCCAGGGAGTGATCCATAGGTTAGTTATTATCCTTACTTCTTACTGAATCCATTCTTTCTTCCCCTTCCCCGAATAAGCTTTACTTGGTGGGATCCAAAGGCTGGCCACTTCCAGAGTTCTAGAGATGTTGACAAGTTCCTCTTTGAAGTTTTGGTGCTCAAACTGGAAATCCATAATTGCTTGCCCCTTTATTTCCCTCTGAGGTACATACTGAAAACTGAACTATGATAATGTTGTAATCTACTTCCCAATTCTTTTAGTTAGCATTGTCTTAGACATTATGTATTTAATCACATCAGTCTTGGCAATTATATGGATATGTCAAGGCAACATGTAATGCCTCAATTTGCAGGCAATGAAGTATAAAGCTAAACATAAATTCTCAACTAGGGAATATCTTATTTCTACCTCAGTAAAGATCCTGCTGAGGTAGTATATTGCTTGCTTCTTCACCCTTCATTGTTTTGAGTTGAGCCAATAAACTTCCTATTGACTTCTCAGATGCAAAGATGTAAAGTTTGAAAGGTTTCCTCATTTGAGGGGGCATGAGCACTAGTGGAGAAGCTGGACAAGCTTTTACTCTGTCAAAAGCTTCTTGGTGTTTGTGGGCCTCACTCGAACTTATCTTGATTCTTTAATCTTAATAAAAAAGTCAACGGATGGATCTTACCCGGCAGATTAGCAATGAATCTCCTTAAAAAGTTGATCTTCCCCAATAGCCTTTGCAATTGCACTTTGTTGGTGGGGGAATGTGACTTCATTATAGCCTGGGCTTTGTTCTTGTCTATCTCCACACCTCTTTGATGAACTAGGAACCCCAAAAAGTTGCCCGATCTGACTCCAAAGGCACATTTCCTAGGGTTCATTTTTAACTTATAGGTCCTCATTCTCAACACGGCTTGTCTGAGGTCTTCCAGGTGTTGCTCTTCAGTTTTAGATTTCACCATGATGTCATCAATGTATACCTCTATGCTATGCCTGATTTGATCATGGAAAATAGCTTTCATTGCTCTTTGTTAGGTAGCACCAGCATTTTTCAGCCTGAATGGCATGAATACGTATTCATCTCCTACATGTCCTGGGCATCTAAATTTTGTCTTATGTATGTCCTCTTTAGCCATTTTTATTTGATTATATTCAGCATTCCCATCCATAAAAGATAGAACTTATGTTTTGCAACTGCATCTATGGACAGGTCAGCCATAGGCATGGGGTACTCATCTTTAGGCGTGGCTTCAATAATGTTTCTATAGTCGACACAACATCGAATGGTGTTAGTTATAGGCTTATAGCATTTAATACAGGTACAATGTTGACCAACCGCTCAACATACTTTGTAAGCCTAATAAATCCTGCCTATTCATGCAAAAGGTTAACTATTTTTGCCCAATCTCCAACCTCCAACAAGCCACTGAGTTGTATTGGCCATGGATCTTCCTCAATCCCCAAATTAATGGTTTCCAAGGGATTTTGTACTTCTGGTGCTAGTTTAATAGGCTCTGTACACAAACATTCCACTGACTTTGGAGCCCAGGCTCATCTTCTAGCCAGTCTAGGTCTTATATACATTATTCCATGTGAATGGTTGCTTCAAACTCTCTTTTTCTTCTGTCATTGGTGCCCAAAGTTCCTTTTTCCCACTCTGCCATCTTCTTGGCTAAGCTCTCTTTAATCTCTCTTCTTTCTCTCCCATATTCCAATAGTATTTTAATTAAGGACCTGACTGCAATCACTTAGCTATTCCTCCTTGGTGAGAGAAAGTTACTCTAAGAGCTTATAGGCCATCACCTTTGTAGGGCGGCTGTTCTTATTAGCATCTACACATTACAAGATCCCAACGCTGGGATTATAAAAATTTGCTTCTACAACATTGGCTGTGGGGAGAAGTGGCAGTGATTCGGCCTCCACTATCTCCTAAAATCTTGGCTCCTTAGTTCTAGCCTCATGGTAGACAACAACTTGTTGGTGTAAGGTGGATGACACAGACAGACTCTGGTGGATCCAATCTCTCCCCAGCAATGCCCTATAGGGAGAACTACAGTCTACCACAAAGAATGTTAGCATAATTCTATTGGATCCCAAATTTACCTCAAAAGGCAATATCTCATAGGTTCTGGTGATGGCCCTAGAAATAAGATCTTCCTCACTTCTACAAAGACTCCTCATCTGTTTGAGTGGAAGCACATTGACTGCTGCCCCACCATCTATCAGTGCCTCCTTGAAGGGGACTCCCTCCAGATGAGATGTTACATATATGGGTTTCAGATGGCTTGCTAAAGCTAGACTTGGCTTGCTAAATATAATTTTGTCAGAATAAACCTTCTAGTGCTCTTTTTGTGTAAGGTCAGGCAAGTCTACCAAGCTTGATCCTTATTTCCCAGCTTCCTCTATGTTCACAAGTGCCATCATTGATTCTAGTGCCAAATAATCACCCTCGATTGCTACAGGCTTATTTGGTTCTGCACAGAACATGGCTGATAAGACATAGGTCATGTTTACATGGAAGTTGTTGAGCCCTGGTACTTCCTTTTTCTTCTCTCCAATTTGACACATAAATTGGTCTATCTAAGCTTGGGCATCCTTAGTTAACATCAACTCAGGCACTTCCTCCTCTTCTACTATACCAAAGTTATGCAACTGTCTTAGGATTTCATAGGGAACATCCTCCAATAGAGGTGGAGGTATCTCTCTTTCATGGGAGATGGTCCCAAAACAAATAGGCTCTAGATTCCAGCTTGGTGTAGGCATCATCACTACACTCTCTTGAGCTCTTCTCAAGATTATGTACTTTCCTGGATAGGGGTTTTGAGGTACATGATCTCGTTCACCCTCAGCTTTACTATTAGCTATCTCTATCTCTCTCTTACTTTTCCACTGGAGTTGTCTTTTTCCTCATTGTATGACTTATTCAAACTTAACATTTCCAAAAGCTTCTAAAATGGTAGGGATCTTCAATGAGTTCATATGAGCCTTATGCTGCCTTTAAACCATCCTTATCATAGATGCCCCCATCTCTCTAACAAGCCTCTCATCTTTACCGGCTATGTACCACTTTTGGTCGAGGCGGGCTGAATCTCTTTTAATAACTGAGGAAATTAGGTTCATGGTTATCTCTCGCAATATTTGTCTCACAATGCTATGATAATTTGGCTGGGGAGGTTTCATATTGGCCCATCTTGGCGTTTTGGCTTTCTTATCTTCAGCTTCTTCAGAGACCTTATAGTTTCTGAACACCTCAAATAGACCCTTAGGTTCTAAATCTCTTCCCAATATCTGGAACACATTCTTGGAGTTTCTTTTTCTGCGGCCCGAAGACTACTTTTATGGGCATCTAAGAATACTTTTGCGGGCACCTTGTTCCTCTATCTTTTTCCTTCTAACTAACTCCCGATCAATAATGGTGCCCAATGTTGGTACCTCGAGTTCACATTCAAGCTGACATTTAGTGCAAAACACTATTCCTTTGACCATAGCTTCTTAGGGTCTGTCGGACAACCTTCTAACACTTTTTGATGGCCTAACAGCTTGCCTTCTTTCTCCTCTCTTATCCCAAGTAGCCTTTTCTTTTCCTTTCTCAACTCAGTTAAGGTTGATCATGTTGATTGGGGCATCTGGGAATAGATATGTGTCAATCATCGTGTTGGTTTGTGGTTTTTCTAATAACAGTTTTCCCTTGACTATGAGATCATAGATCCAATCTCTGAATTGCACACAATTAGCTATGAAGTGGTTGAAGGTGTAGTGAAGTTTGCAGTACTTCTTCCCTCTAAGTTTCTCAAGTTTGGCATCTTCTTGGTTTTGTCGGGCAAGATTACTCTAGCACTCACTAGCTCTTCATAGATATCTGCTGCCTTGGATAAATCAAAGGAATACGCTTGGTACTTTAGGGGCTTCATAGGTATAAAACCTCAATCATTCATCACGATCTTCTGGTCCTTGATAAGCTGGACCAATCCCTTCACTATTAAAGGTTTGAAAAGAGTGGTCATCTCTGTAGCACATAACTCAATCTCTTTTCCCAAACTGTTATCATTTTCTCTCGACTCTAGGCCTTCAAACTCTAACTGGTGTATTGGGGCTTTGTTCTTATAAAAATAAGGCACTTTAGATAAATGTTTCACCTGTTGTTCCTCTGTCAGCAACTTCTCATACATAGTAGATGCAATTGCCAACTCTTAAAGCTAATTAAACTACACATCATAAAACTTCTTTCTCAAGGGTAGCCTTAGAGCCTTATGGGCAATGGCTATGAGCTGAGCATGGTTGATTGGGAACTCGCACCTCATCCTAGTTCTCCTGAACCTCATCTTGAAATCCTCCGTAAACTCATGTTCATACTGCTTTACCTCCACCAGATCATTGATGGTCATCTCTAGCTCCACCCTATAAAACTATTCATAGAAGGCCATCTCCATTTGCCCTCAGTTGGCAATGGAATTAGAGGGTAACAGAGAATACCACTAGGAGGCCAAGCTTACCAATGAATTTCCAAACAGCCTCAACTTGTAGTTAAGGTTATCTTCGAATGCCACACAAGAGTTTGAAACTTGAAAATGTGGTCTCTGGAAGACACATTACAATCTTCCCCACTGAAGGTTGGGAATGCGGGCATCTTAAAGTTGAGAGGGAAAAGATTATGCTCATCAATGTACTCAGGATAAGGCTTCTAGTATGTTATCCTGAACATTAGGTGAGCCTGTGGCTGAGCATTCTAAACCACCATCCTCCTTTGTTAGCCATCTGTGATGGCATATAAGGGAGAGGTTTGCCCACAGATATGGGTAAACCTTTTCTGCTTGTCTTTCCCATTTTACTGGTTGCCTCGAACCTTACTCCTTCTTGCTCGATCTGTCTCCTACCATTTAATGGGAATGATAGAGAATTGGGCAAACTTGTCCCTTGAAACTCTTCTTCCTTGGGTTAGCTGGTTCCCGTATCTTCATTCTTTTTCCCCGTATCTTTCTTTTCTTCGAGTAAAGGAACAAAGGAATCACTAGTCCCTTCTCTGGACTTGCTTCTCTAGATAGTTCCCTGGTATAGCCATCTCTTGGTGTAGAGTACTCTAACTCCAACTTTCTCTACAGAGTTCTTGTTAAGGTACAGAGTCTGTTAACCTTTCATCTAGTCTCCAAAGAAATCTTCTCCAAACTTCTCAGCACTTGCACCATAGTAGCTTGCAAGTCTTCATTGGTGACTTTTCCAGCTAACTTCTCAGAAGAAGTGGGAATCGCAGAGTTGCGTAGTGAAGGAAAATCTTTCAAGTGATATGTCATACTAGCTTCTGTAGGACAAGGAGGTTGCCCAAACTCTAGTTTCCACCTGAATGTTCGTTTCTTCCTTCTTCTTGGCATACAAAGCTATCAATGTAGGGTCCCACTAAGCGTGCCAAAACTATATTCGGGCAAGACTTCTGAATCTGGTCCCTTGCACAGCTTCCCAGGGAAATGGCTATTTCTTACCTGTCGAGCAAGATCTTGCTGCCTGGTATGCTGCAAGACGAGTTTATGGTTAGTTTGAAAGGTGTCTTTGTGGGGCCTTTGGTGTAGGCGTTGAAGCTCACAATCAAAACTAGCAAAGATCTGAGAGTGCCACTGTTATCTTTGTATAACAGATTGTTGAATAAGTGTGAATCAAGTCGACTACTTGCGCCTCAAGTTATTTAGACTTCTTTTTTTATCAAAGCATTGTCACATATAGGTTAAGCTTTCATTTTCTTTTTCTTTCCTTCTAAACAAAGACTTTTAATTCATAACATTGTATGTACAAAATCAAGGGGTTTAGGGCCCTTCCAACCATTTCCTCGATCAAAGTTTGCTTTAAGTTCATTAATTTACCCAGATTCAATTGCAAATGAAACTTTTAAGTGTAAGACTGTTGAAAATGACTTAAATACATGAAGGAAAATGCATTAAACGAAAGATCTATTATATGTAAGTACAATCAAAAGAGATTCGGGCAAGATTTAACCTTGTCTTTATCTTTGGTGTCCCTCTCTCCTTTTATAGACAATTTGGCCGAACTGTCCCACCTTTAGCCTTTCGCTGATAACTTTCAGAGGACAATGAGTCATCACCTATTTACTCATCCATGTCTTTGAAAAGTGCTTTTTGGCTGGTGGTGAGGTGTTCTATGTCGCCCATCACTTCAAACATAGGCATATGGCCTATGCCTTTACTAAAATAACTTCCAATTCCTCTCGGGCCTATCGACTTTCCCAAGCCCAATCTTCTATTTGCTTTTGCATATTTGGGCCTCCACTATCACAAAGCCTAGAATCAAATATAAGCCCAAACACCACCCACTCTAACCTACTCCATCAACCCCACTCTGTTGCGGCAACTGCCTCTCCTATAGCCGCCAACCCCTCTCTGTCTTGTTTACGCTCTTCTAGATGCTCAAATTCCATCTCAAGAAACATGAAGTCCCATTAAGAATACTGGAATGCGAATTTGTCATATAGTAAAGGAATGCATGATCTCATATAGTAATGGAACATCATGTTATTGGAAGCTCCAAGGTAACTCTAACACAACTCTTCACATCATTTAAATCCTTTTAGTTACACATGTATTCGTCAAAAACAAACTTAATCCAATTTCCAAACTGAAGGAAATATTTGTGAAAACAAGTTCATTTGAGCAACATCTATGCATGCTATTAACAATTAAAAGGCGGAATCATGCTTGTATGCACTCAAAAAACAAATTTTAACCCCATGAAATTCAAAGCCTAGTTGTTATGGTGAACCAAGACTCAACTTAAAACAAAGTGAGTTGAGAAATCTTGTACCTTTGTTGATTCCTCTTTGCATAAGCAAAGGCTAATCACCCAAAAGATAGGGCCTTCATTCCTTACTTCTTAGCTCCATGGATTCTTAGATAAGGATGATAGAATGGATTCTCCAAGTTCCCATAATAGAGAACCTTTAAGTCTCCATACCAAAGAGAGCATTGATGAAGAGATAAGTGACCTAAAGGAAGTAAGATTGCTAGCTAATTTCCTCTAGGGTGGCCGGCCTCTTAGAGAGAAAATAGAGCTTTGTGTTCTCATCTTTTCTCCAAAAGAAACCCTAATGATGAAATGTTATAAAGTTCTTTATATAGTCCCTTCAATTAAGTGACAAAAGAACCAAAACCCTTCATCCTCTCATGTGGCTGACCTTAAGGGTTTATTGGGCTTTCAAGCCCTTTGTGTTTTCAAGTTGTCATACAACTTGAGTTATTGGGCTTGACATTCAACTCCCATTGGGCCTTGCGGCCCAAAACTACCCTTAGGTTTATAACGAACTTATTTGTTTGATTAATTAACATATTAATTAACTCTAGCCATAAATAATTAAACCATTTAATTATCCTTACTCATCTCCATTGATTCTTCAATCTCTACCTTAGACGGTGTACAATCCATTAGGTTCCTTTTAGCGAGGTAGTGAGTGATTAGAACTCTTCAAATCGATTGTGAATTAAAACATACTTTCAATTCTCCATTTAGTGATTATTCATCTTTAAGGCTTCAACAAACCATGAGTGACACCTAGCAGTATGTCATGGCTACCCAAGCTAATCAGAAAAGGTGGAGAACCTATTCAGTTTAGGATTACAATGCAATACGGTCTTTCTCTAATACAATACTCTTGACCGCATTATTTGGTTGATAGTTTATTCATGTCTATTATCCAATGTGATTCTTTTACTTATATGATTACCTTGAATGTGATTTGGAACGACTTCCTAAATCTCATTCATACTCTGGTAAGAAATTCTTAATCATATCATAGAGTATTCTCCCTCAAACGGTTTGAGGGTTAGAGATCCCTTGTTGCGCATTCACTTGCCTCTATGGCTAAGTGGCTTAACCCCAACTATACCATGGACACCTTCTGATGGAGTGAATTTTACATAGTCAATGATCAAGGATCTAACCACAAGACAACTATGATGCCTCAGGTCAAAGGACTACTTTGCATTATCCCAACCATGAGTTCTCATGTGACATGAATATGAGAACTCCTTGTTGATCGTGTTCAGTGGACTCATTCTCTATTGAGCACCTACATGCTTGTCTTGGTGTCAGTCACACCAATGACTCGAGATCAGTCACTCTCCTTAAGAGAAGACATAACACGTACTGATCTTAACGGACCGTCAATGCCCAATTGGCAATCCTATGATCAAGAACGTTTAGGATATGTATACGAAAAAAAAAGGTCTCATGAATCTAACTTCTTTAGATCACATTCTCCCAATTACATATTCCTTGAACTTATTGTTTAAGCATATAACATTTATATGAGACGGCTTAAAACAATAATTTTTGCCCTTTATATTAAACTAGATTAGTCTAACATGTGACATGTTCGTAAAGTATCATCATATGACTGGTTTTAGGCCACATTTCCAACACAGACTATGTCTAAACGTCATTGCCTGCTTGGAAAAGTGGTCCTACTACAATTAGCAAACAAATTGGTGCCATCGTACAATACAAACCTTTGATCTCGGTGAGCTCCTACACACTCGAATATACATCTCAGAATTTCCCAACACCATAACACAACTCCATAGTTGAATTCTGTTTGTCCCTTGTTGGCAAAGGTTTCTTCAAGTTGAGCAGTCAAGATGAAGATACATGAGTGGGAGAGGAGGAGAAATTCCAAATTCATGTCAACTTTCTTTTCTGTTTCCTTCTCTTGGGGTTGAAGAATACTTAGAAGTAGAATCTAAGCCTAGGCATTTGAGAAATGTAAGTTTTTCCAGCCTGAAACAATGTGATATTTTACACCCGTTTCACTCATGTCCCTAGCAAAGGTTATCTCTCTAACTTTTGCCTATTTATAACACATTATTAGCACGACTCTCTAACCTTAATCAGTTCTCATCTCCCTTCGCCGAAAAATGCCTCCTCCAACGATTTTCCTGTTCTTCCCTCTCCTCTGCCTCACCTGCTTAATGTACCCTCGCTAAGAATTGCTAGCACCATGCCTGCTTCTAGTTCTCAATATAACAATTATTTATATCTTTGATTTCTTGTTTGGTGTAGCTCTTGATTATAAACCCAGTGTTTATTTATGTTAATTTTACTAAGATCGAAAATGGTGCGGTATCATTGCCTATCTTGAACTGCAGATTTAATTTTACTGCAATTTTAGGTGGTGCGGTATAACCACCCACCATGCTCTGCATATTTAAATTTTCTTGCTGCTTGAGTGGTGCGGTATAATCGCCCATCCTATGCTATATTGTTTCAATGAGAGTGGTGCGATACAATTGCCCTCCTCATTAATCATGTAAATCTCGAGCCTGAAGTTTCGAGTGCTTATCATTTTGGCCTGAAGATCAAAATGAAAAATTTGTAAGAACCAAAAGTTCTAACACTACATTCCTCCAAAATACATATTATTGCAAGTTCTTACACATCTCATTTTTCTTTTAGAAAAGAAAATGGTGAACTTGGCAAAGTTTGATTTTGTTGCCCTGGATATTACTGGGAAGAACTACCTTACCTGGGTAGTGGATGCTAAGATCCATCTCGGGGCAGGGAATCTTGGAGAAACCATCAAGGAGGAAAACAGTGCATCCTCTCAAGATCGGGCGAAAGCCATTATTTTTATCCGTCGCCACCTTGATGAAGGATTGAAGAGCGAGTACATAATGGTTGAAGATCCATTAGCCTTCTGGAAGACATTGAGAAATAGATACAATCCACCAGAAAACGGTGATTCTTCCAAGGGTTCGTTATGAGTGGACACACCTAAGGATCCAGGATTTCAAGTCGGTGGCTGAGTACAATTCTGCAATGTTCAGAATTAGCTCCCAGATGAAGCTTTGTGGGGAGACCACTACTGAGGAAGATATGCTGGAAAAGACTTTCAACACCTTTCATGCCTCAAACGTGTTCCTGCAAGAATACTATAGAAAACAAGGCTTTACTGAGTACAACTAGTTGATATCAGTGCTCCTTGTTGCTGAACAAAACAATGAGCTTCAAATGAAAAATCATCAGTCCCGACCTACTAGATCGGCACCATTCCTAGAAGTGAATGTTGTTTCCTTCAAATTGAACACCACATCCTCTTGTGGAAATAATTACAAACGAGGACGTGGCCATAAGGGAGACCAGTGGAACGAGAAAGGCAAGAATCATGGTGTCTAGCTTTACAACCAAGGTCCAAGGCATAATTCAGGTCCGAGCTTATAGAAAGAAAATCGTCACAAAAGTAAAGCTCATATAAGTAACACTCCTAGAAATCCTAAAGGAGTTTGCCATATGTGTGGTGGCAATGGACACTGGGCGCGTACTTGTCGTACCCCAAAACATCTGGTGGACATATATCAAGCCTTTCTCAAGGAGAAGGGTGTCAAAACCAATCTCCCCGACCAGGCTAAACCGATGGATATACCTAATCCAGTGTTCAATTTATCAAGACAATTGAACACAACCCACCTGGATGTCTCAGACTTCATTGTGGAAAGAGGGAATGAAGTCTATCGGTCTGATTGAATCATTTATGTTTGATGTACTCTTCTTATTTGAACTTGTAGTTTAAAGCTTGCATTTCAATTCAATAAAAGTGGCATTTCAATTTTCTTTTATTATGAATAAACTGTTTTTAACTATGATTCCCTTACTCGGAAAGCATGGTTAAAAACTATGATTATTCTCAAAACAAGAGCAATGACAGAGATATTTGTCTTGCATACAGCGCAACCACGCATACAATACTTCGAGATCAAAAATCTTTCTCTAGCTTGATGCATACAAAAGTAAAGGTAACAACAATATCATGCCAATTAGATGTAATTGAAGGCTCAAGAAAAGCCCAGATCATGTTACCAAATGGAACAATATTGTCCATACAAAATGCGTTGTACGCTACTCGATCTACTCGAAATTTGTTGAGTTTTAAAGACATGCGTTTAAATGGATACCACATTGAAACGAAAAGTGCAGAAAATGTGGAATATATATGCATTACCTTCAACGATACCCAGAAGCGTACATTTGAAAAGTTACATGGTTTCTCGAGTGGATTGTATTATACATACATAACTAATGCATAGATATTCCACATTTTCTGCACTTTTCGTTTCAATGTGGTATCTATTTAAACGTATGCCTTTAAAACTCATCAAATTTCAAGTAGATCAAGTAGCGTACAACGCATTTTGTATGAACAATATTGTTCCATTTGGTAACATGATCTGGGCTTTTCCTCTCTTATTTTGAAAATAACCATAGTTTTTATTCATGCTCTTTGAGTAAGGGAATCACAGTTAAAAACAATTTATTCGTTTAAATGAAAAAAACTTTGCCAAACGATCTATAAAAAAAAGTGATATTGTTTAGTTCCTAAACTCAATTAGTGGTACTTCTAGAGTCCACTCCTTCCCCATACTACTAATGAAAAGGAAAACATAAAAACTACCATAAAAGTGTTGGGCGGACAATTTCAAAGCAGACTCCCCATTCATTAAATAGAGAAGATCACCAAGATTTCATGATCCACTGCCGAACTTATTCCAAGTCAATGAGCATTCTCAATATTCAATATTATGCCTTGAAGATGACTCGAACTTCCACACTCTTTAGCACGAGATTTTGAGTCTCGTGTGTCCATCATTTCACCACTAAGGCATCTTGATAATAAAAGGAAATTGAAATGCCACTTTTATTGAATTGAAATGCGAGCTTTAAACTACAAGTTCAGATAATAAGAGTACATCAAACAGAAATGATTCAATCGGACTAATACACTTCATTCCCTCTTTCCACAATGAAGTCTGAGACATCCAGGTGGGTTGTGTTCAATTGCCTTGATAAATCGAACACTGGATCAGGTATATCCATCGGTTTAGCCTAGTCGAGGAAATTGGTTTCAACACCCTTCTTCTTGAGGGAGACTTGATACAGGTCCACCAGATATTTTGGGGTATGACAGGTACGCTCCTAGTGTCCATTGCCACCACACCTATGGCAAACTCCTTCAAGATTTCTAAGAGTATTAGTCATATGAGATTTACCTTTGTGGCGATTTGCATTCTTGAAGCTCGGGTCTGAATTACGCCTTGGACCCTGGTTGTAAAACTAGACACCATGATTATTGCCTTTCCCGTTCCATCGGCCTCACTTATGGCCACATCCTCATTTGTAATTATTGCCACGAGAAGATGTGGTGTTCACTTCAAGGGAACCAGCATTCACTTTTGGGAATGGTGCTGATCCAGTAGGTCAGGACTAATGATTTTTCATCAGAAGCTCATTGTTTTGTTCAGCCACAAAGAGCACCAATATCAGCTGGTTGTACTCAGTAAAGCATCGGTCTCTATATTGCTGCTACAGGAGCATGTTGGAGACATGAAAGGTGCTGAAAGTCTTGTATAGCATAGCTTACTCAGTGATGGTCTCCCCACAAAGCTTCATCTATAAGCTAATTCTGAACATTGCAGAATTGTACTCAGCCACCGACTTGAAATCTTGGATCCTTAAGTGTGTCCACTCATAACGAGCCATTGGAAGAATCACCGTTTTCTAGTGATTGTATCTATTTCTCAATGCCTTCCACAGGGCTAATACATCTTCAACCTTTAGGTAATCGCTCTTTAGTCCTTCATCAAGGTGGTGACGGTTACAGATCATGGTCTTCACCCGATCTTGAGAAGATGCATTGTTTTCCTCCTTGATAATTTCTCCAAGATTCCCTGCCTCTAGATGGATCTTGGCATCCACTACCCAAGTAAGGTAATTCTTCCCAGTAATATCTAGGGCAACAAAATCAAGTTTTGACAAGTTCGCTATTTTCTTTTCACAAAGAAAAATGAGATGTGTAAAAACTTGAAATAATATGTATTCTAGAGGACTATAGTGTTCAAACTTCTGGTTCTTACAAAATTTTCATTTTGATCTTCAGGCCAAAATGATAAGCACTCGAAACTTCAAGCTCGAGATTTACATGATTAATGAAGATGGCGATTGTACCGCACCAATCTCATTGAAACAATATAGCATAGGATAGGCGATTATACTGCACCACTCAAATAGTAGGAAAATTTAAATATGCAGTGCAGGGTGGGCGATTATACTGCACCACCTAAAATTGCAATAAAATTAAATCTGCAGTTCAAGATGGGCGATGATGCTGCACCATCTTCGATCACAGTAAAATTAACATAAATAAATACTGGGTTAGTAATCAAGAGCTACACCAAACAAGAAATCAAATATATAAGTAATTGTTATATTGAGAACTAAAAGCAAGCATGGTGCTAGCAGTCTTCGCGAGGATACATCAAGCAGGTAAGGCAGAGGAGGAAGAAAAACAGGAAAATACTTGGAGGGGGCATTTTTCGACAAAGGGAGATGAGAACTGGTTAAGGTTAGAGAGTCGTGCTGATAACGTATTATAAATATGCCAAAAGTTAGAGAGATAACCTTTGCTAGGGACAGAAGCAAAGCGGGTGCAAAATATCACACTGTTTAGTTTCGTAATTATAACACAAAATGATTGCAGGTAAAAAGAAGAAGTGAGGGATATTGATATTATTGCTTTCAGTTCTTTTCCTTTACAGTGTGGAATGATCACACATGGAGTGCTCTCTAAATAGAGTCACTCCCGTGAAAACTTATAAAGGTGAAATGAGTGTTCTTTGACAAACTTCATACAACAACAACATGATCACTATTCTAAAGGTCTTCTTTTGCCAAAAACATGTGAGCATTCACCCCACAACTTTTACAACAAATAAAACTTTTTTTAATATATTTTTACAAACGATAGTATCAACATTAAGACCGTCTCCGATTCTTGGATTAAAACCTAAAAATTTTAGCACTAAAAATTCAGGTTTTAACTTGGAAACAATTTTTCTACTCCAACCCTTTAGGTTAAATTTTTATCACCAGATTATTATAGGCAAATTTAGGATAATTTAAAAAAAAAAAACATATGTAGACTATTCTAAATTGATTTTATGAATATTCTAACCTAAAAATTTTTAAATTCCAATAAATATTTAAAAATCACTAATCGACACATGAAACTCATGAAACACTAAGGACAAATATGAAACGCATGATAGAAATGTGTAAACACAAAACATATGTCAGAGATGTATAACACACCAAATACATCCAAAACACAAACCTACACACATGAACACAAAAACCTTCAATCATCCTCTATTTAAGCATAGGTTGAATACCTATCACACAATATATTCATCAATCATCCTTCTTAGTGTTTCTGTTTCCTCAAAATCATCCAACTTTCATAGTGTTTTTGTATCCTCAAAATCATCAATATCTCATTAATGGGTGATAGAATAAGGCGTAGATTGGCAATGCAGATGGCACAATAACAAGAAAACATTGCAGCTGGGCAAGCAGAAAATAGCCAAATTTGCAAACTCACTCATGCAACATGGGCACCATGCTAAATCTAGCTATCGTAGTTCTGTCACGGGCCCTTCATTTGTGCAATGTCATAGAGAAAAGCGTCATAACCAGATGATGAAAGACTACTTCATCAAACATATGAGGTATCATCCTCATGACTTTCAAAAGCGGTATCTGATGAGGAGAGAGCTGTTTGAAAGCATCGTGAATGCAGTTGTCCATCATGACCACTACTTTGCAAGAAATATAGATGTCATAGGCCAACAAAGTATATCACCTCATCAGAAGCTCACATAAGCATTTCGGATGCTAGCCAATGGGTGCTATGCAAACTCAACTAAATAATATTGTCGACTTGCGAAGAGCATTACTATTGAAAACCTCAAGCGCTTCTGTAAGGCAATTGAAGTCATATATGGACAAACATACCTCTGAAATCCAAATCGTGAAGACTTGAAGATTCTTCTATGCAAAGCAGACTAAAAAGGCTTCCCTGGTATGATAGAAAGTCTCGATTATATGCATTGAGAATGGAAGAATTGTCCTACTTTTTGGGCTAGCCAATTCAAGGGCCATCACAACAAGCCAACCATCATGGTCAAGGTTGTGGCATCTTACGACACTTGGATTTAGCATGTCTTCTTAGGCTCTCCTAAATTAAACAACGATATCAACATTCTTTGGTCTTCTCCTCTGTTGATGATGTTGTCAATGGATTGGCACTGGAATAGAGGTACAAGGTAAAATACATGAACTAGGTTACTACTTAACTGATAGTATTTATCCCAATTAGTCTATACATTTGTGAAAAGTTATTCTCATTCCGATAGTGCAAAGAAGAAATTATTTTCACAGAAACAAGAGTCTTATAGGAAAGATGTGGAAAGAGCATTCAAGATCCTACATGCTCGATAAGCCATTGTTAGAGGGCTTGCACGATTGTGGAGTGTGGAAGACCTCTATTCAATCATGACGACGTTTATAATTTTGTTCAACATGATTGTTAAAGATGAGTAAATAGAAGTTGAAGAAGATTCTAACGAATATGTCGATGTCGACCAACCAACATATGTGAAAGCTATGGCAAGAGATGTTGAATATCTCGCTGCAACCACATACGAGACCCGACATGATAGAATTCAATCTCCTCAAGTACATGACACACTCCAAAATGATTTGATTGAGCATATATAGCACCATGAAAGAGAATGGTGATGTTGTATACTTCTTGTAATAAATTTAAGTGTGCTAGTGTGATTGTTTTCTTGTAATAAATTTAAGTGTGCTAGTGTGGTTGTTTTTTGTAATAAATTTAAGCGTACTAGTATATTTGTATTTCCTTGTAATAAATTTAATTGTGCTAGTATGTTGGTAATAATTTTAAGTGTGCTAGTACGTTGGTAATAATTTTAAGTGAGTAATGTGTACAACAATGTGCCATCAAGTCTTTGTCTAGTACATTGGTAATAATTATTGAAGACCCTTGAATTATTGAAAGCATCTAGTGCATAGCAATGCGTACACCAATTATTGAAAGCATCTAGAATAAATCACAAAACAGTAATTAATTATTGTTTTATTAATAAGTCTTTTGTTTAGTACGTTGGTGAATATTACTATGATCACTAGTTGTTGTATTAAGTTTTATGTATTTTAATAATTATTGTTTGTATTAATGTTATGTAATTTATGAGCTTTTGATAAGGTGATAAATTGTGTCGGCCTACGACATCTATCTTCCTTGCAAAGTAAAGTCTTGATGGACAAATGTTTTCAATATGCTTTCAAAAAGATCTCTCCTCATCGAATACCGCCTCCAAAAATCATGAGGAGGATATCTCAGACGTTCGATGAAATAGTGTTTCATCTTTCAGTCATGACACTTTTCTCTATCACGTTGAATAAATGAACGGCCCAAGACAGAACCACGATAGCTAGATTCGGCATGGTGCCCATATAGCTTAAGTGAGTTTGCAAATTCGGCTTCTTCATTGTTCATTTTTGCTTTGCCAGATGCAATGTTTGCTTGGTATTGTGTCATCTCCATTGCCAAGATACGTCTTCTTTTATAATCCATCGATGAAATATTGATGAATTTGAGGAAACAAAAACCTTATGTAAGTAGGAGATTTTGAGGAAACTTAAACACTACAAAAGATGGATGATTGGTGAATATGGTGTGTGATGGTTAGATATTCAACCTATGTTTATATAGAGGATGGTTGAAAGTTTGTATTTTATGTGTATAGATGATTGGTGAATATGGTGTGTGATGGTTAGATATTCAACCTATGTTTATATAGAGGATGCTTGAAAGTTTGTATTTTATGTGTATAGGTTTGTGTTTCACGTATTTCGTATGTATTTGGTATGTGTTTCATGTGTTTCGTATGTATTTGGTATGTGTTTCATGTGTTTCGTGTGTTTTATGTGTTTGGTTTGTTATATATCTGCATCATGTGTTTTGTAGTGTTTTGTATGTGTTTTGTATGTGTTTTGTGTGTTTCATATGCGTTTCATGTGTTTTATATAGGGGTGTGCTATCCACACACCCTATTTACTTCTCATACACCTCTTGATAATTTTTGTCCGTTGATCTTCTTCAATTCATCCGATCCAACGGCCGAAAATTAAAAAGGTGTGTGAGAAGTAAAATGGGGTGTGTGGATATCACACCCCTTTATATATGTTTCGTGTGTTTTGCTTTTATACATTTATATCATGTGTTTCATATTCTTCAATAGTATTTCATGAGTTTTATATGTTAGTTTAATGATTTTTCAATATTTATCGAAATTTAAATATTTTTATTTTAAAATGCTCATAAAATTAATTTATGATAGTTTACATTTTTTCTAAAGTTAATTAAAAAAAGCCTAAATTCATGTTTTACTAATAGAGGGCTAAAAAAATTTAAGATTGGAATAGAAAAACTGTTTTTAGGTTAAAACCTAAATTTTATGGGTCAAAAATTTTAAGTTTTAACCCAAATGTTAGAAATTGACTAATAAAACTTATTATAAACAGTAATAAGAGCAAGTTTTTCAACATATATAAAATTTTATTATTAAACCGATCGTGAACCTGTCCCAGCGATATCCAAAAATAAAATAAAAAAAGAAACTAAATTATGACTCATTGTACAACTAATTAGTAATTATGAGCTTTAGACTAATCAGTACAAAAGAATGAAGCAGTACAAGTGATTAGGAATCTCTCCATGATCAGGGATCTTTTCTTTCTTTTTCCTAACATCCTTTTTTTTTTCATTGGAAGGGATGGGCAAAAAGCATCTTTCATCCAATGAATTATTTACTTATACTTTTAACATTTTCGTAGCCGCCAAAAGCATAAAATCAGAGGACGAAATTGATAAGCTAAAAATAAAAATAATATAAAAGAGTAATTAAGGAAACCAGAGAAGTCAAACTGAGGGAAGATCCAGATTTCTGACCTGGGTATTTAGCTGGCGGTTGGTGAAAATCGTTTTGGAGGTGGCGGTGCCATCAGAAACTAAGCAGCTGGCGGAAGAGGAACGTTTGGTGGTGGTGGTGGAGGTGACGTCACCATTGGAGAAATCTCCTACTAATGAGATGAAGCAGTAGAAAAGCATGAGGAGGAGGAGGAGCATCACCATCAACTGGATCCATACCAGCCATGGGATTCTGTAGCTTTCTATTGCAAATTCATCCCCAAAATTGTACATATTCAAATATTTGACCCACTGGAAGTATAACAATACAAATTAACTGCACAAGAACAAGAGGGGTTGCAGTCTTGCGGAGCAAATCAGAAATTCTTGCAGAAATAGGGCCCGCCCTGACGGTAGCCCAAGTAAGCGCCCCACCTAGGACCTCCACTTTAGAATGGTCCCAAAAAACATTTATATTCTGTAATTAACATATAAATACAAAAAAAAAAGTAAGAAATATCATAATTCATTTGTTAGTGGAAATGTTGGCTTCATTTTTCTTTGGGGTGTTGAATTCGAAACATGAAGCTGCCTTTCAGTCACTAGATTTTTCTTGCTTTTCAAATTTACTGTCAATCCATCTATTCAAATGTATATAAAGTTATAAAACTCAAGTCTCTTGGCAATATTTTTTCTTTCCACTTCTCATTCTCTCTGTTTGTACCATAATTAGGGCATCCGTATTTAGATCTCGTATAAATACTCGGGGGACTCAAATGTAATTATGTAATAAATGAAGGGGCAAATATGTAATAAGTGAGGAGCCCTTATTCTATAAAAGGACTCCTCACTCTCCTCATTGGGGAGGGTCAAGTTTTAGGCTAAGATTGAAGGCAAGGCTTAGGCCACAGAAAATAGGCTAGAGAGCACATTGCCTCTAGCCTTCTTGTATATTCACCATTCAAAGTAAAACAATATCAACATCAGTGTGGACGTAGCCCAAACATTGGGGTAAACCACGATACATCTTGTGTTCTTTACATTCTTGCAGATTCACGATCGGATTTACGTTGTCCCAAGACCCCTCCAGTTTTGTGCATCAACATTTGGCGCCGTCTGTGGGAAACGACACAAAAAACTATGTCAGTTCTCTTTCATTTTTCCATCTCACCACCGTAAGACCTCACCACACTCCATCGTGAATCTACAGAACCCAGAACCTCATTGGGCTTTTCCAGAAAACCCCCACAAACACAAAGCCACCATGTCATCTCCTCTCTCTTTCTCTCTCTCTCTCTCTCTCTCTCTCGGTCTCTGCTCATAACAGAGCCCCAAAGATTCTCTTTTTTTTTCTTTTTTAAAGTCCTCATTCTCTTTCCTTTTCTGAAGATGGAGATCTCTCAGCATGCATCAAGACCAGATCTCTCTCTCTCTCTAGAAGCTCACAGAAGTGAGAAGCAGCTGAGAAACTGCAACTGGGCGGACCTGTCGTCGTCTTTGGCCATGTGGGCATGGATGCTCAGCTGGTTCAAACATCACACGCCGCCACAACATGCAGATTTAGATAATTCGACCAGGTCAAACCAGACTCCCTCACTCCAGAGCTATCTCTCTCTACTCAAACAGTGCGGGAAAAGTTGGTGACGAATATGGCTCCGCCTCCGCCAAGCAGCAAAGATCTTGGCCTCTGCTAAGATAAGCTCATCCAGTCCCCTGCGCCATCAAATCCTACTCGGCTTTGCTGGACCTTCACTCCGGCGAGCAAGCTCACCAGCAGGCGTTGGTATTCAGCTTTGCGTCCGACCTCTTTGTCTCCTCTGCCCTCATCAACATGTACTCCAGGTGCAGTCGATTGACGGATGCATAGAAACTGTTCGATACAATTCCTTATAGAAATGTGGTTTCTTGGACATCCATGATCACCGGGTGTGTTTAAAACAACGCCGCCTGCCAAGCCTTATCTCTCTTTAAAGAGTTGTTAATCTAGGAAATTGACAATGAGGATGTTTCTTTAGATTTTGTTGTTCTGGTTTCTGTTTTGTTGGCTTGTTCTCGCGTATCGAGTAAGGGACTTCCATGATCACCGGGTGTGTTCAAAATGGCGCAGTCGGTCAGGACAACAACCATCCCCATCATAGGCAGCTTCTTGTGGCTCCGGAAACCCATCTCGGAGCTCAAACAGCTCATCAGCAACCTCCAGGTCCAACACGGGCCTATCATCTCCCTCCACAACAGTTCCGGACCCATTGTCTTCATCGCCGACCGCTTCCTCACCCACTAGACCCTTATCCAAAATCTGCCGCTAAAGCTGCCTGACGAGTCAGATGCGGGAAGGTGGCGATGGCTTCAAAGTGGAGCTAACTCAGTGGAGTCCTTAATACTTTGCTAGCGGTGAAAAAGATGGCAAGAACTGCAAGGATGGGTTGATGAAGCTGTTTGCCATCCCACTACAAGGTCCCAGCAGCAACCAGGCCGAAAGCAAAAGCAAACCAAAAAAACCGAGCAAAAGTAGAAAGGAAAAGCAAGGAATAAAGGGAGGAAAAGAATAGAAAAAGGAAAATATGTCTGGAGAAAGAAGAAGAAAATGAAGAGGAAGGAATTATACTGTCTGCCATCTGTCAAAGAAGAAGAAAATAAAGAGGAAGGAATTATACTGTTTGCCATCTGCCAAAAGAAGAAAATAAAGAGGAATGAATTATATTGTTTGCCATCTGCCAAAAGAAGAAAAATAAAAAGGAAGGAATGGTAACCGGTGGTGGTGCGGCCCCTCTTATCTTGTAATGATAAATAAATAAAGAAGGCAGCATGCTAATAAAAAATAAAAAATAAAAAAAATTGCAAGCCCAACATAATGGGCTGGAATGTTATGTGGAGGGCGAAGGCCCATATGCCCAAAAGAGCCAAGCCCTATGGTTTCAAATTTATTTGGCACCCTGCCGCTATTATCACCAACCAGGCGATCAAAAGTACGTTCAGTACTCCAAATTTATTCGGCACCCTACCGCTATTATCACCAACCAGGTGATCAAAAGTATGCCCAGTACTTCAAATTTATTCGGCACCATGCCGCTATTATCACCAACCAGGTGATCAAAAGTACGACCAGTACTCCAAAAATTATATGGCAGCGTGCCGCTATTATCACCAACCAGGTGATCAAAAGTACGCCCAGTACTCCAAAATTATTCGGCAACCTGCCGCTATTATCACCAACCAGGTGATCAAAGGTACGCCCAGTACTCCAAAATTATTCGGCAGCCTGCCACTATTATCACCAACCAGGTGATCAAAGGTACGCCCAGTACTCCAAAATTATTCGGCATCCTGCCGCTATTATCACCTACTAGGTTATCAAAAGTACGTCCAGTACTCCAAAATTATACATGAGCATCACTCATGTCAATCATACATTAACATTCATAAGCATCACTAATGTCAATCATACATAAACATTCATGACCATCATTCATGTCAACATTCATGAGCATCACTCATATCAATATCCATGAGCATCACTCATGTCAATCAACATAAACATTCATGAGCATCACTCATGCTAATCAGCTTCGAAAGCTTCATTTACAGAGCTCCAACTTCGAGAGCTCTAGCTTCGAAAGCTTCATTTATAGAGCTCCAGCTTTAAAGCTTCACCTACAAAGCTTCAGTGCATGGTATACAAAAACCGCATCCGAACAACCGCCACTTGGCCCATACATGGATTAAATTTGAAGTCTCCAGCCAACAGCTTCTATTAACTAAAGACTTGGGGACTACACTATGTACCATATATTGGGCTTCCGTAACTGGGCCTCATGAAAAATACTTGGGGGACTTAGCCCATCACTTAGGTATTGAGGAACGAGCCATTATTCTATAATTGGGACTCCCTCACTTTCATTAGAGAGCACCCATTATTTATGTATTGAGGAGCGAGCCCTTATTCTGTAAAATGGACTCCCTGACCATAATTAGAGAGTATTGCCGCCTGCTGAACAACCGCCTCGCCACGAGTATCACTCATAACCCATCACTTATGTATTGAGGAGTGAGCCCTTATTCTCACCATCATTAGAGAGCATCGCCGCCTGCTGAGCAACTGCCTCGCCGCGAGCATCACTCCTAACCCATCACTTATGTATTGAGGAGCCAACTCTTATTCTATAAAAGGGACTCCCTCACCATTATTAGAGAGCATTGCCGCCTGCTGAGCAACTGCCTCACCGCGAGCATCAACTCTAGCCCATCATTTATGTATTGAGGAGCGAGCCCTTATTATATAAAAGGGACTCCCTCACCTTCAACGCCACAAGCCGAGCCAACCAAGGTAACATAAGCCATAAACCGAGCAGCCTCGCAACATGTGCTACTTCTAGTTGAGCATCATTTCAGATTAAGCACCGCCTCATATCAAGTATCAGTTCTAGACGACATCTAGTTACTTCGGCCCACACATGGACTGAATTTCAAGTCTCCAGCCAAAAAACTCTCTTGACTGAAGACTTGGGGTACTACTGTTTGTACCATACTTAGGACCTCCGTATTTAGATCTCGTATAAATACTCGGGGGACTTAAATGTAATTATGTAATAAATGAAAGGGCAAATATGTAATAAGTGAGGAGCCCTTATTCTGTAAAAAAGACTCATCACTCTCTTCATTAGGGGGGTCAAGTTTTAGGCCAAGATTAAGGGCAAGGCTTAGGCCACAGAAAATAGGCTAGAGAGCACACTGCCTCTAGCCTTCTTGTATATTCACCATTCAGAGTGAAACAATATCAACATCAGTGTGGACGTAGCCCAAACATTGGGGTGAACCACGATACATCTTGTGTTCTTTACATTCTTGCAGATTCACGATCGGATTTACGTTGTCCCAAGACCCTTCCGGTTTTGTGCATCAACACTCTCCATTTCTATCGAATGTTTAAACCAATTCTTCATTCTCTCCATTTCTATTAAATGTTTAAACCAACTATCATATGGTCTTAAATATTGTACTTTAAGGTAATCAAAACTTTGAATTTATATTTTTCTTTTCAATAACTTTTTATTCAATGGATTATTTTAATATTCAATTAGTTAGTGTGATGTTGATTTTAGAAGAAAAAAAAACACAAGAGAAACAATTGGTGTTGAATTTATTATATTCGTCAATCAAGTTTTATTGTTATTTACTCTCTTGATCATAAAGTTTTATTGTTCTTCACTCTCAATCTTAGACTATTGACTGCAAACATTTAGTACTTTTGTATCTAAAAAGGTAAATCGTGTAATGTTTAAATAATGTTTGTATATTTATCTTGTTTTGATATTAATTTTTAATGATATTTGATGTGAAAATATAACTTTTTATGTATTTAGCGAATTCTTTTTTTATACAAATCAATATACAAAGAACCGGAGATCAGAGAATTTTAGGGCCCCACTTCAAAGGCTCGCCTAGGGCCCCAAATTCTCAGGACCGGCCTGAGTGAGAAATTGGTTTCTTTTGCTAGAGAGAGAGAGAGAGAGAGAGAGAGAGAGAGAGAGAGAGAGAGAGAGAGAGAGAGAGAGAGAGAGAGAGAGAGAGAGAGAGAGAGAGAGAGAGAGAGAGAGAGAGAGTAAAGAAATGGATAGTGAAAAGGCAGTACCGTATTTACGAAGGTGCAGCTGAGAAGGTTGACTGATGATGTCCTGGCAACCTCCAACTGACGCGCGTTAGAAAACAGTGGTTTCAACTTTCAACGAGTGCAATTTAGAGGAATGCTAAATACTTTTATTTGCCCTTTCTATTTATTTGTTGTCATATATACTCTATTATTACTTAAAATTTAATATTTAATGTGTTAAAAAAAATTACTTGATTTTCACAAATGTCCCCATTAGCTTATCAACTTTTTTATTTAACAAACAATATCATCTATAATAAGGGAGAGGGGACGGGTTTAACCTCACAATGGAGTAGCAATAATATGGTTCAAATTCGCCTTTTGTGAGAATTGAACATAAACTTTTCAGTTACAAATAAAGAGAAATATCACTAGACTATAGTACTAAACCATTGACCTACTAATTTTTAATTCACACTAACTACTTTTATATTAATTAGCTTTTGTATTTGATTTTAAAGCAACAAAACCCTACCACTAGGCACCATCTACCTCCCACCCACACCTCCCTTCTCAAAGCTCCCATTTAATATAGACCTGGTAAACGGATCATGTTTGTTGTGTTCGTATCGTTTTTGTGTTATACTAGTTATCTTAATAGATCGTATTGTGTCAAACCCGTTATCTTAACATATTTTTAACAAATGATCTGATATAACTGACTCGTTAATGGGTCATGTCATTTTGTTGGGTTAATAGGTCATGCAAGAAATTTCCATCCCTAATGTCTAGACCTGGCAAACGGGTTGTATTGTTAAGTGTCATACTCGTTATCTTAATAACTTCCGAACAGGTGACCCGTTAATGACCCTACTCATTAACTGTAGGGTGGACGAAAAGACTTTTCATCCAAAACCGACCAAATACGTACTAAAAAAATAATAAAAAAAAATCGCAAATACCGAAAAATTCGATACCTGAAACCAAACCGAAACATTCGATACATATATCAGTATAAAATATTTGTTAGTCGTACATAGATGGTCCGCATTGGGTGACCATACTATTATGTGTTTGCCTATGGTCATGCCTACTTAATCAGCATTTTAGGACCATACACATTCTTACGGGTGACTTCGCGCCTGGTTAATCTGTATCGAGGGGTCACTGCCTACCTTGTTACATTATCCCCACAGGTGGTCCTCCTGGTTAATCCGCATTGGGAAACCACATTATTGGAGGCATGTTTATGGTCACGCCTGGTTAATCCGCATTAGGGAATCATACGAACTCTAGGGATAGTCCCGCCTTGTTAATCCCTATTGGGAGACCACACGCACCTTAGGGGTGACTTCGCCTGGTTTATCTGCATTAGAGGCCATTGCTTACTCGGTTTACTTCCATAAGTGGTCTTACTTGGTTAATCCGAATTGGGGGACCATACTATTAGATGCTTATGGTTCCACCTAGTTAATCTGCATTGAGGGGTCACTGCCTTCTTGGTCACATTATATTCATAGATGGTCCTACCTGATCAATCTGCATTGGAAGACCACACTATTGGATTGATGTCTATGGCTCCGCCTAGTTAATCTGCATTGGGGAACAATACGCGTTCTGGGGTTTCATTGAGTGGTGCGGAAACTCTATTTCCATATGATTCTATTAAGTTGTTCTAGAACTAGATCTGTAGAAATCTTTATGGTTCCTTTGTATCGCTCTAACTCTAATTTTCAACATGTTTATGAACGAAAGAATTGAGAATCTTTGTGAATAAAATTAGAAATGACGATGAACGTCTGGATTACTTCGAGATTTTCAATTAGTTTATTTATTAATTTTATAAACCATGGTTTTATAATGATGTTGATTGGTTGGTTGATTAGTATAATTAAAGATTATTATTGTGCATCGTTGTTTCATGGAAATATTATATGATGTTGATTATGGTTTGTTGATGGATAATAAAGATGATCTGTAAGGCTGATGAAGTGACGATTCTGATTCTCATGATTCATTGTGTAGTTTAGAATTCAGTGTTTTATGCTCTTAGAGTTACATCGAGTGATTCAGGAATTTTATGTTATCTGCTAAGAAGTAGCATGCAAAATGTCAGAGTTTAACAAAGGGCAAACTACGAATAGCTTGATACTGTTCTATGGTATGTAGGTAATCTAACATAGAGGTTAGATGCAGCCATAAACTAAACGAAAAGTTATTCCGCTATTGGACCTTTCATGTCTCGGAGGCGGGGCATGATAGATTTACTTGTACAAGGTGACTCTTGGAAAATTTCTCTCATACCATAGAAAAAACTTAAATGAGTTGGTAATGAAGAAAGAGCACTATAACTAAGAATCAACTAAAGCATGATAAGTGGATAGAAAATGGGGTTTTCTTCATCCTGTTGAGCTATTGATGACACATCCCGACCCGGAATGTCTACTAGGACTCCAAATCGAGTTGTGCTGGCAATAACCTGGAAGGTGACGAAGCCATAAAGTATAATGATGTGAAAAATATGAATAAATTTAAATCCAAAAGTGTCTAAAGACCAGAGTGCGCTGTAAGCAGAAATGAACCCATTCACACATGACGTCAGAGCATAAGTACAGTACAGTAGTATGGGTAAGGATCATACCCTCAGGGGTAGCCACATATACTGAGATTCGCCACGAATCCTCGTCGATACGAACATTCTGACATCCCACATCGCCCAGGGGAGTGGATCCTGTAAGCATTATATGTATCTCATCTCCACCTAGCACGAGGTTTTTTTGGAGCTCACTGGCTTCGGGTTCCGTCGGAACTCCGAAGTTAAGTAAGTTTGCGTGAAAGAAATCCCATGATGGGTGACCCATTGGGAAGTTCTTGTGTGAGTTCCCAGAAACAAAACTATAAGGGCGTGGTCGGGGCCCAAAGCGGACAATATCGTGCTACGTCAGAGTTGAGCTCGGGATGTGGTGGGGGCCCGGGCCGGAATGTGACAATTGAAGGATTTTTGTATAAAACTTATGGTCATTGATGTGTTTTCTTATTACTAAATTGTCTATTAGTTAATTGACATAATGTTCTGTTTAAACGCTAAAAACATGTTTACTTGCAAGGAATGTGTATCATTCTTATTCATGTTTACTAAGTGGAATAAGTATTGTTTCCTTGCGTGCGTTTACTAAGATCTAAAGAATGATTTATTCAAAAAGGAAAATATTTGTGATACCATCTTTTTAGCGCACATTTACAAATCTTAAGTGGCATATTAATATGGCATGCCAAGTCAATAAGTGCAATGAAGTGGATTTTATTGTTTTTAATCTCCTAATTAAAAACAGAGATCAATTACCAAAAAATTAATAAATTTTTTAACAAACAATATTATAAACACTAAAGAGATGGGTGGACATAGTCTCTTAGTGTGCTAACAATAATGTGGTTTAAATTTACCTTTTGAATCTAAGACCTTTCACTTTCAAGTAAAAAAGAATATCCACTTAGTACAAGAATACCACTAGTACTAAGTGACCCAAAAAATTAACAATTAGTTGAACTGAAAATAAACAACCTACCGCCACCACTTCACCCATCCACCCCAACTTCGTCAGCCAAAAACCCCTATGCCTCCAAAGCTCCTCCCACCCACTCTAACCTACTCCATCATCAACCCTACGCCGCCGCCGGCAACTGCCTCTCCTATAGCCGCCGACCCCTCTCTCTCTCTTTCTCTCTCTCTCTCTTCCAGATGCTCAAATTCTGTCTCAGGAAACTTCAAGTCCCATTAACAATACCGGAATGCGCATTTGTCATACAGTAATGGAACGCACTCATACGGTAATGGAATGTGCATTTAACTAAGGACCAGGTCTGCTTGAATTTCTTCACGTGTATATACAAATGCCAAGTCACGATGCATCTAATTGGAGAAGATTAAGTTATATGGGAGCACAATCTGGATTAAAATTAGCTAAACATCATGTTAGTGGAGGCCCAAAGGTAACTCCAACACAACTGTTCCCATCTTTTAAATACTTTTAGTTACACAATTTCCAGACTTAATCCAATTTCCAGACTATGTGTAAACGTTCTTGCATGCTCGTCAAGTGGTCCTACAATTACTCAATACCATTTTCAATCCATGTGGTATTATACATTAGTGGGAGAGGCGGAGAAATTCCAAATTCATGTCAACTTTCTTTTCTCTTTCCTCTTTGTGGGGTTGAAGAATACTCAGAAGTAGAATCGAAGCCTAGGCACTTGAGAAATGCAAGTGTTGCCAGCCTGAAATAGTAGCAGGGGTGGAAATATATGTGGGTTGCTGCTGCTGCAGATGCCTCCATTTCTCCTATCTCCTCTCTTCTCATGATTCTACTTGTGCTTGTTACTATCTCCCCTTTTATACTTTCTCCTACCTGCCAAAATCTTACCAACTCAGATTATTTGTACATATATTACCTAATTTCTAATCCCAGAAGCTATTAAAATAAGAATAATGCTAGGAAGACCAAATTTTCATAATCCAATCATCAACATTCACATCACTTAGTTTATAAAATTCGGTTTAGAAATTTGGTCTCCCTAGCTTACCCCTAAAATAAATATGCCTTACCATAACTAGTCAGCAAAAAGATTCATGAACAAAACATTGTGAAATGGAATCTCATTATTTAGAGCATTTTTTATTAATCATTTCTTCTTCTTTTAGTGTTGTGGGGGGGTTGTGGGGGGGGGGGGGGGGGGTGGTGGTGACTGAAAGCTAAATTTTGAGAACGAAGAAAAGTAGCCCAATGTTTTTGGTTTTTATTTACTTTTTTTAAGTTTGAAAACTAAAAGTTAACTATCACACATATTTTTCGTTTTCAAAGAAAGAAAGCAACAACTAAAAAATTGAAAAAGAAATGATTATTTAACGCCCACTTAAACTTTCGTTTTCATTATTTTTAAAACTTGTCCAATAAGTATTTTCAGTTTTCCAAAAAAACGAAAACTAAAAACCAAAAACTAAAAATTGAAATTTAATTTTTGAAACTCAAATAATAGCATTTGGTTGTTGGTTTGAAAGTAGCTACCGAATAAATTTTTATTTAAATAAAAAAATGTGAACAAAAATTGAAAACTAAAAGCAAATAGTTATCAAACAAATCTTAATTTTGACAATTTTATTAACAGTTATATGTATACACATAAACGAGGAGAAATTTTCTAATAACATTTCAAACTAAAAATATACATAATTGAAAAAGTTTTATGTGACCAAGGTGATGCAAGAGCAGGAATTTGATATCTAAAACTGAAAACTCCAAACAAAAGTTGGTTTTTTTTTTTTTTTTTTGTTATGTTGTGTATGGTGTGAATGCCCCATTAGAAGGGTGAACAGCCAAGTTTGGCCAAGAAAGAGAAGTCAAAGCCACATGGCTTAAATAGTGAATTTGGTTTTTACCATTTGATATATAAATTTTCAGTTGGGTGAAAAATCACTATACATGGAGGTGTACTTGTATCATTTATTAATACACAAAAAATGAAGAAAAGCTGAAAGTAAAAATCTATTTTTGTTATAAATAGACAAAAGTGCGAGAGAGATAACCTTTGCTAGGGATAGATGTGGAACGGGTGTAATATATCACTGTTTTTTTTTAAATTGTATCACACAAAGGATGTAGGTAAAGAGAGGGGAGGGATATAGGTATTATTATTTTTCACTCTTTGGTGTGTTGTGATGAGGTTATAAACATACCTCTATTTATAGGAATTTTCAACCAACACATCCTTACATGCATGGAGAAAAAACTTACCATGCTAGAACTTTTACCTGAGACTTTTAAAGGTTGCCACCAAAAGTCTACCATGGCTTGCTACCTTACAGAATTACCTATGTGAAATTCACACTAAGCTTCATAACACTAACCCTTGGATGCCCACATATCAACATCAGTAGCCTCATTAAAACATTGCTAGGAAAAACCCAGTGGAAAAAAAAAATCGTAGCAAGGGAAAAAGAATACAACTTTGCTTGGATTATTGATGTAGTGTTAAGTATGGTTATGTTGCCTCATTAAAAGCTTGATACGAAAAACCTAGTGGAAAAAATCCTAATCGAAGGAAAAAGAATACAACATGCATGTGTCTTGGATGCTCCCCCTAATGTATATCTCCCCATACTTCTGCATTCTTCAAATTGACTGATTGATAAGCCTACTTAATCTGATACCATGCACTAGCTTTTTGACACACCCCGACCTAAGTCAGAGCGTGCTAGCCGTCACGTGAGAGTGACGTAACCATGTGCACAGTGCGGAAGCAAAATTGATATAGAGAAATACAAGTGAATAAAAACCAAACTACTAAAAGTACTAGCTAAGATAAGGTGCTAGTGCAAGATTAAGTGTGAAATACACAATCAGAGCATAAATAGCCTAAGTGCAGTCCGACTAGACAAGTACTAATTATACAACACCCAAAGGTGATCCTACATTTGTGATGTTCTGTCAGAACCACCGTCGAAATCCCCGTGAGCCACTAAAGCACTTCAACCTAAAACCTAGAGGGACGCAAAACGGAAAGTGTGAGTGGGCAAAAACAAAGCTTTTCAAAATCATTTCATTTCTCAAAAGTTCTAACCCCTCGCCGTAAAAACTGTATAATTTCCCAGAAAATATAATATATGTTATATCAAAAATCATGCTCAGGATGAAAATCCATAGAAATATACCATGCCCAAGTATCTCAATGAAATGTCATAAGTAATTCAGTTAAAATATATCAATGCCGGATATCATATCAGCCGGCTCCACCTAACGTGACCTATACGGCTAAGTCTATAGCTCATAACCAATTGCAATCATATCAAATCCTGCACACGAGTCGGAACCACCTAAAGTGGTTTGTACAACAAGACTAGGTGTAAAATAAATATGCTATGGTGCTACGATCACGGGAAGACTATGCGAATGATTGCGGGTCACCTACGAGTCGAAACCACCTACAATGGTCTGTACGACAAGCCTGTGCACCTAACTTGGATCCAAGGTAAGATATGGTGCGGGAGGTGAACATCATGTGAAGGACTGTGCCCTAACTCTGGGCGGGAGCACTAACACTGGGGTGCAGGTTTATGAGCTCTCAATGCATCACATCATATCTCGCATAACTAAAACAATCTCATATCTTTAATTTATGAACTTACATGTGCGTCCGCAACACCAATCATAAATATATGCAACTACTAATGCATAAATAAAATAGGCAGATACTTTGCATGACATTTCAAAACGTATAATCATTCAAATTCATTTTTTAGGAAAAATCTCAAGTATATAGGTATATACGAAAAAACCAAAATCCCACTCACTGATATGTCGAAGGGTCGTAGCCCCCGAGCCTCGATTGATGGCGCTCGTCCTCTGGATAGGTCTCACCTATATGCGAAATAACTAAATAAACATTAATTAAAGCACATACATAAAACTAGGAAATAACTTCTCATACAATGCTCAAATGGGGTGTTTGAATATACCAACGTGATCTACTCAACCTCATGAACATCCTATATTTTTAAAATAATTTTTGGACCACCCATGCACCGGCAAGGGCACAGCCAGACACGCCTTCATGTGCGGCCAACCCTGACGGAAACTTAACTGCCGTTTGGAATATTTCGTGGAATATTCCGTTAAAACCCTAACAGAATTTAATGGCGTTACCTGTCGCCGTTAGAATATTTCATCAACTTTGACAGAATATTCTTCTCCTTCTCCAGCTAGCCTCGCCGGTCGCCACCGTCCGCCGCCGTCTGCAACTTGAATTTTCGCCGGTTTCTAGAAAAACTTTAAAACTTCATATCTTCTTCATTTCTTTACTAAAATTCATGACATTTGTCTCCAAATGAAGCTTAGAGTGAGTAGAACACATTCTTACCACTTTCAAGCCTTGAAATCCACGGAATCTCACCGAAGAAACCTTGAATGCTCTGGCAACCTCTGCAACTCGATGAACTCGAGCTTCCCAACATCTAAAACACTTCAAAATTACTCCCCGAGCTTCGTGAAGACGTCTTAAAGCTTCCTAGGACCTTAAACTCATTGAAAATTCCACGATCACGATCACATGAACAGTGCTCAAAATCTGGGATTTCTGGGTTCTCGGGTTTTTGAAGGATTCACGTTCTAAAAATGGTATAGATGTGTTCCTGAGCTCACAAGGAACACGAAGATGGCTTCCAAAACCTCAATTCGTGCCTGAATAAATTGGTTCACGAGTTGACCGTACAATTGTACGGATAATGGATGAAAACCGAGAGAGGGAGGAGATAGATAGGTCAACGGGTAAGGGTATGGGTGTGTGTAAGTGTGTGTGTGGTCCTAGTTGGCAACAAAACAACCAACCACAAACTAGGAAAAATTTAGTTCTAATTGGGTCCAAACAATTAGGACTTAACATGAATTGGACCACAACCAAAACATATCACCCACAACACCAACTAACGTCTAAGGGCAATTTAGTCATTTCACGCCATCGATAAAAATAATTCGAGACGGGTTGTGACACTTTTGAAATGTGCACTTTGGTAGAGATTTGGAAAATATGTCTGCTAGATTTTCATTGGAACGAATTTGTTTTACTTCAATAACCTTAGCCTTTTGAAGCTCATATGCACTAAACAACTTTAGAGATATGTGTTTAGTCTTGTCACCCTTGATGAATCCTTTCTTCATTTGGGCAACACGCTACATTATCTTCATGAATGATAGTTAAAGTGTTTGTCTTTGAAGGTAAACCACATGAATTTCAGATATGATGAATCATTGATCTTAACCAAGAACATTCACAACTTGCTTCATGTAGAAAAAGTATTTCTAAGTGATTGGAAGATGTAGCAACAAATGTTTGCTTTATTGAGCATAATCAGATCACTGTATCTCCATTAGTGAACACATATCCAGTTTGTGAGTGGGCTTTATGTAGATCAGAGAGAAAACCAGCATCTGCATATCCAACAAGATTCTGGTCATTTGTGGATTTCTCGGAGTAGAGGAGGCATGTGTATGTTGTCCCACGAATGTATCGTAAAACATCTTTGACTCCCTTCCAATGTTGCATTGTTGGAGCAGAGTTATACCTTGCTTACAAGTTGACTGAAAAAGCTATATTTGGTCTATTACGTTGTGTGAAATACAATAAAGCACCTATTACACTCATATATGGTCTCATCATCTTCTTTTAGGCGAAACAGATCTTTCTTAATGTCAAGAGACCAAACGACCATTGGCATGTTGAGTGGATAAGCCTTGTCCATGCCAAATCACTTTAGGACTTTTTCAATGTAAGCTGATTGATGGATCAAAATTCCATTAGCACAATGCTTAATCTGCAGGCCAAGACAATATTTTGTTTTCTCACCATGGGATTCTGTAGCTTTCTATTGCAAATTCATTTCAATTCAATTCGTATCGACGAGGATCACCATCACCTGTTTCATTTCAATATTTTGTTTTCCCACCATGGGATTATGTAGTTTTCCCCCCATCTCTCTCTGTTTCATTTCAATTCGTTATTCAATTCGCTCCGACTAATGAGATGAAGTAGTAGAGAAGCAAGAAGAGGAGGAGCATCACCATCACCTGGATCCATACCAGCCATGGGATTTTGTAGCTTTCTATTGCAAATTCATCCCCAAAATTGTACATATTCAAATATTTGACCCGCTGGAAGTATAACAGTACAAACTGCACAAGAGCAAGATGTGTTACAAACAGAGAAAGAGAGGAAGGGTGAGAGAGAGAGAGGTTGCAGTCTTGCAGAGCAAATCAGAATGGGTTTTTCTTGCAGAAATAAAAATGATAAATGTGAGAAATTGGTTTCTTTTGCTAGAGAGAGAATATGAGTAAAGAAATGGACGAGAAATTTTTCGAGGTTCCAGGAACTCCACGCCAGTTGGTGTTCCAGCCAATGGTTATTTGACATCAGGATTTTCTTTTAATCTTATTGAAACATGTTGATGCACAAAATCAGCGAGGACTTTGGTACAACAGAAAGTGTCAGGTTCAAGCTCTGGTTTAGTGAGTTCTAGTGAATAGTTTAGTACAAAATGACATTAGAGATTATTGTGGGAGAATGATCCCTACTTATAGAAGAGAGTTTCTAGTTTTGTTCTAATATTGACACGTGTCGTGTTGTGATTGGCTTCTGATGTTGACACGTGTCGCGCTGTGATTGGCTTCTGATGTCGACACGTGTCGCATTGTGATTGGCCTTCTGGTTGAAGGGAAACTCTTCTGGGTCCTTGACGGTATAACGTTGACCGGTGCTCGGTAGTTTCGGGATTAGTCAAGTATGGTACAAACAGTGCTCCCCTAAGTTCCCGAGTGAGGGAAGCTCCTCGGTTGGGGACTTGCAAGATCCAAGCCGCTGAGTAATCACGAAACTTCTAAGTACCGAGGTGTGGTATCGTCTTCACTTGCCTTATCTTTCTCATAGGTAGATGTGGCATCTTCTCTGGAAGTACGCTTCCTCCATCCAGGGGTGGTATCTTTAACCGATGAAGATGCACAAGGTAATGTATCAATTTCACTTGAAGCTTACTTGTAGTTTCGGGCTTGGTCAAGTGCGATACAAACCCTATAGTAGGAGTCCCCCAAGTCGCCGAGCTAGGAGATCTGCCGAAAGAGGTGACAGACAAGGTAAGCAGTCAAACTTCTAAGCAAGCAACCCAGGATCAGAGGTTTGACTTCGGCTTCCGGTTAATTGTTCTCCTTCTCCTTGTCTCTCATTCAACTGCCAGGATAAGGAGAAGCAAATGGATAAGAGATGATATGAGATACTTTTGCTTTTGAAGAAGTAACTTTCCACAGGCTTATTCCTGAACTGTGCTGGAGGGTTTTCTAGTTCCCTTCAGAGTATAAGGCCGACTCAAGAATTTGAGGGTCAAAACAAGTCCATCAAATCTAGAGTACGTTCGACCTTGATGATATAGGATACTTTTGCTGTTAACGGAATAATGAATGTGGTATGGAAAGGTGTCGTGCTGTAGTGATCTGTTTCAGCTCACCGTTGAACCTTCTGCTTCAATCTTTTGCATGGCAGAAGTGGTGTGCAACCTTTGCATTTAAATGGTCCTTCAAAACATTCCTTCACAGTGACTCATCCACGCTTGGCAGCTTCAGTGTAAAGAGCCAATATCTGATCAACTGTCATGAGGTATTTGCCGGTGGAATTCGTGACCTTGACAGCAGTTGAGGATGAGTACTCGAGAGCAATGCTAAGTAAGCAACCAGGCAAAGGTTCCAGGCAGTCAGTTCCAGATTGGAGGTTTGATTTCAGGTTCCGACTGACTGCTCTCTTTCTCCTTGTCCTTCAGGTGTGGACAAGGACAAAGACAAAGACAGGGAGAAAGCATGATATGGGATACTCTTGCTTTCGACCCTGATGATATGAATACTCTTGTTCTTGGTGTGGCTTATTTGCTGAGGTATTATCGGGGGGAAATAAAGCTGAGTATTTCGAGAGGTTATGTTGAGGGTGTCTTCTCGAATGCGAGAAAGGGTTGAGCATTTTTGCAGGTTTGCCTGTCCGTTAAGGAGGGAGGTCGATGTATATAGGGATTTCCCAATAACAAGTAGTAATGCTATTCCTTTACCCTTCTTGGTCACAGCAATGTAGTGGGAGCTGCCAGCTTCACGTGTTTTAATTTTGTCAGAGCACTTTGAAAAAGTGGTATGTGGTATCTGGAAAGCTGATGTTACGTGTGAAGATTACAGACAAGCTTTATCTAAGGAAATCTGGCTCTCGAAGTTCTGAGAGTTGTGCCTTTTCGGTTTTCGAACAAGCAATCCCGTCGAGGATCTGACTCTCGAGATTCGGAAAGCGGTGCTACTTCGGTTTTTGAGAAAGTAATTATGTTGGGAGTCTTTTCTCGAATGTGAGTAAAGGTTGGACGTTCTTGCCAACCTGTCTTGCCGCAAAACACGGAGGTCGACACACATAGGGACTTTCTAGTTGTCAAGCAGTGGTGCTGTTCCTTTACCCTTGTGGGTAATAGTAGGGTAGCTGGAACTTCGAAATTCTCGTGCCTAAACTTTGTCAGAGATCTTTGACAAAGTTATATGTGGTACCCGAGGAGTTGATGGTGCATATGGAGAGCGGTGATTGAACAGTAAGATTCACGTGCTTTCTACTTCACCAGAAATCTTCGACAGATTGCCCGTAATTTCCGCAAAGCTGAGTGTGCATGTGACAGGTGCTGACGAAGCTGAAAAAGCAGGTGCTTCTTCGATTTCTGAGATCGGCCCTCGTGGTCTCTGAGCAGCCCAGCTTTTGAGAAAGCAAACGCCTCTTCGATTTCTGAAGCTCCGTCGAGTGCAGATTTTTATAGAGGCTGGCATTAAGTTCCATAGCACACTTGAATCTCTACCAGTAGAAGCTCCCTTCTTGCACTTCTAAGATCTTGATTTGTCTGACCTCTTCCCTCTTCAACACATTTGAAAATGTCTGGACCCTCCGACCGTCGTTTTGACTTGAACCTTGGAGAAGAGACAGCCACGCCTTCTCCAGACAACATATGGCGCCCATCCTTCATATCCCCTACTGGTCCTCTTACCGTTGGGGATTCTGTGATGAAGAATGATATGACCGCTGCAGTGGTGGCCAGGAACCTTCTCACTCCTAAAGATAACAGACTACTTTCCAAACGGTCTGATGAGTTGGCTGTTAAGGACTCTCTGGCTCTTAGTGTTCAGTGTGCAGGTTCTGTGTCTAATATGGCCCAACGCCTATTTGCTAGAACCCGCCAAGTTGAATCATTGGCTGCTGAAGTGATGAGTCTCAAACAGGAGATTAGAGGGCTCAAGCATGAGAATAAACAGTTGCACCGGCTCGCCCATGACTATGCTACAAACATGAAGAGGAAGCTTGACCAGATGAAGGAATCTGATGGTAAGGTTTTACTTGATCATCAGCGGTTTGTGGGTTTGTTCCAAAGGCATTTATTGCCTTCGTCCTCTGGGGCTGTACCTGGTAATGAAGCTTCAAATGATGAACCTCCAATGCCTCATCCTTCTGGGGTTTTGTCAAGTACTGAGGCTCCGGATAACCACCCTCCGGTGCTTTCTCTTTCTGGGGCTCTACCGACTGCTGAGACTTCCCCTAAGCAACCTTTGTGAAGGCTCCCTTTTGTTTGTTTATTTTGACTCATGTATATGTACATATTTGTGGCTTATCGAAAATATTAATAAATAAGCTTTGCTTCATTTCAACATATTGTGTTAAATACACCAAAGCCTTCTTCAGAAAGTTCTTTGAATTTTTTCTTTTGTTGAAACCTGTATTGTTGAAGCTTTGTGAGTGAAGCGTGTAGTTTGAGGTAGTGTTCCCTTAATTTCCCGAGTGAGGAAAACTTCTCGGTTGGAGACTTGAAAAATCCAAGTCACTGAGTGGTTGTGAGACTGCCGAGTATCAAGGTGCAGTAGCATATGGTGGGAGTCCCTCAAGTCTTCAGGCGAGGAGAGTTGCCGAATGAGGTGTCTTGCTTGCTACTAATTTGTCAAAGTAACGAAGCCGTGTTTTGATGTCACACCTTCATATATGCCTTATCTAAAAATATTTCCAACTTTTGTGTGTTTGATGCTGCATGCTATTGATTAGACAAGATCAAGTGCAATTAGTAGCTTTTCTCTCTTTTTCATCTTTTCTTTGGTGGAATTGCTTTTCATTTCCACTAATCAGCCTGAGTGGAAGCAAGATAACACCATTCTCTATAGCTCAGATCGCAAAGTCTTCTTCATGAAAGTTGTTCCTTATCTTGTGAACTACAACATATCCAAATTTGAGATCCATCGGAGTAGTACAACTTCAGAAATTCAGGTATGATGAGTAACTGTTCATCAATTTTCTGTTAACCCGTCAGACTTGTTGTGAGCTTCTAAACTCCATTTTGTCTTGTTCAGCTCAACATACTTTCTTCATAGAAGTTGTTCCTCACCTTGTCAGCTACAACATATCCAAATTTGAGATCCATCAGAGCAGTACAAATCCCGAAATTCAGGTATGATGAGTGACTGTTCATCATTTTTCTGTCAACCTGTCAGACTTGTTGTGAGCTTCAAAACTCCATTTTCTCTTGTTCAGATCAACATACTTTCTTCATCGAAGTTTTTCCTCACCTTGTCAGCTACAACATATCCAAATTTGAGATCCATCGGAGCTGTACAAATCCCGAAATTCAGGTATGATGAGTGACTGTTCATCATTTTTCTGTCAACCTGTCAGACTTGTTGTGAGCTTCGAAACTCCATTTTCTCTTGTTCAGATCAACATACTTTCTTCATCGAAGTTGTTCCTCACCTTGTCAGCTACAACATATCCAAATTTGAGATCCATCGAAGCAGTACAAATCCAGAAATTCAGGTATGATGAGTAACTGTTCATCAATTTTCTGTCAACCTGTCAGACTTGTTGTGAGCTTCGAAACTCCATTTTCTCTTGTTCAGATCAACATACTTTCTTCATCAACGTTGTTCCTCACCTTGTCAGCGACAACATATCCAAATTTGAGATCCATCGGAGTAGTACAAATCCAGAAATTCAGGTATGATGAGTAACTGTTCATCAATTTTCTGTCAACCTGTCAGACTTGTTGTGAGCTTCGAAACTCCATTTTCTCTTGTTCAGATCAACATACTTGATTCATCAAAGTTGTTCCTTATCATCTCTTTCATGACATATCAAAAATTCAGAATGAACTAACGGTTAAATATTTCCAGATCTTCGAAACATCACAGCAGTCTTTAAATTTGCGGGAATCCGACTGTCGTGTTTGGAGCCTCAACACTTTAATTTCCGTCGCTCAAACAGAAACGATTCCTTCTTGAAAGTTGTTCATCTGCTCAAGAACTATAGGGTGTCCAAAATTCAGCTCCACTGGAGAAGAGCAAAGGTTGCAGAAATTTGATAGATGAAAGGAGGCGGAAGAGGAAAAGAGGGAAAGAGGTTGCTTGGGTTGGTTTTGTAGTTAAACTTGGGATTTTGGCTTGTTGTTTGATTTATTATAATATGTGTGGAAACATATACATAATTGCTTGTTTGGTTATGACAGGGATGTTGTGGGTGTAGAACAAAACAAATGTTTGTGTTGACCCATGTTTTTGTACAGGTTCAAGGGAATCTTGGTTTTGTGAACAAAATTTGTTTATTTGTCACAAGGTTTTGTGTTTGGGAAATAGTTTAATAGGTAAGGTTTATTGACTATAGATTTTTGCTTGGGTATATAGCGTGACTAGTTGAAGCTATGTTTAGGATATAAAACTTGAATTAGTTTCGCACTATCTTGATGAAGAGTGTGCGAACCTTTTATATGTTTTGGAGTTGAAATTTTGTATTGTAGGTGAAGCATTGGGGTTGAAGCTTGATAGGTGAAGCTTTATAGGTGAAGCTTTGGTGTTGAAGCTTTATAGGTGAAGCTTTGTGTTTGAAGCTTTATAGGTGAAGCTTTGGGGTTGAAGCTTGATAGGTGAATGAAGCTTTGGGGTTGAAGCTTGATAGGTGAAGCTTTGTGTTTGAAGCTTTATAGGTGAAGCTTTGGTGTTGAAGCTTTATAGGTGAAGCTTTGTGTTGAAGCTTTATAGGTGAAGCTTTGGGGTTGAAACTTTATAGGTGAAGCTTTGTGTTGAAGCTTTATAGGTGAAGCTTTGGGGTTGAAGCTTTATAGGTGAAGCTTTAGTGTTGAAGCTTTATAGGTGAAGCTTTTGTTGGCACCATAAATTGATTGTGCTTCGCACTATCTTGATGAACATAGTGCGAAGCTTTTGAGATTGATACTTGTCCTCCATTGATGAAGCTTTTGTTGGCACCATAAATTGATTGTGATTCGCACTATCTTGATGAACATAGTGCGAAGCTTTTGAGATTGATATTTGTCCTCCATTGATGAAGCTTTTTGTTGGCACCATAAATTGATTGTGTTTCGCACTATCTTGATGAACATAGTGCGAAGCTTTTGAGATTGATATTTGTCCTCCATTGATGAAGCTTTTGTGGGCACCATAAATTGATTGTGCTTCGCACTATCTTGATGAACATAGTGCGAAGCTTTTGAGATTAGGAGTTGAATCCCATTGATGAAGCTGCTGTGTTCCCCTTCCCTTTTTTTTTTTTTTTTTTTTTTTTTTTTTTTTTTTTTTTCAGAAAACTAGAAATTTGAAAATGTGGGAGAGACAACGTATACAAATTTTGCTTCCATACTGTTAAGCGAGAGATTGTGATGCAAGCCACATCTTGTAATAGTCGAAGGTTTGGATGAACCATATAAATTGAATTTGCTTCGAATAGTCTTGATCAAGAGCGTTTGAAGCTTTCTATGAGTTGTAGTGTTTGCATTGTTACAGAGAAGAAATGTCTGAAGCAGATGCAAGAGGGCTGAAGAGCTTGATCTTCGTATACCATGCATTGAAGCCATTGTTGGCTTGCAATAAGACTTTGTTGGTGACTATAGCTCTTGTTAAGCATAAGTGCTCCCCTAGTTAAGTTGTAAAGCTTGATGGTTTTTGATTATTTGTGAATGCTAGGAGTTCACATGTACAAGTTGTACCACTCATCTTCTGGTTAATGGAATGAATGGTAGGTTGTTTTCATCACTTGGTTGGTGGTACGAATGTGAATTCTTTAATCACCTTTCATCACATTTCATCACCTGGTTGGTGACATGAAGGAGAGTACGCGTTGTACATTTCATCACCTGGTTGGTGGCATGAAGGAAAGTACGTGTTGTACATTTCATCACCTGGTTGGTGGCATGAAGATGAGTTCCTTCTTCACCTGATTGGTGATAAGGGTGGCAAGTTTCCAAATAATATTAGAGTACGGGTTGTACATTTCATCACCTAGTTGGTGGTACGAAGGTGAGTTCCTTCATCACCTAGTTGGTGAGAATAAGGGCAAGGTGTCGAGGCACATTGTGGCAAATGTCGAATGACACAAAGTGTGTTGAACCCTTTCGAAGCACAGTTGGCTTATGTATGGATGTGTTGGAATGTATGATGTTTATGCATGAATGTGTTGGAATTTATGATGTTTATGTATGAATGTATTGGAATGTATGATGTTTATGTATGAATGTGTTGGAATGTATGATGTTTATGTATGAATGTGTTGGAATGTATGATGTTTATGTATGAATGTGTTGGAATGTATGATGTAGATCCTTTGTATAGTCTTGTTGACACATACTTAGATTTTGTTTTGTATTGGAAACATTTGCGTTGAAGCTTCAACACTTGAGTGTTTCATTGCTTAGAATGGAAAAGAGTTTATGGCCGAGTTGGCTAAATCACCTCTTTATTGAATTCATACCAAATGGTCTTTGTTACATAGGATGCCGAACGGCTGTAGCTTAACACTTGTACAATGTGAGTCTATTTGTAATAGTACTTCAAATGGTCAGCATTCCATGGATGGCCAAGGGTCTTGCCGTCGGAGTTTCTGAGCTTGTAGGAGCCAGGGCGGCTGATGCCGACGACCTCGAACGGTCCGTCCCAGTTAGGACTGAGTGTTCCTTCACTCGGGACTCTATCACAGAGTAATCTTTTCTTCAGTACCCAGTCTCCCACTTTGAAAGAGCGAGGTTTGACCCTTGAGTCGTAGTAGTTGGAGATGCGCTGCTTGTAGGCGACATTCCTCAGGTGAGCCTGATTTCTGTGTTCCTCGACTAGATCCAGGTTGAGGGTGAGTTGCTTGTCGTTCTCACTTTGTATGTAGTTCTGGATTCGGTATGTTGCTTGCTCAAGCTCAACTGGGACAACTGCTTCTGTACCAAAAGCAAGTGAGAATGGAGTTTCTCCTGTGGAAGTCCGATATGAAGTGCGGTATGACCAAAGGACTTGGGGTACGAATTCTGGCCAACAACCTTTAGCTTTGTCCAAGCTAGTTTTCAGAGTGCGCTTGATTATTTTGTTAACGACCTCGACTTGTCCGTTAGACTGGGGATGGGCTGGAGAGGGAAAACATAAGTGGATGTTGAACTTAGAGCAGAACATCTTGAACTTCTTGTTGTCGAACTGCCGCCCATTGTCCGTGACTATCGCATTGGGAATGCCGAATCTGCAGAGGATGTTCTTCCATACGAAGTCTTCTATTTTTCCCTCAGTAATGGTTGCCAAGGGTTTTACTTCAGCCCACTTTGTGAAGTAGTCAACTGCAACGATTGCATAGCGGACCTTGCCTTTCCCTGCAGGCATTGGGCCGATCAAATCAAGTCCCCATTGGGCGAAGGGCCAAGGGCTGATCATAGGAGTGAGCGGCTCAAGAGGGGAGTGAGGGATAGTTGCGTAGCGTTGACACTTATCACATGAGCGAGATATTCTGATGGCATCTTAGTGGAGTGTTGGCCAATAGTATCCTTGGCGAAAAGTCTTGTGTGCTAGGGATCGAGACCCAGCATGATCTCCGCAGACTCCTTCATGTATTTCCCGAAGGACAATTTCCGCCTCCGCAGGTGTAAGGCATCTTAGGTATGGCAGGGTGAAACCGCGCTTGTAGAGTTGGTCATTAATGATCAGGTAGCGGGCAGACTTGTATCGAATCTGCTTAGCTTGGACTTTGTCAATTGGGAGGGTGCCATGAGCAAGGAATTTATAAATTGGGGTGATCCAACTATCTTCTTGTTGTAAATTGTACACCTCCGCGACCATGGTGCTTGGTTCTGCCAACAATTCGACATGAATTTTTCTCCCAATCTTGTCTTCCACTGCCGAGGCGAGGCAAGCCAAAGCGTCTGCATGACTGTTTGCCGCTCGAGGAACTTGGGTGATCTGGTAGTGGAAGTGCTTGAGCAAAAGTCGCGTTTGCGCAAGATATGCTGCCATGGAGCTATCCTTAGCATCAAAGTTGTTTGTGACTTGGTTGACCACTAATTGGGAGTCACTGAAGATATCAATTCGTTTAACCCCAAGGTGTTTGGCCAAACGTAAGCCTGCTAGAAAGGCTTCGTATTCGGCCTCGTTGTTCGATGCCTTGAATTTGAAACGAATAACGTATTCCATCGCCACTTTGTCGGGGGTAGTGAGGACTAATCCTGCTTCGCAGCCCTGTTGGTTGGATGAGCCATCAACATACAGACTCCATGCTGGGGTCGTTGATTCTACTTTCTGAGCTTCCGATGGTAATGAAGCTACTGTTTCAGGTGTAGAAGCAATGTCAACAGGATATGTGAAGTCGGCAATGAAATCTGCTACTGCTTGCCCATTTTCGGCTGGTTGTGGTTGGTAGGAGATGTCAAACCCACCCAATGCTATCGCCTATTTAATCATTTGCCCAGACGTGTCAGGACTCTGGAGTATCTGTCGAAGAGGGTGATTGGTAAGCACGATGATGGCGTGTGCTTGGAAATAAGGGCGAAGTTTTCGAGCAGACATGACCAATGCTAGAGTTAATTTCTCAATGTTGGAGTATCGTGTCTCCGCATCTTGTAAGGCCTTGCTAGCATAGTAGACGGGCCGTTCGACACCACTGTCCTTTCGAATAAGAACATAACTGACTGCTGAAGCCGAAACTGATAGATAGATAATGAGAGTGTCACCAACTTCTGGTTTGGAGAGCAGAGGGGCTTTACTCATGTACTCTTTGAGGTTCCTGAATGCCTTGGCACATTCCTCTGTCCATGTAATGTATTTCTTATTTCCCTTGAGTGCTTTGAAGAAAGGAGCACATCTGTCTGTGGCCTTAGAGATGAATCTGGTTAAGGCTGCCACCTTGCCAGTAAGGCTTTGGATGTCTTTTGAAGTTACTGGCTCTTTCATGTCGAGGATTGCTTTGATCTTTTCGGGGTTAGCTTCAATGCCTCGTTGGCTAATCATGAAGCCTAAGAAATTGCCAGAGCCCACGCCGAAGGCACATTTGTTGGGGTTCAACCTCATTCGATACCTCTTTAGAATGGTGAAAGTTTCAGATAGGTTGGTGATGTGTTGGTCAGCATGTTTGCTCTTGACTAACATATCATCAACGTAAACTTCCATGCTCTTCCCAATCTGTTCGGCGAACATTGAATTGACCAGTCTCTGATAAGTTGCTCCTGCATTCTTTAGACCGAAGGGCATGACTTTGTAGCAATATAGTCCCCTGTCAGTAGTGAAGGCTGTGTGTTCTTGGTCTGAGGGGTTCATGAGGATTTGGTTGTATCCCGAATAAGCGTCCATGAAGCTCAAGAGCTCACACCCTGCCGTAGAGTCTATAAGTCTATCAATGAGAGGAAGAGGGAAACTATCCTTCGGGCATCCTTTGTTTAGGTCGGTGTAGTCGACACACATTCTCCACAAGACCTTTTGAAGCATGAGACTTTCCTTGGTCGGATTTTTCTTAACAAGGACAACATTTGCTACCCATGTTGGGTAATTGACTTCACGGACGAAGCCTATGTCCTTGAGTTTTTCAACTTCTGCTTTCATCGCCTCGTATCGCTCAACATCATAAGATCTTCGCTTCTGTTTTACTGGTTTGGTCTTGGGATCAATACTCAAGTGGTGACAGATGATATCGGGAGAGATGCCCGGCATATCTTTATATGACCAAGTGAAGACCTCGGCGTTCTCTTGCAAAAAGGAGATCAGCGACAAACGAAGGGGTGGTGACAAAGTGGTGCCAATCTTCACCATGCGGTCTGGATGGTCTTTGGAGATAGAGACCTTCTCTAACTCTTCAGCGGGTTGTGCTTGCTGGGTGAATGAGTCATCTCGAGGGTCGTCGGGTTGACTGTTGCCATCCTGAAGACCCGAGTTGGATTCATCTGGACTGGTCTTTATGACTTGGTTATGTATAAAGAGAGTCTCATTGGGGACAGGCAGGTGTTGTTGTTTGACTGAAGTGTTGTAACATGATCGAGCACTAAGTTGATCTCCCCTGATGTACCCATTGCCGAAAGGGGTTGGAAACTTCATCAACAACATATGTGTGGATACCATGGCCTTGAGATCATTGATGCCTGTGCGCCCAAAGATGACATTGTATGCCGTCGGGCAGTTGACCACTAGGAAGTTAGTGGTAATAGTAGCTGTGTAGGGGCCTGTACCAATGGTGAAGGGTAAGTGTATACTCCCTAAAGGTTGCACGATATCGCCAGAGAAGCTTATCAGATGAGAAATCGAGCGATCGAGCAAGTGTTCAGCTACATTAAGTGCCTTGAAAGCTTCAGCAAACATGATATTGACTGAAGCACCTGTGTCTATCAGGATTCGTTTCACATCAAAATTTGCTATGTGAGCTTCCATGATCAGCGGGTCATTGTGAGGGTAGATGATACCTCTTTCTTCCTCAGGGTAGAAACATATTGGATCCCAGTTAGGCTTTTGATACTTGCCTCCTCTGATGTCTTCCACGTGAAACACTTGATGGCCAGGTCTCAAAGTTCGTTCACTGCTTTTCATGGCCCTATTGGAAGATTCAGACATGGGTGTGCCGCCGCTTATGGAATATATCACATTCACCTGGCGTTGGTTACGGTTATCCCTTGGAGGGTGAAGGAGGAACTGATCAATTTTTCCTTCACGTGCCAAAGCTTCAATATGGTCACGGAGGATAATGCACTTCTCACTATCATGGCCATTATACTCGTGGTAGCAGCAAAACATGCCCGTGTTCTTCGTGGACTTGTAATCTGGCTGTCTTGGCTTTGGCTTTGGTATCAGGTGAGCTATACTGGGGTAGATGGCAGCACATGTAGCATTCAAAGAGGTGTATGTCTCATACCTCGGGGCAGGGCCTGTCTTGACACGTGATTGGCCCACTGCATTGACTGCTTAGGGACGGGCGTTATTGTGACGATATCCTGAGTTATCGCGATAGTGCCCCTTATTCTTTTTATTAAAATGAGATTGGTGAGGATGGAAATCTTTCCTTTTTCCCTGGGATTGATATGTCTGCTGACTTGGCGAAGCATTAAATGAGGCAGGGGGGTGTGCTGCTACCATTTGGAAGGTTGAGGTCTTTTCATTCGGTTGGATCTGGCCTCCACTCCCTACTTGCTGATAAGGGGTGACTGTAGGGGGTTTCCCTTGATATGTCCTTGCCTCGGCGGAGGCATGGTTGTAAGCTTGTGTCATCACCTCAGAGTAAGTCTTCCAAGTGTTGGCATTGATCATGTACTTGAAGAACCAGTCACGTAAGCCTGCAGTGAAAGCCTTGAGGGCGGTCTTGTCATCTGCCTCAGCGCAGCGAGAATACTCATGGCTGAAGCGGCCAGCGTACTTTCGTAATAACTCGTCCGGCTTCTGGCGAATAGTGTACAAGTCATCTGCGGAATGCAAGCGATCGGTCTGGAAAATGTGTTGAGAGACAAACAGCTTTCTCAACTCTTCAAATGAGTCTACTGTCTCAGGTGGAAGACGGCAATACCAGTTTAAAGCTCCGCCAGAGAGGGTGGAGGGGAAGAGAAGGCACCGTTCTTCGTCGGTGTGTCCTCGGTATACCATGGTGGACTCAAAGAGGTTAAGGTGTTCAATCGGGTCTTCCCTTCCAGTATAGAGTTGTAAGTCAAGCTTCTGCTTTGTCTTCGCTTGGAGGGGAGTGTTGAGGATCCTTCTTGTGAGAGGGCCAGGCCTGGGTTGGTTCCAGTCAGGTATCTCGGCTTGACGTTCAGCCTTCAGCTTGTTTACTTCCTCAAGGAGCTGCAGGACAAGGGGGTCCTGAGCGGAGTCGTGCACCACCGAAGTTTTCTTCTTTAAGTCCCCATCGCCTCTTGGAAGTAGGAAAGTTTGATCAAGATAGCGTGATCTTTCTCTGGACTCGCCATACTGACTTCTATAGTGAGTATGTCGGAATGTTTCCGAGTCCCCAGTACCTTCATATTCGTCTGGGACTTGTTGCCCCTTCTCTAGATTGGCGGCTGGCCTGGGTCGCGGAAGAGGACCGAGTCTTTCAGAAACCCTTGGGTCATTGATCTTCGAGCTTATGTGGATAGGATTCTCTCGACGTTGCTTTAGGAAGTCTCGACAATCGCGATAGACAGCTTTTGATCCTTCCACGCCCTCTGTGAGGAGGTGTTTTCCTCTACTTCTCCTGCTTCGGGTTGAAGCAGCTGGGTTGAGAGAAGTCTCATGTTGATTATCACATTGATGTGTAGCTCGATCCCTATCAGGGATGTCCGTGTCGGATATCGGCGACCCTCCGTGTTGGGGGGCATTCAGTTGATTGTTGACCTCAACAGGGGCGACGAGCTTATGTGTTTGAGCCTGCCTAGCCTCGTGAAGCATCTCGAAAAGTTTTTCATATTGTTCCTGGAGGACTTCATTCTTCATCGCTATCTTGTTGTTCTGAACCTCTAGCTCATCGACTTTAGCTTGAAGAGTAACTCTATTTCCTTCCTGCTTTCGTTGCTTCATACTAGGTCCAGCGGGGGTGTCATTCTGTGTGCTGTGGCTTCTTTCGCTCCCCATATCGGAGAGAGATGCTTGGCCAAAAGAGAGTGTACGAGCGGTGGAAACCAGCTTGACAAAGCTGAAGAGAGTGGGAATAAGTGTCGTTTCCCACAGACGGCGCCAAATGTTGATGCACAAAATCAGCGAGGACTTTGGTACAACAGAAAGTGTCAGGTTTTGTGACCTTCGCTTGGTTGCTTCGGTCACTAGTGAGGATAAGTACGTAAATGAATAGAGACAGAGAAGCAAACACAGGATGTACGTGGTTCACCCAGATTGGCTACGTCCACGGAGTAGAGGAGTTCTCATTAATTGTGAAGGGTTTACACAAATACATAGGTTCAAGCTCTGGTTTAGTGAGTTCTAGTGAATAGTTTAGTACAAAATGACATTAGAGATTATTGTGGGAGAATGATCCCTATTTATAGAAGAGAGTTTCTAGTTTTGTTCTAATATTGACACGTGTCGTGTTGTGATTGGCTTCTGATGTTGACACGTGTCGCGCTGTGATTGGCTTCTGATGTCGACACGTGTCTCATTGTGATTGGCCTTCTGGTTGAAGGGAAACTCTTCTGGGTCCTTGACGGTATAACGTTGACCGGTGCTCAGTAGTTTCGGGATTAGTCAAGTATGGTACAAACAAAACACATCTTAAATGCTGAAACGTTAGTCCCAAGGCCTAAAAAGCTAAATAGAGTTAAAGTTTTTCAAGATTTTGTCATCGTCTTCTTCCTCTTCTGATGGCCCTCATATCCATGATTCAAGGGTTCTTGTTTGCCTAGGATTTATGGTTAAAATCGGCAAAACACCTCTTTATTTTTTTTGTTTTGGTGTAAAACCCAAAAACTAAAAGCCAACAAATCAAGCCACAAAGCTTTCCAACTCCAAAAGAAACCTACAATACAGACAAGATGGAGGAGGATAAACAACCAGAGTTGGGCGGGCAAGAAGCCATCACCTGAAATAATCATAAACTTCATGCAGATCTTTCTAGAAAAGAAGAGGAACTGAGATTTGAGTAGATCCGTACCACAAAGGAAAGACCATCGAATGTCCCAAGCAACATACAAGATGGTATTATGAAACCCTAGCAAATCAGCTTTTCCCCTTGTCTCTTTTTTCAACGACAAGAAGATATTTCATCGGCAAATAAAGAAGATTATTAAGAACAGAACATAACGCAAAGATTATTGACGGACACGTTAACTCCATTTATTTTTTTACTTTTTAGGAGTGATGTTTCAGCATTTAAGAGAATAAATTAAATATAAAAAAATAAAGAAATCCAGTTGTCTAATAACCATTGGTTCAAAACACCAACTGACAATGGTGAGTTGGAGTTCCCTGCATCTCGAAAAAATTCTCAGAAATGGACAGCAAAAGGGTAGTACCGTGTTTACGGAGGTACTCGGTACCCTAAACAGTTGTTGTTCCCTACAAATACACATGACACGTGATCTGTATTACCATCTTTTTGACACGTTCCCATTTGAGTTATCATTTTCCCATTTAATCCCTAAAAAATAAACAAAAAAAAGTTTATTTAAAAATTGAACCCAGATTCTCTACCCGGAGTCTCTGACCTCCGCCATCACCCATCTCTGCCTTCCCCTCCTCCTTTCTCTTTCTATCTCCTTCTCCCTTCTTATTTTCGTTCTATTCTTCCCTTACCGTGGAGAAGGACAATATAAATTATCGTCTACCACTCCTGGGCTTTGATCGGAAGTAAAAGACACATATCTGAAAATTGAAGTTGTCGTCGATCATCCTCGACTTCTATGACTAGGTAAGAGTGGAAGAAGAGAAAGTGAAGAGTAGGAGCGAGAGAATTGATGGAGAGTCGCCGTTCAAATTATCACCGCTGATGGAGGTGGGTCATTTCCATGAGTTCATGGCGGCGCGTAATGGTGGTTGTTGTGAGTTCCTGGCATAGGAAGGCTGATTTTTCTGAATTCATGTTTCACTTTTAGGAATTGTAATCGACAAAAAATAAACTAGTTGGTATCTTTTTTAATTAAAAAAACTAAATAAATATATGTGAAGCCTTTATTGCTATGAACACCAGCTCAACTGAGGCACCGGTATCCCAAAACAATTCCCATAATTAAGAAGGTTAACTCATGTCCTGCCAAACTCCAACCAATGTGCATAAGAAAACAATGGTTTTAAAGAGTGTAATTTTTTTAACAAAAAATATTATCTACACTAATTAGGAGAGGGTGAGTTTAACCTCACAATGGATTAGCAATAATGTTCTAATTCTCCTTTGACGAAAGTCGAATCTAAGACCTCTCACTTACAAGTGAAGATGAAGGTAAAATCATGTGTCACTAGTAAGAAATAAGCATTGTAAGCCTATGTGGCATTATGTGGCATTTTGTTTGTACATACCTTTTATGGGATTGTTGTTTTTTTAATTTCTTGCTTTTACCAGTGGAGTCATTGTACTTGGTCCTTTTGGACTTTGTAATAAAAATTCTCATTGACAAAAAAAGTATTGTATTTATCTATCTATAACATTGTTTATTTTGTTGATAAACGTATATATTTGTTAGTATATTAGGTTTTTTTAGTACAAGCAATATTATACATTAATCTACACTAAGGAGGAAGTGGGGAAGATTTGAACCTAGGAGAGAGTTGCAAGGGAAGACCCTAACGACAAAGCAATCCACCACTTAAGTAAATGATTCAAAAAAAAAAAAAAATTAACAAGATTCAAAATTTAACTTAAGTAGTAGCCTATGGATTAAGTGACACAACTCGACCCGAAATGTCCGCTAGGATTACGAATCGAGCTGTGCTAGCCGATACCTGGAAGGTGACGAAACCATAAAGTATAGTGATGTGGAAAATATGAATAAATTTAAACTTAAGAGTGCCTAAAGACGAGAGTGTGCTGTGAGTGGGAATGAACCCATTTCACACGCAACGTCAGAGCATAAGTAAAGTACAGTAATGTGGGTAAAGATCATACCCGCTGAGGTAGCCACCCATTCTGATATTCGTCAAGGATCCTCGTTGATACAAACTTTCAATAGCTAAAACCTAGAGGGACGCAAAACAGAAAACGTAAGTGGGCAAAAACAAAGCTTTTGAAAACGTATTTCTTTTTCTAAACATAATAAACCCTCACCATAAAACTCGTATAATTTCCCAGAAAATAACAATACGTACGTATATAGAAATTATGCTCGAGAGCAGTGATAACCAAGTATATGCCATGTCGAGTATCTCAGTAATATATATGTAAGGCGGGTGAAATGACTCAATGTAAAATGATATGTCAGCCGGAGTCACCTAACGTGACTTGTATGGCTGAATCTATAGCTCATAAACCAATTTCCTACACATGAGTCAGAACCACCTAATGTGGTCTGTACGACAGGGCTGGGTGTATATAAGTACGCTCAAGTGCTACAATCACGTAAAGGCTGTGTGAATAATCGTTGGTCACCTACAAGTCAGAACCACCTATTGTGGTCTATACGATATGGTTGTGCACCAAACTTGGATCCAAGGTGAGCGTGCAGTGCGGAAGGTGAACATCACGTGAATGACTGTTCCCTGGCCATGAGCGGGAGCACTAACACCAAGGTGCAGGATAATGATAGAAGCATATTTATGCGACTTAGTTAGCTTGTTTTCTTGCATTTTCATAGTTAGTGTCTACTTATTATAGTGTTTTAAGCTATTTTCGTGTGTTTGTAGGTCCATATGACAAAGTTGGCAAGAAAGTGCAATTTGGAGCATTTAGAGGCAGTTTTGGGCATCAAATGGATAGCTTATGAATGGAGCAAGAGGGATGGACGAATTTGAAGTTTAAGAGGCTAGGAATGTGCTGAAAAGAGTGAAGAAATAAATCCAAGTCAAGGAAGATAAGGAATCAGCTCAAAATAAGGAACATTATCCAAAACCTTATCCAACTTTATCTTATCCAAACTAGCCTTATCTTATCTTATCCTTTCCAAATTAGTTTGTGCCTGAACTCTAGCTATTTCTAAGAGATAATTATACAAATAAAACACATTAAAATTAGTTTCTAGAAGCCCTTATCCACTCCTACAAAGGTGAAGCACCTTATCCCTTGTTTTTCTAGGAAATCAGCCACAAAACAACATTTCTAGAAGTTCTAGAAACCTGATTCTATTCTCCCTATTTCCTTTGGATTTCTGACTTCTAGAAGACCATTTTCCTTCAAGGATTGTGTATTAATTTCCTATACAAATTAGGCCTTCAAAATCCTTTTCCTTTGCTACCTTGTGCCGTGGGTTTTTAACCCTATAAATACCAACCCTTGCCCCATAAATCATTCACCACCCTCTACCATATAATTCTACACTCATACATCCCTCAAACACATTCACCCCTCATTGTGCCGTGAGTATTGCAAGGAAGGAAGGATAAGGAGCTACCTGGTGCCGTGCCTATGCCCAAGCCTTTGGGATCGTTGGAGCATTTCTAGGTGTTTTTCATCTTTTATTTTCAATGTTTAATTCAAGTTATCTTTGTTTATTTTCGAACATGAGGAACTAATTTCTTTATAATTAGAGGTGAATTCGAAGCCATGATCATATGTTTTATATGAATTGATTTCCTCAAATTATTGTTTCATGAATCGTGAATGTGGTTTGCTTATCTGTTTTATTAAGAACTTGTTCTTGTATGTTGATTGAGGTGGCCAACTTAGTTTGCATGCATGAATTTGATGCTAAAGTATAAGGAAATTTCACCTAATCGTTATGAACTTATATTCATGAGTAGTAAAAGTCGCTAGTCACGATTGTGTTAAGTAAATCCTAGGCAAGAGTAACATGCTTTTCATAGTTAAGAATGCCTCGTCAATGCTTATGGTTTCCATTGAACTTAATGATCTTTGTTAAGTGTTTCTATCATGCGTATTCCATAGTTAGGGAACTTGATAAAGAATAATTTGGTTGTGATGCGTTTTCCATTCAATTCAATGAATCTAGGGAAATCTGAGAATTAATTAGTTCAATACAATTAATTTGGGGCATTGTCATTCATGGTTTATCGAAAGAATAATTGGAAATCGATTTGTATGCATATGTCATGTGTGGAGAATGAACCCTCTAACTAGCCTTTCACCATTCTATTTCATCAATTTTGTGTCTTCTTAAGTTTGTTTTACAAGTTTCTGTTTTTAAGTTTTAATTTTGTCAAAACAAAATCCCTTTTTCTTAAGTCTTGTTTTTAGAGTCAAAACATGTTTTCTTTTAGTCTTTTGAGTCAAGTTAAGTCTTATTTTTGTCCAAATCACTTGTTAGGTCTAGAATTGAGTCAATTTCATCTAGTTTTGCTGTTTTGAGTGTTTTAAGTTAGTTTTGAGTCTATAGAGTCTAGTTTAGTGTTTTTGAGTCTTATTTGTGTTGATTAGCATCCCTAGTTAATCCCCGGTCTAGAACGATCCCTACTTGCGTAATACTACAATTGTCATCAATAGGGTTTAATTTGTGTGTCAAGTTAATTTTCACATCAGATAATGAGCTCTAAATGCATCTACGTATAACCATACATAATGCAACCACGATTATCATAATATACTCACCTGAAACTTACCTGGGCCTCCACATCATCATTCAGTAGTATGCAAAACTATTCTAATGCAAATACTAAAATATAATGCATCCTTGACATGGCATTTAAATCGTAAATTCATTTAAAAATAGTTTCTAGGAATCGTAAAGCATATATACATATATATAGAAAACAAAAGCCCACTTACCTGGATTCTGCGCTACAACTCCCTAGTACAGACATCGAGGCATCATGAACGATCGGTGCCTAGAACAATTATCAAATCATGTCTCAGAAATCTTATCGATAGAATACATAATTTATATAAAACACATCCCTACGTAATTTGATCCAAAAGATCTGCATCACGGATTACTGATCCAATACTTCCAAAGTTAAACATTATGCTTCTAGAACAACATCCTAAAGTTTCAGAACGATCCAACGGTCGAATCTCCGCCAAACGCCAAAACCAAATAGCGGCCAACGTTTTATTTTATGAACTTACAAATCCAATTCGGGAAGATCCGTACTCCGGAATCCCGATCTGTAGGTTCCAACATTCCTCAAATATTACGTACTATAACGTATTAAAGTTTGGTGACGATCCAACGTTCAGATCATCAATGCATATATTGACCTAATAACGTATCGTAGAGAATTTAGGTTCCAACAATCAACCTACGTCATACGATTACCAAAACTGAACTCAAGGCATCTAATTTAGCCTAAGAATAGCATTGACAGCCCCCTGGCCACGTGACGCTGTGGGTGGCGGTCGGCCGCCCCGACTAGCCGAAAAAATCTAACTATTTCCAAAAATTACCAAAATTTACTCGAATGAAAATCTCAATGAGTAGAGTAACTTTCATACATGTGACCAAGGCCAATTAGGCCGGGAAGAGCTCCAATTTCGCTAAAACCCGTCGGAACAAGCTCCGACGCCTAAACCATTGCTTGGGCTTTATTCCTGAGGTTAAAGGGAATCTATTGATGGTGGTAATTAGAGGAAAACATTTCAGGATTTGAGGAATTTACACTCGAACCAGCCGCACATACCGTGCAGGTTTTCACATTTTCAAGACGAAATTCTCTCAAATTTTGGGTGTAATTGGTAGAGGGGAGGTTATGGAAGAGGTTGCAAGTGATGGATGGGTGTGTTTCGTCCGAAAAATGGTGAAATTGGCTTGAATTACCCCGGCCGAACGGGTTGGTGTGGGTGCACGAGTCCAGAAAGATGAGGGTTTTGGGTTCCCTCCTTTCCCCTCCTTGCTCTCCTTTCTGATTGGGTCGTGACCTACCCCTCGTCTCCTTTCTCTTCTTTGCTTTCCATCCTGGCCACACATGTGGCATCACCAAATTTTTGCTCCAAAAATCTAGAGCCTTCCGCAAAATAATTAATTTACCATTTTGTCCTCGACTTTAAACGTTAATAACTTCTTTGTTATAGCTCCAAATTCGATTCTGCTTGCGCCCATGCGTCCGTAGCGACGAGTACTAAAAGTATTCACCAAGAAAACAGATTTTACGTGTCACGAATAGGTGGTCAACAAAAGTCAACGTATTTGCCTAGAAGGACATTTTCATAAATTCACTTATTAAAATTTTAAAAACTATAATTTTTAGGGACGGGTTGTTACATTAAGGATTCAAAATTTAAAATTCAAATAACAGTAATTGATTCATAGACCAAGAAATTTACAAATATTTCACTTTTACTATAGAGAGTAAAACGTGCATAAGAAAAAAATCAACTTGAACTAAATTGCTAAGAAAATGGAACTATACTAAATCTAAATGCAACTTAAGATTTCGGACTTAGATCTAAATGCCTCTTTTTATTTATTAAACTTAGGGTGATGCTATTGACACACTTCTCTTATTTTTTGATAGGCATATCGAATGAATTAAAACAGGCCAAATAAAAGAAATTAACAGGGGGTGTGAAGAAGGTAAAAAGAGGTGTATGGGTATCACCACTCTAAACTTACAGTCCCAAAAAACAAAGAATTTTTTTTTAACAAACGATATTATCTACACTAAGGGGAGAGGGCGGATTTAGTCTCATAATGCGCTAGCAATAATATGGTTCAAGTTCGTCTTTGGCTAGAATCGAACCTAAAACCTCTCACTTACAAGTAAAAAAAATATCATTAGACAGTTATATTAAGTAGCAAAAGAAAAGAAAGATTAAATTCAAACATTGGGCTGGTATTAGGTAACCTGACCAACAACATGATTTAAAATGACCCGTGATTAGGATGGTGGTCTAATTATTAATTGATTTTTTTTTTTTTTGTAAATATAATCCTATCCTATAATTTATAATATGACATGTTTCGATCATTTCTGTGAATCGAGCAAAAATAGGTTTGTGTAGAAACTCTGCTCATATCTATTCTATTAAGAAAAGAGGCCTTATCATCTTTTTCTCCATTTTTTTTCAATTTTGCCCTCAATTTTGAATACATAATATTGACATGAGAAAGGTAAAATAGTAATTTTGTACATTTTGACAACATGACAATCATATCCTTATTTTTCCTATTTTACCATCTTTTTTTTTCTTCAGAAAATGACGATCATATACTTATTTTTTCAATTTTACCCTCACTTTTGATACACAATATTTACACAATGAGAATAAAACAGTAATTATGTAATATTAAAAAAAAATGCACTTAATAAGAAAAATTGTTCACACACAAAGTGTGTGCTCTTTGCTAGTTTTATTTGGCTTGAGTTGAAGTTTTACCATGTACATATAAGAGCATTCTGCATGCTCATTTTTTTTAACCAAATCATTCTGCATGCTCATTAAGTGCTTTGATTTTCCTTATTATTATTTTTTTTATCAAAGATTTTCCTTATTATCTAGGTGTAGGAGGTTGGACCTCGTTTACATCTTGGCCACAGTGGTAGTTCCACTACCCAACTACATCTACTAGTATATATTATGACGATATAATTGCATAAAGAGAATAGAGAACTTGGGCTAAGATAGTAGTCAATTCTAATAATTTGGTTCAAACGGAATTTCAATAAAAATCAAGCCTATAAATTCTTACTTGCAGATGGATAGAGAATTATGTTATCTCTATACGTCTTTTTACTTTTCATATATATTTTTAAGGGTAAATTACACAAAATTACCTCAAATATGAGTCGAAATACAAACTCATATCTCATGTTTTAATCATTGCAATATCATATCTCAACTTATGAATTCGTTGCAATGTCAGACATCCGTTAAGTTTTTTTGTCAATTTAACTGTTAAATGATGACGTGACAAAAAATGGGGCCCATTCATTTCCTAAACTGAAATAAAAAATTAATTAATTATTAATAAGTTATTAATTTTTTATTTCACAATATTAATTAAAAAAAACTCTCTTCCTCAGTCTCTCTCTGCTCTTACTTGTCGTCCTCTCTCACGCTCTCTGCTCTCACTTGCAGAGAAACAATGGCAGCCACGGCCGAGTCTCCCGACTCATCCTTGAGAACCTTGACCTCCGGGGCCTTGCTGTCGGTTCGCTGGAATTCGTCTTTCCAGATCTTGGCCTTGTCGTAGTCACCACCCATCAACGTTCCCACCCCATAACCATGACCTCCTTCTTGCCCTCCTCCTTTCTCTACTCGCACTCCAAACCCCTCATCCACACCAAAACCTACCGCCCCCGCCGCCATAACCTCCACCAAGTCCTCTGCCCGTCCACCGGGCCCCACATCAGACTTCTGCATCGTCGCCCCCCATCAGGTCCCAATTTCTCAAGAACAAACTTGGAGAAAGAAAGGGGCATCACCATCAAGCTCCAAATTGCTGAACATGGTTGATTCAAAGAGTCGGATCTGGGCTGATTAAAAAAGATCGGGTCTGGGCTTCGTAAATAAAGGGTCTGGGAATACCATCAAGCTCCCGATTCCCTGAACACGATCCTACGAACAAGGTTGATTTCAAGAGACTCTGATGCTTTGGATTTGGTGGGTTGGCAAATGGGCGACTGGGATTTTGGTTTGTATGATTTCAGATGGTTTTTGAGATGGCATTTTTGGAATTTGAATGGGAAAATGTGGAAATTTTGCAAATTAAGTTTTATTTTTATTTTTATTTTTAAATTATGAGTAAATTGTTGAATAGAAGCATGAAATTACAGAAAGTTGAAGTCTTTGCTTTTCTGGGAGGGAGGATTGTACGTCAAAAAAGGGGTTCGAGCGGTGCAGGTAAGACAATATGGGAGTGCCAACGAGATGCAGGTGAGATTGCTGGTTTGTGGTTGGTTGCAGGCTAGATGCAAGTGTGGCGGAGCAGGTGTGGCGGAGATGGTTGGTTGTAGGCGGAGATGCAGGTTGTGGTTGATTGCTGTTGTTTTGCGGGAATTGAAGAAGCCCAGGAACAAGGACAGAAAGATGGAAAAAAAGAAAAAGAAAAAAGAACACAAGTGAGTCCACCCGAAGGATTTAGGGTCCAGAGGGCTGGGCCAAAGTACTCGCGGGTCCCATTGGATAAAAAAGGGTCAAAGCCAACTGGCTGGCCCAACTCAAGTAGCCAGACTTGGGTTGGTCAGAATTTTCATTATTTATGTCGGTTATATCTGACATCGTTGTACTTATTCCCAGTCAACAGGAATGGTAGGTCTTTTTTATTTTTTATTTATTTTTAAAAAAATTTTAAATTCTATTTTTTTCCTATAACTTCTTAAGCCATTATACAATATTAAATTAAATTAAGTAACATGAAACAACATTAAACAATATGAAATAATATTAAATAACATTAAATTTATGGTAAATCTCAATTTACTACCCTCATGTTTAGTGATTTTTAATATTTAGTACATCAAGTTTTTTTCGTCTCAGAGTCATACCTAAAGTGTTAATTTTGGGACAATCTCATACATCCGTTAGTTAAACTGTTAAGTTTGCCGTTAACTGATGATGTGGCGCTTATGTGGACAATGACTGTATGTCACGTGTCGTTAAGTGGTCAACATGGATTTTTTTTTCTTTTTTTTCAAAAGGGGTTAAAAACAAAAACAAAACAAAACTGTCTTCTCCCTCCCTCATCCTCGCACCCTCTCCTTCCTTTCTATCTTCTGCATCATCCCCCCACACCCTCTCCCTCATTTCTCTCTTCTGCAACCCGAGTCTTTGGGTTTCAGATTCGAGTATGAAACCGAGACATTCATTACTTGACTCCACCTGTCGTACTCGATCCACGAGTTCACCGGATCGCTACTCTTGAGTTCGATGTTGATAACATCCAGATCGCTGACACGTGTTGACACCATGGAGTCCAGATCCAACCCGACGTGGTTCCTGTTGATGTCTTCTCTCTCTTTCTCTGACCATCACAACACCTCCAAAGGGTTTCTAGGGTTTGTAGCGCGCCATTTTCTCAGAGTTGTACTTTACTCTCCGAATCTTGCCCCAATATGACTGTTGAGGAAGCTCAATCATGTATTGTTCTTCGCGTTTCTCCGATATGGGTTTGCTTTTGAGCGTGTTCACATCTCGAGTTTAAGCTTCAGGAGCTCTAAGAAGCTTGGCATTTTCATTTTATTTTACTTTTTCTTGAATTATTTTTTGGTTTTTTGGATTTGTTTTTTGTTGGGTTTGATTTGTTTGGTGGGATAAATTTGTTGGTGAATTTTTTTTCTTGGTGGTGTGCAAAAAATGATTAAACTTTAGCTTGAAGAGAATTGAAAGATGGAAACTTGGTGAGATCGAGAACCGCAACATTGTGGGTTGGTGCAGATGAGAGAATGGAGGGATAAGGGAGGAAGGAGGAAAGAAGGGAGGGTGGTGCAGGTTGTAGAAGAGAGAAAGGAGGGAGAGGGTGCGAGGATGAGGGAGGGAGAGAGAGGGAGAGAGAAAGGGTGCGGGGGATGAGGGAGAAGACGGTTTTGTTTTCTTTTTTTTTTAACCCTTTATGAAAAAAGAAAAAAAAATCCACGTGGACCCTTAATGACACGTGGCGCCCAGTCATTGTCCATGTAAGCACCACATCATTAGTTAACGGCAGACTTAACAGTTTGACTAACGAATATATGAGACTGTATCAAAACTAACACTTTAGATATGACTCTGGGACAAAAAAAAAAATTAATGTACTAAATGTTGAAAACTACGAAACATGAGAGTAGTAAATTGAGATTTACCCTTAAATTTAAATAATAAATTATGTTTGGCTCTTGGTTGGAGACGGTTTTTTTTTGTGATAGGGCTAAAACGAGCCCTATGGCCCTTTGGCCCTCGGTTGGAGATTGAGGCAAATATGACCCTGTACTGTTTATTAAAATATTAATATCTTAGATGACCAGAGAACTAAAATGAGCCATCTGGTTCTCGGTTGGAAATGGTCTGAGAGTAGAGAGAGTGGGGAAGAGAGTTTTTTTTTTTTAATTTATCTTAATTGTTAAATAAAAAATTAATAATTAATTAATTTTTATTTCAGTTTAGGAAATTAGTGGGCCATGTTATCGTTTAACAGTCAAATTAACAAAAAACTTAACGGAAGTCTGACATTACAACGAATTCATAAGTTGAGGTATGTCATTGCAATGTTTAAAACATGAGGTATGAGATTATAGTTCGACCCATAATTGAGGTAATTTTGTGTAATTTAACATTTTTTTAATTTTCCACCGCTAATCTAATAAATTTAAAAAATAAAATAAAATAAAAAATAAAAAACCGAGTAATTAACAAAGAACGCAAGACAGAAAATTGTGCGAAAAGCATCACCCAATAACCTTACGACAACATCACATAGCCGCCAAATACTATTTCTTTAATTAATTATTTAGTGAAAGGCACGTTATCGAGCAAAACAGCTACCACGTTCCCAAACTCCTCCACCTCACAAGCCACCCACTAATATCCCAAACCGTCTCAAATTCCCAACCCTTCACTCCAAAATCCAAAACCCCCCAAGATTCTCGGACTTCCTCAGTTCCACCTGTACACACCGTTTTGGCGCGTTTACTTTCCCTCCATGGCGACGGCTGCGCGCGTTATTCGCTGCGAGCTGAGGAAGTTCCAAAGCCCCGCGGTCCGCGGCGTCGAACCGATTGCTCCGGTTCAGGTTCCGAAACCGGCGGCTTCAGATCCGAAGAGCGCGAAGATCGTGCTTCAGCCTCGGCTCTGCACTCTGAGATCGTACGGCTCGGATCTGGTCAGGGTGATGAAGACGAAGGACGAAACGACGTCGCCGTTCTTCGCGACGCTGTCGGAGTACATCGAGAGCTCGAAGAAGAGCCAGGATTTCGAGATTCTGTCGGGTCGGCTGGCGATGGTGGTTTTCGCGGCGACGGTGTCGGTGGAGGTGGTGACTGGGAACTCGTTGTTTAGGAAAGTGGAGGTGGAGGGGATTGCGGAGGCGGCGGGGGTGTGTTTGGCTGCGGTGACGTGTGCGGCGGTTTGTGCATGGCTCACCAGTGCCCGAACCCGAGTGGGTCGGATCTTGAGTTTGAGCTGCAACACGTTAATTGACTCGCTCATTGACCAGATTGTGGATGGCTTATTTTACGATGATCCCACCGACCTTCCGTAGCGATTGGTGGATCGATTTTCCCATCTCCAAAGTCATCAAACAAGCAAAGCAAATAGCATTAGATTAATAATTAATTACCAACTTACATATGTGATAGGAGTGAATGTTGTGTTTGAGTGTGTGTCTATAAATATAGTATCAAATTAAGCTCATGAGTTCATCATCCTCTGTAAAATTAACCATTACAGTTTACAAGGAGACATCTGTAGTCAAATAAATCCAAATTAATAAATGAATTTTGTATTAATTATATCTTCCAATTTCAGTATGCCGACTGATCTCCCTATAGGGTTTCAAATTTAAAGCTAAAAGCCTTCAACCAAGCTACTTTGCACGGTTGTAACCATGTTGGGAAATGTTTTCTTGCCCGGAAATGACAAACACGCAACCTCGTCTCTCCTGAACTTCTTTCTTCTTTTTTTTTTAACTAACCCCCTAAACTCTTTTTTTTTTTTGGTAAAATAACCCCCTTAACTATTTGAAATAAGTCAATTAACCTCTTATCGTTAGATCCGTCCACTATCCTCTCAAATTCAAGGGCAAATTAGTTTTTTTATTATCAATACTTACATGTCACTTTTAACCATCAATAAAATTATGACATGGGGATGCATAATAATGTGTAATGACAATGTGAAATTGTTTGTTATATAAACGTTTGGTTTATTTATGTTTCATATTATGCTATAAGATTTTGAATTACTCTGTGTCCACGTGTCATTATTTTATTGGTGATTATAACTGACAAGTAAGCATTGATAATGAAAAGACTAATTTGCCCTTGAATTTGACAGAACAGTGGACAAAATCTACGGCAAGGGATAAATTGGTCGATTTTAAATAATTCAAAGGGTTAATTTATCAAAAAAAAAAAAAAGGTTCAATGATCTATTTCAACTGGGGGTACTAGACCACTGTTTACCTAGAGGTTATGCGATTGTAAGTACTCCCTTAAGGTCCTAATTAGAGATGCTGTAAATGTGTCTAATGTCTTCAAATTCTGTTTTTCTATCATGCAACGATTGTCGTCCAAATTAGATCTGCACATGTTGCAAATCTTGCATAGAGAGCAAGTGCAAAGCAGTCAGTGGCTTTAACTTGAGATTGAAGTAAAGCACGTACGTAGATCCCGATGGTTTATTTTAAGAAAAACTAATAAATTTTTTTTAAAAACTTTGAGTTTTAATGATAAGGACAAAATAAAATGTAAAGTGAATAGTACCAGGATTGACTTTTTAATGTAAAAATGTAATTTTTCGTTAAAGTGAACAATAACGAAATTTTTTCGTTAAAGTTCCTTTTATTTTATTATCTACTAAGATCTTCATTCATGGAAGTCTTTTTAGTAATGATTTATTTTGATATAAACACACACTAATCAAGTATATCAACAATATCACCGTCACAACTACCAATACATTATCACCACCTTTACTAGTCCTATTCAAGATAAATGGCACTCATAGATGTCATTTTGCCACGTCTATCAAATTTATACAGCTTTAACCGATTTGGTGACAGTGTAGGGGGTGACGTTTTCACTTGGTTGAAGCGTCTCTTTCGTCGTATCTTCTTTTACTGCTTTCTTTGCTCTCTCTAGCTTGTTGTTTGCCTCTTGGTAGGCCTTCATGTAATCTCTTTGACATCTTTGCCCTGGAATGCAATTCCTAGTTCTCCCAGAAAAAAAGAAAAAAAAAACTGATTTGGTGGTCTCTTGTGGTGGCGGCTAATATAGTGTCTGCTATGTCATTCTTGGTTCAAGTAGTCTTTTGTGGTGGTGGTTGTTTAGAAGTTTAAAATAATTTGTTTCCCTGTTCTGTTTAAGAAATAATGATGTACTAGTGTTCATAAAAAATGAATAATGAAATTTTTCTTTATTTTTGATCTTGTAATATTATTGCTTAGTTTGTTCTAAAAAATTTGAAAGAATAATCAAATAAACAAATAATAAAATAAAAATAAATTGTTTATGGGGTGAGGTGAAATGAGAGAGAAGAGCGGGGAAAGGTGAAAAAAAAGGAGAGAAAAAGTTGATGTGAATAGATAAGGTGAAAGGAGGAAAACTAATGAAAATGACTTGAAAACTTTGAGTTTTAATGATAAAAACAAAATAAAGGGTAAAGTGAATAGTACCAGGATTGACTTTTTAGTGTAAAAATGTGGTTTTTCGTTAAAGTGAACAGTACCGGGTGCTTTTCGTTAAAGTTCCCGATGAAAGGAGAAGAAAAAATGATGGGAATATGTGAAAGAGGGAGAGAGAGAGATGTTGAACGGTTGAGTGAGAAAAAGTATGTCTATGTGTATGTGTATGTGTATGATGTGATGCATGGTTCCGCGCGTTAGTATTTGTTAGCTTTTTATTTTTTTGTTATTATATAAAACTTTTGTCATTTTCATTAAAATTTGAACTTTTTTTATTTAAGTTTAAATATTTTTTATTAAATAAAATTAGTAGATAATTTTTTATTAATTAAAAAAATTGAGAAACCCTTTTAATTAAAATTCTCTATTTTTATTTTATTAAAATAGAACGCCACGGTGATGGTTTGCCGTGTCATATGAATTGTTGTGCACGACTTAGGGCTGGTTTGGTATTGCCGTACTTTGAAAAAAAACTGCTGTAAGAATAAGCGGCTGTGCTGTGAGAATAAGCGGCTGTGAAATAAATCAACAGAGTGTTTGGTAAACTTTTTTGTAAAAGTGATTTTGGAAAAAAAAAAAGCAGTCTAATAGTGAGTCTTTTCATTAAAGAAGCACTTGTAGACATCGAAATTTCGATAAATAAATGTTGACCGATAAATCAAAGTTTCAACGCTCATGTATTACATAAATTTTACACGTAGCGTGTGTCTAAACAAAAAATCAAAATAAGTTGGAAAAGTCATCAAACAGGACACGTGTCAACACCTGACAGAAACGACTTATTTCATCTGGAATATTATATTCAAAATTAGGCCTTGGAAATTTCTATAAATAGAAGGCTAATTCATTCATTTGTGGAGGGAAATTCATATTACACCTTGAATCTCTGAAGCTCTGAAACTCCGAAGCTCTCAAGCAAATCCCGAATGATCAAGAAAGCCCTTTTCGTTCTTCATCAAATCCTCCTTCAAGATCAAGCCCCAACGGCCCTTTGGATCAACAATCATTCATCGTTCTTCCAAGATCAAGCCCCAACGGCCCTTTGGATCAACAATCATCCACCGTTCTTCCAAGATCAAGCCCCGACGGCCTTTGGATCAACAATCATCCACCAATTCAAGATCAAGCCCCGACGGCCCTTGAAGAAAGTGTTCTTCGTTCATCGTTCTTCCAAGATCAAGCCCCAACGGCCATTGGATCAACAAGCCACCGTTCTTCAAGATTCAAGCCCAAAAGCCCTTGAAGATCCGTTCATCACTGTTCTTCAAGATCAAGCCCAAAAGCCCTTGAAGATCCGCTCATCACTGTTCTTCAAGATTAAGCCTCAACGGCCCTTGAAGAAACACTCATCCTCAAGATCAAGCCCCAACAGCTCCTTGAAGATCCGCTCAAATCCATCTTCAAAGATCAAGCCCACGGCCCCTTGAAGAAACTTCCAACAGTTCATCCAAGATCAAGCCTCGACGGCCCTTGGATCAATCAAACATTCACAAATCAACACCTTACGGAGATCGAATCAGAGGATCAAAATAGAGAGAGATTGTAACCCAAAATCATCAAAACCAAAATATTTGTTTGTGCACGTTGTTCTTGTCTCTTTCGTTTCAGGAATTTTCCGTGTTCACAACACTGTAGCTCCGTGTGCTTTGAAAAAAAGCCAGTTTTCCAAAGCTGCAAATAGCAGCTTCAACTTTTTCCTTTGATTTCAGCTTATTCTCACAACAGCTTCCAAAATAAGCCTTCTTTTTTTTCAGTTTACCAAACACCTAAAACACTCACACCTTTTTTTCATGGGTGTTTTTTTTTAAGCACCTCACTCCCAAACTAGATCTTATTCATAGATCTGATATGCGAACCAATAACCAATACACATGACACTCGAGATTCAAGCATTTTATTGGGCAAGAGAGACAAGAATAATACATAATATCTTCAAGTGATTCATCATCATCACCATCGACGTTTCCACAGTTCCACTCTCTCTCTCTGTCTCTCTCTCTCTCTCTCGATTCTCTTTGAAGTCTGGAAACAAATGGCCTTGAAACTGAATAGCTCTCTCTCACTCCTCCCCTCCACTCTGTCTCCCAAGCTCTCCGCCAACTCCTCTTCCTCCTGCTGCTCAATCCCCACCTCCTCCCTCTTCTCCCCCACCCACTTCCAACCCAAAACCAGAATTATTCCATTCCTTCAGAACCCCTGCCCAATGAAATGCTCTTTCCTTTCTACTCTTGCCGCCGAAGTCGGCGTCGGCGAGGACTTGCCCCTCGACTACGGCGACATGTTCCCCAAGGCCGATCCGAGCGAGCGCAGAAGAGCGGGCGTGCTGCTCCACCCGACGTCGTTCCGTGGACCCCACGGCATTGGCGATCTCGGAGATGAGGCGTTTCGGTTCGTAGATTGGCTTCATGAGGTGGGTTGCTCCCTTTGGCAGGTGCTTCCGCTTGTCCCTCCTGGTCGCAAAGCCAACGAGGAGGGATCCCCTTACTCTGGTCAGGTAAAATGTTCAACCTAACAACCCAATTGCTCGCTCGGATTCATTTCATTTCATTTCATTTGTCTCATATGTGAATAAATTGAATTGTGAAAAAAAAAGGCGATATTTGATGATTTGAGATTGCTAAGTTTACGTAACTAAAGGGGGCCGTTTGTTAACCATTTCATTTCGTAGTTTTCAGTTTTTAAAAAAAGTGAAAACAAAATTATTATCAAACGGCCCCTTAAATTAAGTGAGCTCGATGGATGGGTGATGACTTTTTCAGGATGCAAATTGTGGTAACACTCTGTTGATATCTCTTGAGGAGCTTGTTAAGGATGGTTTGTTGACAAAGGAAGAGCTTCCAAAACCAATGTAAGCTTGCCCTCTCTCTCTCTGTCTCTCTCTCTCTCTCTCTAGGATGGTAGTGTGACACTGATTCAATTCAATGCAGTGATTCTGAGCGTGTGAACTACTCAACTGTTGCTGACATTAAGGATCCTCTAATAACTAAGGTAAACAATGTTGCTACTGCTGGAGTTTCTGCGATTCCGATACATGACTTAGACTCTTCTGCTAAAATTAAGAACTAGTACTCTTGATCGTGTCTTTGCCATTTGGTGCAACTACCGAGTGTTGTTTGTCAAGATTATCACCAACATAATTCTTATGGAGTTTCTCGGGTTACCTTTCTTGATTCTTCTTTTTTTCATGTTCGGGTTCTATGATGGGCATTGAGCCAGTTGGATGCCTTTTCCACGAGGCTTTGATTGCCAAGAGGTTTCAATTTTCTCAATTTTAACATTGCATCAGTTTAAACCTTCTCTCTGATTGACCATCAGTTTTGTTTTTAAATTGATGATGTGGCAACTGCGGAACCCATTGTTGTGCTGATGTGTGGAAGAAATTCATCCCCAGCCCTTACTCATTCCAGCATGCCACCACCACTGGGCGAATTCTACCATGCAACCAGTTGTACATCCTCCTCTCTATCGACAAGTCAGCGTTAGTAGTGCGGGTCCTTGCAGTTCCCACATCAACAAATTTACAGCATGCTTAACTGTTTATCAGACGAAATGTTTAAATTGGTGATGTAATTTAAAACCTCAGGGTGTAAATTGCTAAAGTTGAAATCTCGTGACCAATTTTAGAAAACACCCCCAAACCTTGGGGGCGAAAATGTAGTTTGATTCTGATTGGATACCGAAAGAAAATTACTTAGTTGAGTGCTTTCTCAGGCTGCAGAGAGGCTTATTAGGAGTGAAGGTGAACTTAAAAGTCAGCTTGAAGATTTCCGTAATGACCCTGATATATCAAGTGAGATTTCCTTGTTTTGCACTAATAATTCTCTCCTACAATTAACCTGATATATCAAGTTGGATCTTCTTTCATTTTGTGCACTAATATTCGTATCATTATCAATAGTCGTGGTAAAATTACATTAAATTTAGTTCTTGTTCGATAATCTTCAGATTGGCATAATTCTAATTGTTCTGGGTTCTGTCAGTTTGAATACAGGGACATGCTTAATACATGTAAACATATATAAACACACGCAAAAGTACACACAGAAATACCACTGATGGAGTTGGGTTGCAACTAGCCTCTTTATATTACTTCAAGAAAGTATTAAAATTTTGGTTACTAACTTGGTGAAAAGCTATCCTGTCTTTCATTTTCTTGAACTTGGTATCTTGTGGTCCTTGGTGCAATTTACATGCACTAAGAAATTATGAATGCAGAACTAGGGTGCTATTCTGTGCTTGTGTGTAGATTTGTCCCTCTTTCAGTTGTGATTCTTGTTTTACAATTTTGTAGGTTGGCTCGAGGATGCGGCTTATTTTGCAGCAATTGACAGCAGTTTCAATGCTTTCAGTTGGTACGAGTGGCCTGAACCTTTAAAAAATCGCCATCTTGCAGCACTGGAAGAAATTTACCAGAGCAAACAGCATTTTGTGAGATCTGGGTGACTGACTATTACTTATTGATTAATAGTTTGCTATCTCATGTATACTTACTGTCAGGAACTCCATCATTGCCCATTTCCCCTCACGCTTTTGTTTGTGCAGATAAATGTCTTCATTGCCGAACAATTTTTGTTCCAAAGGCAATGGCAGAAAGTTCGCAAATATGCACAGATGAAGGGAATTAGTATCATGGGAGACATGCCTATTTACGTAGGTTATCACAGTGCAGATGTTTGGGCCAATAAAAAACATTTTTTGCTGGTGAGTAATTTTTAATGGGTAAAGCAACACGTTCATGCCACAACATGCTGTTCCAGGTGTCATTTACTGATCATATATTAGTCTTGCAGAACAGAAATGGTTTTCCTCTTCAAGTTAGCGGCGTTCCCCCTGATGCTTTCAGTGAAACTGGTCAGCTATGGGACAGGTTTATACTACTCATACATAATCCTTCAATTTTGTTTTGGTCAGTGTGCTATTCTATATCATTGAGCATACTGTAATCTTAATGTTTGAATCAAAGCCCTCTATATGATTGGAAATCAATGGAGAAAGAAGGATTTTCATGGTGGATACGCCGCATACGAAGAGCACAAAATATATATGATGAATTCAGGATAGACCATTTTAGAGGACTTGCTGGTTTTTGGGCTGTTCCTTCTGGTGAGAAATTACCAAACATATTTCTGATTTTTGTGCTCGTCTCCTGTGACATATCGATGTTTTTATAACACTAATGTATGATGCGTGCACAGAAGCAAAAGTTGCAACAGTTGGACGATGGAAGGTCAGGTTCCCATATATTTTTATCTAGTTAAAACTCTGTTATTTATTATCACGTTCAATCTGAAACCTTTATTATTTGAATGACTGTAGGCAGGACCTGGAAAATCCTTTTTTGACGCCATATCCAGAGCAGTTGGGAAGGTTAACATAATAGCTGAAGACTTGGTATGTTTTAGCTGATTGTATACAAAAGTCATCCAAAATGCAAAAAAAAAAGAAAACGTAGAACTATCAATGCAAAAACTTGGATTCTGCGAAGTTGTGATGTCATATCCAAAATGCATGACAGGGAGTTATCACTGAGGATGTAATTCAGCTAAGGAAATCCATCGGGGCGCCTGGAATGGCCGTCCTCCAGTTTGGTAATGAATTCTTTTCCAGTTGATTACACTATTGTATTTTATAATTAGCTTTGAGAAACAACTTTAAGCTTAGATGATTTGTTGTCATAACCTCCTCCTCTGCAAATGACCTATGTAGGTTTTGGAAGTGATGCTGCTAACCCTCATTTACCGCATAATCATGAGCCCAATCAAGTTGTTTACACCGGAACTCATGACAATGACACGGTAAAATACTGTAGTGGTTTTTCCGATCCCATATGATTCTGACATCTGATTATTCTTTTCCCCTTCTAATAGTTTATGTTATTGTATTACAGATTCGAGGTTGGTGGGATGTTTTGAAGCAAGGAGAGAAGTCCAATGTGGGGTTTTCTTTTCCTTTTTGTTGTTGAAACTTCTCCCTGGCATACGGAACTATGCATTACATGTTGAACAAGATTTAGCTTCTTTTTCTTGTGCCTATAAAGTTTTATTTGTTATCACAGGTCCTGAAGTATCTTTCAATCACTGAAGAAGATGATATCACATGGGAACTCATAAAGGCTGCATTATCTTCTGTGGCACGAACAGCAATCATACCTATGCAAGATATTCTTAGGTTGGGAAATTCTGCGAGGATGAACATTCCTGCTACTCAGGTAAATAAAGTAAAAGTTTAGACATAGATGCACATAAATTTGTAACGGGTGCCTGGTTGGTAGAATGGTTAGGGGATAGAGATCAGTGCAGGTGAGTGCAGACCAAATCAGATTATCGTCATGCTTGGAGTGCTCCCATCCTAGCCTTTGCTGTTTTATTGTCGGAAGCCCAATTTGTGTTACTGGGACTCAGGGGGTCGGAGACAAGATGAAAACACTTAGGCTTTTCATTTACTTCTATCTATACACTTTCCCCCCACCATTTTAATTTTCACCATTTTAATTTTTACCACACATAACAGTTAGAATATTACGAATCTTTTCTTTCGAGCAGAAAGTTTAAGCATGTCAATGGTCTTTCTTTCTATGCGCAGTTTGGAAACTGGGGTTGGAGGATACCTAGTTCCACGAGCTTTGATAACTTGGAGTCAGAAGCTTTGCAACTGAGGAATATGTTGTCGATGTATGGGCGGCTGTAGATTATGGATGCTCATTTTATCTCTCATTCACTCGGTTATGAACTAAAGTCAGATGAATGAGTCGACTTTGTTATATCAGAATAATCTATATACAGATGTTAATCATGAAACAAATTATGTAACTTGAATAAAAACGTTCGAGTCGTATAAATTGCAGTTGAATAAAATGGCATAGTAGGTGTTTTTTCCACCAAAATAAAGTGCCATCTCGATTTTTGTTTATTTCCTTGTTCTTGTCTTTTAGGTCATTGAGGAGGAAGATCATGCAAGTGGTGGATTGCCCTGATAGTTAGAACTTCCTCTTCAAACCACTACATCCCAGGCTCAAACTTTCTTAGTGTAAATTAGTGTAGAATACCACTTATACTCAAAACGAAGGAGGGAAATCCGTGCTTGGGACCTCTCTTTTTTGGGTCTTTCTTTTTCGGAAGATTCGACTTTATTAGAAAAGAATCAGCAATTTAAACATTAACAAGCTGTATCACAGCAGGAAAGAGAAGACGCATTTCTCTAAATCTAAATCAACTGAGTTACAAGGCCCGAGCAATTTCAAATTACCACATTATACACAATATTTTCTGATCACCCGGGCCTTAGACAAATAAGTCCCGGGTAAATGGAGATGCAGGAATACAAAGGATACAATAATAATCTTTGTAGCCTTAGGGTTTACTTGATACGGATTGAATGAATATATCTTGTGATCCAGCACGAAAAGATAACTCACAAATTTCATAGCTGCAAAATTAGAACGACGAGAGTATGAAAAAGATCAAGCAGTAGACACATGTTGGATTTCGCGACAGCAGCAGCAGAGCAGAATGAATCAAGCAGCTTTCTCAATTGCTTCAATGCATTCCAGGATAGTTGCCTTGTTTGACATTGCTGTTATTAAGGCTTCATGAATCACCTTATCATTTTTTAAGAGCGATCCGGCAAACAAAACCTGCAATACATAATACAGTTACCAGCATCATCACTACTATTTACTACTAGCAAAGCGTAATTTATTGTATGCAGGAGGTTTTATAATTATGAACTTACAGCCCATCTAGTAAGATTTTGCTGCTGATCTTTGCTGAGCTGCGGCTTGCTTCTGTTGATAAATCTCTGAACACAAGACATAAACAGGCAAGTCTCGGAAACTAAGGTCACATAAACATATTATCTTGAAAGAAAACAATTAGTCTTGGGGAAATGGTGGTTAACCTGTAGAGTGAAAAGATCAGCAGATTGACCGATCACTTTGTCATATTTCAGACCTTCTGCTGCAAGTCCAGCCATTGCTACCACCGCCAACCTAAAGTACCATCAAAATTTATGGATTTCACATGACATCTTTGACAGAATTGGACTGCAATTCTGTATTGGATTTGTTTTGATAAAGTTTATGTGAAGTGAAGACATTGTAACAGGTAAACCTTAATGCAAATGGACTGTTTGTGCATGAAAACGAATCAGTTTATAGGGAACGATTCGTTTAACGGATTTACAGAGGAAAGCTGTACTATTCTCAAACGAACCAGGAGCGCATTTGTTGCAGTTTCACAAGTGGAATATTACTCAAGGAAAATGCTAAGTTCCAGACTTCCAGTAGCTATGCCCCTACCTGTCTAGTTCCTTTGCATCGAGCTGCCCGCTGTATATCAGCTTCTCGAGCCTTTCATCAATAAGGTTGACATGCTCTTTCCCAATATCTAGAGAGTATCCCAGAATAGGAAGGCCCAGCAAATATGCAACTATTCAGAGAGAGATTTCGTAATCAGTAAGAAAATTGCCAAGAAAGCAACTAACAAAAACTTATGAAGTTTATAATATCTGGTGTTAATGAAGTACCTAAGAAATGAGCAGCTTCATGCCTAGCAATTCTCTCCTGATAGTCTGGGAAAAATGATGAAAAGCCAGATATCGCAGCTTGAAGAAGCCTAAAGTGCAGTAGATACAGATAAATTTTTATGGAAGAAAATTCAATCTTGGTAATAACTCATAAATACTGCCAAACATAACTAAGTCATCGACGCATTAAAATTCATTTCCACACAAAAAATCTTAGTCTTGCTCTTACCCAGGGGCAGTGCTTCCCACACCCAAAACTATTAAAGAGATGCTCCCGAGCAAGTATGGTACGAAAAACCCCCAATCCTACAACAACAACAGATTGTGCAAGAGAAACAAAGATGGATGCCAGTAAAAAGCAGTTGATAAATACACGGCAATGGTGAAACAAAATCCATGTATTCAGTCTGAATCTTCTATTAAAATTTAAGTTGTGTGCATACGGAAGTTAATTTCTTTGTTTAGCGAAAATGTCGAGCAGCTATATAACCTGATCATCTATTCAATACATGCATAATACGTGATCAATTCACAACCAAAGGAACTGAGATTTTGCCTTCCACTTTTACAGAACAAGCTACACTATAGAGACAAGTAATATTCTGATGCAAGGGGCATTACAATGCGACCGTTAAGTTCAAAAACCATCACGAGATCAAAGAGGGAGGTTTGCAAAGACAACTTTCCTCTATTAATGTTCAAGTAGCAAAATCCATGCTTTCATCTCAAATATAGAATGCTACAGAATTCCCTAAAAGAATCATTGCATAAGTATGTATGTAGGAATACGAAAACGTCTCCTAATTATTCCTATTGTTTAGATAGTTGATGTATAATTTATATGTGGACTTACAGAGAAAAGGAGATAGAATCAAATTTACCCCAGGAAGTTGGCCAGCAAGAAGACCTAAGAATCCTGTTGTCCCTACCACGGTGAATAGAAAGGCCGCCTGTACGTATCATGAACAATATTGACAACCCACAGAAAACTAGTCTGATACAAATCCCATATTTCATACAATTCATAAATTTTAGATTCAGAGAGAGACAGTGACAGAGAAGAAGACAATGTTTGCACAAAAGACCATAAGGATAAGAAGCTATGATGAAGGATGCAAGTATCGCAACCCAAACAAGTAATACTTACATCATTTCTGACACTGGGAACTGCAAGAGTTTCTGCATTTTTAATGCCAAGAGTTGTCAGCTCCCTAAGCGATGTCTGCACGGTCCAACGCATTCATAAACGTTGAATCCACTTGAAATTAGGAATCGAACTCGAAACAATTAGGTAAATAAATAGTGTAGTAATTAAGATTCATGATTGAATACACTTTGAAAAGATGATCGTCATCAATTCAAGTATGGTACATGTATGCATGGGTTTGTAGAGGACTTGAACTTGACACTTGTGATGGAGACTGACCGTACGCCGCGAGACATATGGCTGAGAACTCCATTTCTTGGCCCAACCAATGTCACTTAGCTGATCAAGTGCCTGTTTAACCGCACTGCTATCTTTCTGCAGCAAGAAAATGCAGATACATTACATGCTTGTCAATCATATTCTTCCTACTTTAATTCGAATACTAATTATACGGGGCATATATTCAACTCGTTGATTTTTCTTCGAGAAAAATAAGCATCCAACTTTAAACCAATTGACGATATACCTTCCATGCACATTAATTAATTACTTAAGCCTACACAAATTCAATGAGTGATTTTAGCAATGGTTAACCGCGTCTAATGGTGCAATTTTTAAGAGAAATTACTAACAGCATTGCAAAATGAAAAACGAAATGGAAGAAGAATAAGAAGGAGAACCTTTGCAATGGCGGATTGGAGGGTGTTGAGGTCGACACCAGAAGGAACAGCAGAGGAAGAAGCTCCGATTCGCAATTGGCGGGGACGATGAAAGTCGGAGGAGGAAGAGGAGCAGGCTACCAATAAACTGGAAGCAGAAGCAGCCTTTGCAGCCATGTCCAAGCGGCACCTCGCCATGCCTCCCTCTCGCTCTCTCTCTCTCTCTCTCTCTCTCTCTCTCTCTTGTTTACTTTGAGCGGATAAGGTTTGGCGCCAGGAGTTGAGTTAGCAGCAGTGCCTTTCAGTTGCAATCTGCTGCGGACACGGTTCCCTTATTTTCTCTGCAACAGCCCGTGGCGAAGCTCCACGTCAGCTTACGTATTACATGGAAAATAGAGAAAAAAATAAAAAGGATTTTTGTTGACAGTGGGATTTGAACCCACGCCCTTTCGGACCAGAACCTTAATCTGGCGCCTTAGACCAACTCGGCCATATCAACCTAACACTTAATTTTATCAGAAGGTGAAACTTGCGTATCGGAGAAGAAAAATAGTAGAGAATTTTGGGTTGGGGATGGTCTGATATCATCATCCAAAGTCCAAATCTAATCAAATAAACCATCAGCTGAGACAAAGCACAGCCATGTCCACCTCCACCTCCACCGCCACCGCCGCAACGGCACAACTGATCCCATCCCTCCCAGACGACGTCGCTTTGAACTGCATAGCCCGAGTCCCCCGCTGGTACCACCCGACTCTGTCGATAGTGTCGAGACCCATCCGCTCCCTCCTCTCATCCCCACTCTTCTTCACCACCCGCTCCCTCCTCAATTCGACCCAACATTTCCTCTACCTCACCCTCCGCTCACACCATAACCCCTCCGCCTGGTTCACACTCTACCAAAACCCCAACCCCAACCCCACCCCCACCGACCTCCCTCCCCTTCTCATCCCCGTTCCACCCATCCCCGCCCCATCACTCGGCGCCGCCTACGCCGTGCTGGGCTCCACTATCTACGTCCTCGGCGGCTCAGTCAACGACGTCCCCTCATCCCACGTGTGGCTCCTCGACTGCCGCTTTCACACCTGGCAACCGGGTCCCCCAATGCGGGTGGCGCGCGAGTTCGCCGCCGCGGGTGTTGTGGACGGAAGGGTCTACGTCATCGGCGGCTGCCTTGTGGACTCGTGGGCCCGGACCGAGCACTGGGCGGAGGTTCTAGACCCAGAGAAGGGCCGCTGGGAGGCGGTGCCGAGTTCTGCACTTGAGGTACGTGGAAAGTGGATGCACGCTAGCGCCATGATCGGCGGCCGCGTGTATGCCATGGCGGACCGGGGCGGGGTAGTTTTCGATCCAAAAACTGGGGTTTGGGAAGGAGTTGAGAAAAGGCTTGATTTGGGGTGGAGAGGGAGGGCTTGTGTGGTCCATGGGATTCTGTACTGCTATGACTATTTGGGGAAAATCAGAGGGTTTGATGTGAAGAAGAGGGCTTGGAAAGAGCTCAAGGGTGTGGAGAAGGGGCTGCCCAAGTTCTTGTGCGGTGCTACGATGGCGAATGTGGGAGAGAAATTGGTTGTGTTGTGGGAAGGGAAGGGAAATGGCAAAGAAATTGAGATTTGGTGTGCTGAAATTGAGGTGGAGGAAAAGGGAGATGATGGGGAGCTGTGGGGAAACATTGATTGGTCCCATAAGCTTCTTTCAGTTCCGAAAGGCTCTTCCATCGTCAACTGCTTGGCAGTTTCCTTGTGATGTTTGCTCGTTCGTTCCATTGCATTGTATAATATGATTGTAAGCTTTACTGGTAAGCTTTCTTCTGCATATTATGATCAATGATTTTTTATTTTATGCCAGAAAAGTTGATCATTTAAGTTTGCATTTGTAAATGACAATGAGATTATGAATGTCAACTCATCGAACTTTAAGCCAACTGGAAAATTTGATATAGGGGTGTATAATATATCTAAATGCCTTGTATATTTATGCGAGCGGAGTGCTATTCCTATATTGCAATTTCATAGTTCACTGAGCAGAGAAGCATATTATGCACATGCTAGGTTCATTGCAGCTAGAAATAAGTGAACTGGTGTTGGACACAGAAATAGAACTTAGAACCAACGGTTTTACTGCTTGGGGTATTATCTCACAATCTTCCCCAAGAAATCCAGCATAGGATTTTGACAGCCTCCCCCAACTCTACTGATTTCTGTCCTTGTTTGTTCCCGCCCTCAATTTCATTATTTTTATAAATAAGAAAAAAGAGAATTGTTATTAGCACTCCAAAAATCACAATTGGCACTCCAAACTTTCTATAATTAGAAAGAAAAATACACTTGTGAGGAGTGTAGAATGAGATTTTTGGAGTGCTAATAACAGTTCCCAAAAAAAATCAAGCAATGATTTTGGGGAGGGGATTCGGGTTATATCACACAATAAGCTAGTCATAAGTAAGTTTTGAACTCGCCGTCCATGAGAGTCAAACCTGGAACCTCTACTTACAAGTGGAGAAGAAAACCAATAGGTTGTTGTGGTAGAGGCCCTCTGTTCAAGTTTATTGTTGTACTTTTCCTATAATTGGTTGCCATACTGCGATGTTTTGTAGCTACATAATGCAGGTCTGTTTCCCCTCCTCCTCACATGTAGGTTGCCAAAGTTCTTTATCAGCAAGGGAGCACCAAAGGAAACTTCAAATTGATACCCATTCTTCTCGCAGACAGCTTTTATGTATTGGGGATGACTACTGCAAACTGCAAAGGTCCTAATAAAAGAACCTTTGATTTAGGTCAGGTGACACACTCAACTGCTTCAGTGATTGGTAATGATTAAGTTTTAATATATCTCCTTGTATGCGCTACCCGTGTAATTCATTTTGGTTTGTATATGGCATTATGTTGAATAAATAAGCAATACATAGGCAAGTGGTTCTACTCAAGTGGTTCTACTTAAGGACAAGAAAAGCATTTTTACCCGTTGAGAAGATGATGTTGAATTGCTAGACAACCATGCAATTGATGTTAAGTTATGATTTCTTTGTAGCTTTTTAGAGACTCAAGTACCTTTTATGTCATATGTAATCAATTGTTCAGTTCATAAATCATCTAATTTCTTTTTATTTTATACAAAGCCATAATAGTAGTTTGGTTGATGCATTGCAAGGAAAATTTAAAAAATCTCGATGACTTCTCTATTGTATAGAGACGACATCTCGATGACTTGTGTGTCGTAATCGATCTTTCAACTGTTGTGTACTTTACTGAGGACAGAGCTTCGCTCCTCAACATTGAGGATGAACTCCTGAAAAAGGCATTACATAGGCAATAAGTAAGCAATACATAGGCACTAGGTGCACAACATAGACCTCATATCGAAATTAGTATTTGCCTCACATGTCACCCAGGGCATTACACGGTGGCACAGGATTCCAAAACACATGAACTTAAAACATTTCTGGCAAGGCAATGAGTGAGTATGTGATAAAAGTGTTGAAATTCGCCTCGATCCTCTATGTACCATTATCTGGGTATGGCTTTGCTTCTGTGACTATGACTGCGACTGGAATGCACGTAGATTTTATATATGCAGGACTTTGCCAGTGATGTTTGCACATAAAAGGTGGTGGAGAGTGCATGCATAATGCTATTGCTCTGCGGCTATGCCAGGAAACTTGCAAAAGGTTTGTTTGTTTAGCACAGAGCTTAAAGTAAGACTAGAGAGGTATCAGAGGCAAGTGTGGAATGCAAATTACACTGGTGGTATTTGGAAAGTTTAGATAAAAGACGAGCATTTGAAGACAATGCGTCGAGGTCCTCGAGGATTTCTGCTCCTGGAAGAGTGTTACGCCACTGGGTGAAAAGAACCAGACAGATATTGCTAGTTTTACTCCCTTACTACCTGCACTTGCCACTTACTACTCATCTTCTTCCTGATTTATTTTCTTCTTTCATACTCGCATTCTTTGTTCGGATGACACAAATCAATACATAGTGGATGATGCCTACAAATGCGAGAGAGAAAAATGTATCACCTTAAAATTTTACTAATTAGTCTAGCCTCAACTTGTGAAATTTTCTACTCACTTGTCCCTGTAAGGTCTTACACCTTTTTTTTTTTTTTTTTTGGAAACTGTCTTACACCTATTTTTTCCATCAATGTGGCATAGATTTTTTTTCACTTTCTCAGTGCTTTCAAAGGCTGCAAGCTCAACTTGGATGATGATATCATGATTTCTAGACATCTTTAAAGTTGTAATTTTTACTAGTTAATATATGCTCGTGTCTTATTCCAAATTTCAGATGCATTTGGTTAGTTTTACTAGTTAATTCTTACTGTATTTGTACCAGTTAATCTCAACTTTGAAGATGACACGTCCTGATCCCGATGTCCGAAGGACAACGAGATGGCCACGTGCTAGCCGACACCCGAGGTGACGCAAGCCATTTTATGAATGCATATGCCGAGAATATGTGAAACATGCATATAAATTTCGTGCATAACTACGCAATGTAATATTCAAATACAACCTTAACAAAATAATATAATAAGTTCAACTACCAACAAAATAATAGAGATAGTACATGACATGTTCAGAGCAAACTACTAATTTAGAATACAAGCGGAAGGTGTAACAGAAAGTGCTATTACAAGAATGTCCAAGCGGAAGGGACACAAAGTCACTAGTATGGGAATGCCTCGTAGCTCAGATCATATGCCTGGTTCCTAGGTCATGAGGGGGTGCAAAACAAAACATGAGTGAACTAAGTTGATATATAAGTAATATTAAAACAATTATTCATCAATGTACTAACCCCCAAAGTTAATGAAAACTCAATAGTATAATGGGTAATAGGTTTTTTCCGAAAACCCTAACATGCCATAAAACTTCATAAAACATATATCATATATAGTGTGCTTAATAGTGGTATCAGAATCGCTCGAAGGCCTTCATTAGCCCGTAGGCCCCTACATCACCCGATCAAAGCCATATATATATATATATATATATATCTATCTATCTATCTATCTATCTATATCTATATACATATCTTCATTCGTCCGTAGGCCCCTATTGCACCCGACCGAAGCCATATATATATCATTCACCTGTAGGCACATAGTATGAGAAACCATTGAATAAGCACAATAAAAACATGAACATAATATTTCTAAAATATATGTAAATATCTCAACGGAACTCAATAGCTCAAACATCATATCTTAAATCATTATTCGTGAATATCTCAATAAGCATAAATCCAGTGAAGCATGATATTTCATAAAGCATGAATTCAATTTTCTCATAATCATTTCATAAAACGTATCCATAAAATCATGATTTTCATGTATGCATTTCTAATAGTAAAATTGTGCATTTTAGAAGGGGTCCACTCACAGATACTCCATAATTCAAGAGTTGTGCGAGCTAGGGATGACGAAAACGCCACTACCAAACGTACCTAGGCACATAAAGGGACCAATTAATAAAACTATACTAAAACGATTGAATTTTGGGAAACAGACGTCATAAACAGATTCATGATGTCGAAAAACCTAAGGGGGAACCTCGGGTACCCCCACATGCGGAGTTAAGTCGCCAGAAAGTTGGCCGGAAAAGTTGTCGGTGCCGCCATGGACGACGGCAGAGCATAGTACCTCCGGTGGAGGCGCGTGTGCTCCACGTGTTGGCCAAGACAAGAGCCCACGCACAGGCTTACACGCTGACTGGAATCTGGGTTAGGCTTGGTTTCTGGGCTTGGGCCAAGGGTTTTGGTTTGGGCTTGGCTTAGTGGGCTAGGTCTCTGTGTTGGGCTGGGTAGCAGTTGGGTTTGGATTTGGGTTTTAGGGTTATCAGGTCAGGTCGACCCGGTTTTAAGCCATGGAATGGCTGGTTTCTGGGCAAACCTTCAAACGCTTATAACTTCTTCAATACTCAACCAAATCAAGTGATACAAAAACAAAAGTTGTAGTTCTCAACGAGATGAACATAATGGTACCTTGCACGATGGCTAACTCACTGTGGATTGGCCGAAAAAACACCTCTAAAGTGGTGGTGCTCGTCAGAAAACTGGGGAAAACTCACTCCGAGCTATTTCTATGTTTAACAAGCTTAAACAACTTACAACAAGCCTCGATCTAACCTTAAAACACATCCCAAAGGTTTCTAGGAACTTACCCACGTCAGAAAAGTCATGAAAGTCGTTGGAGTTCGTCAGGGAAGGGTGCATCATGACTGTCACAGTTGAAGTATCGAGTTTGGCATGGGGTTTCGAGATCCAACGTCCAAGCCTTAAGTCTTGGCATTGTTGTTGTTGTGAAAGTGAACTCAAAGAGAAAGGAGAGGGAGATCGCAGAGAAAGGGCACGGGGAGAGTTAAAAGGGAAGGGAGAGAGAGAGATAAGAAAATATCTCAAAAAGGAAGGGGGAATCTGGATTGGGTTGAAGGAAGGGGACAAGAATCCCAAGTGGGTCCCCCCCTTGGTTCGCACTTTAAGAATTTATAAAACGAAACACAAATATCCGAAAATGTTCAACAGTTTGAACGTAGAATCTTCGTTATACATCCGATTTCGAATCCATTCGCGCCTTACCCGTTTGTGATGACGAGTACAATACAAATAAATTAATTAACTTAAGACTACGCGTTTCGACGAGACTGTCAATGAAATTCAACTCAAGGGTACAATGGTGATTTCATAAATTCGATAGTACAAAATACAATAAATCAAGGATGGGGTTTCACAAAAGATCTTTAATGACAGGAGGCAATCTCATGTTATGCCTGACGATGTCACATTCCTTGGCATCCTCACTGCGTGTAGCATCCTTACTGCAAGGAAGGCAGTTGAACGAAATGTTATAATTTGGGCCACAATACTTGCTACTTGTAGATTACATGGAGATACGTAAAGGGGACAACGCGCGGCTGAGAAACTCATTGAGTTAGATCCACATAATTCTTCAGCATATGTGCTGCTTTCTAATACACAATATGCATCAGCAAACTCATTGGTCAATGATGGTTACTTAGTCAACTTCTTAGTGCTATGTCATGTCGGTGGACTTCACTTTTTCGATTGTTTGTGCGAATGCATATGTTAGACGGCGATTCTTGTATGGAAGGAAGCAATGAATTTGAAGTTGTACGAGCTAGCTTTCGAGGACATACGTAAGTTGGTTTCACATCATGATATTTCTTATGCTCTTGATACTTGCGCAGAACTGTTCTCAAGTCTTTGTTTTGGTTGCTGTTTTTTCTTTGAGAAATCGTTCAATTAGTGTCATTTATCTAAAACTCGGCACATTTCTTGCCCTCGCTTTACTGCCGGCACTAGAAGGCATGACGATTTGAGGCCTGCATCTAGAATTTTTTGCTTCCAAATGAAGAAGCAGATCGAAATCCACATTGTGAATGTGTGTCCTAAATCATTTATTGTTAGACTCCGTTCGAACCTTGACTCGTATACACAAGAATAATTACTATTACTCAAGAACCAGAATACAATCAATATCTTCAACATACTTTGCCCGACACAAGGGCACATTAAATAAACTGTTGCAAGCTAAAGATCAAACTAACTTCCTAACAAATATTACACATAGACCAATAAAACAATTTCACAAATGATGATGTGGGATGTGATGTGGCACATGATGTGGCAAGAGCTTGATAGCATCCTAGCATTTAGCATTTGCAAAACCTTTACTTTTGATTATCTTATTTAGGGTAAACTGCCAATTTAGTTCTTGAATTATCACCTAAGTGAAAATTAGGTTTCTAAACTGTTTTTTTTTTCAAAAAAACCAATCCTTAAATTATAAAAATCTACTAAGTACATCCCTAATATTATATTCGAAGTTACTATATTCAATTTTCCGTCAATTTGTAACATTACTTGCAAGTGATACACGTTGGAGGGTAGATGATACTTTTACATAAAGAAATAGTGTATCGAGTTAACATTAGAGGGTAAATTAGACATTAGATTCGCAACTTATATGAAATGTTAAGGGCTTATTGGCAAGAAAAGAACGGTATTACACTCTAAAGTATGTCACGTGACTTAAGTTGACGAAAAATTGAATAAATTAGCTTTAAATATAATAGTAGGGATGAAATTAGAAATTTTTAATGAATTTAGGGACTTATTTTACTGAAAAAATAATTAATGGATCTAATTTTCACTGAGGTGATAGTTTAGGGACTAAATCGATACTTCACCCTATTATTTATTATGCTTATTGTTTTAAGTTGCTAGACAAGAATATGGGGCTTTCTTCTATTTCATTTTGTCTTTATACTTTGGTAGATTATCCATCTAATACTCGCTACCATACCATATCACATCCGAGGGTCAATTCATGAGCCAGGCAAGAGGTGCGATCGTAGAAGGCTCCAAATTTTTTATTTTTTTATTTTTTTCATTTTTTTATTTTATTTTTTGGATGTAGTTGTAAACACGAGATTTCCTGCAATGAACGAGACAAGAACACGTGTGCAAAATAATATTTGTATTAATGATTTAGGGGTTACAATCTCTTCTACAAATTTAGCGTCTGATTCTATCTTTGTAATGGGTAGATTTGTTGATGTTGTTGATCCAAAGGGTCATCGGGGCTTGATCTTTAGGATGAACAGATGATGAATGATGAACACTTTCTTCAAGGGCCGTCGGGGCTTGATCTTGAATTAGTGGAAGTTTCTTCAAGGGTCGTTGGGGCTTGGTCTTGAAGGAGGATTTTGACGAAGAACGAAGAGGGCTTTCTTGATTCTTCGGGATTTGCTTGAGAGCTTTAGAGTTTTGAAGTTTCAAGGCTTTGGTGTGGTGTGAATTCTCTTCCAATTTGGGAGTAGAGAAAGTGTATGTCCATTTCCTCCTTATTGCTTGATGGAGAAGCCTATTTATAGGCTTTGAGAATGAATCACCACCATCCATTTGTTTGGTGAAGTAAGTGGATTTTGTAGGTGGGATGAGTGTGTGTTGTAGGTGAAATAAATGGAGGTTGTAATTTTAATACAATTGTCAATACTTATTTCACCGAAATTTCAATGTCTACAAATGCCCCCACTTCAAAGTGCGTCGTATACATGTGCTTATCACGTGTAGAAGATGTGTTTTGAAGTCCCTTAATGTAGATGTCGATCCAAGGGCCGTTGATGCTTAATCTTGAGTTGGACTAGGAGTTTCTTCAAATGCCGTTGAGGCTTGTTCTTGAATTAGTGGAAGTTTCTTCAAGGGCCGTCGAGGCTTGATCTTGGATGAAATTTGGACCACAAGGAGCTTCATATGGTAAATGATCTTTGGCTTTGGTAATGGATGAATCGGCAAGTATTTTGTTGCGCTTGTTGACTTTCCACAGTTTTGATCTTGAATTAGGTTGGAGGGTTTTTTTGGTTTCCTCCAAAGGACTTTCCACAGACTCAATCTTGAATTGGATTTGATTCAAGGGTGGTGGATACTTGATCTTGAATCGGGCTTGTGATTTCTTCAAGGGTCGTTGGGGCTTGATCTTGAGTAGTTTTCAGGGTTTGAACACTTCGCAGGCAAGCACGAGGCGGAGGTGATGGCCTGTTTCGATTAGCTTGTCAATCTTTCCCATTCATATTGAAGAAGGTGAAGGGATAAGGTCAAATGCTGCAAAAAAAAATTACTTTGAAAGATCAAGGAAGTTAGCAGCATTTTCATATGAACCCTGAGCAGTTTGGTGAACGGTATGATCTTCAAGGGTTGTTAAGACTTTGCTCTTCGACGACAGTGCCAGCGGAAGGTTGTTGGAGCTTCTCGAGCTCTTTGATTATAACAACGATGGCGGGCTTGGATTTGACTTAGACTCATTCGTCTGGATTATGCAGTTCTGTCGAGAAAGGTGTCCTGCTATAATGATTTGTTCCAGCTCATCGTGCTGCATTCTTCTCTGCTTGTTTCTTTCGCCTAGCAGAAATTGTGCATAACCTTTTGCCTTTCAATGGTCATTCGGAGCATAACTTCTCAACGACTCATCCATGCTTGGCAGCTTCAGTGTAAAGAGCCAACATCACATCAACTGTCCTGAAGTATTCACTAAGGAAATTCGAGACCCGTCGACAGTTGAAGATGAGCACTCGAGAGCAATACTAGGTAAGCAACCAGGCAAAGGTTCCAGGCAATCAGTTTCTGATCGGACATTTAATTTCAGGTTCCGACTGATTGCTTCCTTTCTCCTTGTTTTGCAGGCAAGAGCAAGGGCAAAGGAAATGATAGGGGAAAAGCATGATATGAGATACCTTTTCTTTCGACCCTGATGATATGAGATACTTTTGATTTTGAAGAAGTAGTGGATGATCAACACATGTATTTGTTGTGCTTGTCTCCACATGCTTCGATGCATCATTTTCACTTGCCTCTTCTGCTTTCCAGGCAGGTGTGGTATCTTCTCTGGAAGCATAAGATGTTGAAATAATGGGTACTTTAAGAGCAGTGCTAGGTGAGCAATCAGGGAAGGGGTTCCAGGCCGTCGGTTCCAAATTGAAAGGTTGATTCCAAGTGCTGGTTGATTGCTCTCTTTCTCCTTGCCCTGTAGTGAAGAGGGATGACAAAGAAAAAGATAGGGAGAAAGTATGCTATGAGATACTCTTACTCTCAACCCTAGTGATATGAGATACCTTTGCTCTGGTGTGAATTGGTTGAAGAGGTGTTTCTAGGGATGAAGAAAACTGAGTATGTTGAAGGGTTTAGTTGCAGATGCATTTGAAGAGGAAGGAGAACGTTTTAGATGTGTGTATTGCCATAGAGGATGGAGGTTAAACTATATAGTGATTTCCCAATAGCAAATAGTAGTGTGGATATGGCCTTGTCCCCCATGCTTGTCGACAAAAGTGTGGTGGTTGGAATAATGGACTTCGCACGTTTTCAACTTTGTCAGTGATCTTTGACAAAGTTGCTCGTGATAGCCGAAAGCTGATATTACGTCTGAAAAGTGTTGACGAACTTTACGCAGGAAAATCCGAGTTTTGAAATTCGAAGAGTGGTGTCTCTTCGATTTTTTGAACAAGTGGTTGTGTTACCTCTTCTTTTAAAGAGGTGTCAACATGCACATTTTGAAGATTGCCTGCTCGTGAAAATCATCTCCGGCGTATTTCTGAGCTTTTACTCTATCCAACCTTTTTTTTCTTTTAATATTCTTGAAAATGGCTAACCTGTCTAACATTTGCTTAGATTTGAGTATCGGGAGTGATACAAGTGCGCCGCGTCAGGGTTATATATGGCGCCTGTCCTTTTTTTCTTCTAATGGCCCTCTTACAGTTGAAGACTCTATGATGAGGGATGCAACAACGGCTACGGTTGTAGCTAGGAACCTCATCACTCCTAGAGATAATGTGATACTTTCATGACGGTCCGATGAGCTAGCTGTTCAAGATTCCCAGGCTCTCAGTGTCCAGTGTGCGAACTCTGTTTCCAACATGGGCCATCACTTACTTACTCGGGCTCGCCAAGTTGAATCATTGACAACCGAGGTGGCAGCTCTTAGTCAAGAGATCAAACAGCTCAGGTGCGAGAATAGAGAGTTGCATGTGCTTGCAAATAGTTATTCGATGGGCATGAAGAGGAAGCTTGATCAGCTACTGGACTCCGAAGGTCGGATTCAAAGTGACCATCGGAAGTTTGTGGATGTATTCCAGAGGCATTTTCTGCCTTCGTCATCTGAAGTTCGACCAAGTATTGAGGCTCTGAATAATCTATCTTCAGTGCCTCCCTCTTTTAAGGTTCCGCCGAGTACTAAGGCTTCAAGTACTGAGGCTTCACATAAGTGACATTTGTGAATCTTCCCCCTTTTTTCTTTTGCTTTTTTTTTTTACGCACTTGTAATTTCTTAGAGATATCAATGGACATGCTTTATTTTATTGAGTATGTTGTGTTAAATACAAACAAAACGTGTATCTCACTAAGATGTGTTACTTCCTTTTATTTATTTTTAGACGGAAATTCGTCATCCTTCCCTTACTTTCTTCATTTCAATCATTATGTCTCTACCACCATTTTCCTTTTTTCTTTCTTGACTTGCTAACAGTATCTTGCATTTTCTTTTTGTATGTGTACATAATTATATTTTTTCAGTGCACCATCCCATCACCTCTCATTTTGGTTTTCTTTCCTAGGCACGGGTGGTCGTTTGCACAGTCATTGTCATTTGCACAATTACGGACCTGCATTTGAATAGTCACCACATTTCATTTGTTTCTCCGGGGACCGTTATATATATATGGGATTGCACCGTTGCTTGTACACTCATTAGACAGCCACCGTATAACCATCGCACAGCCGCTGCCTTGCACCGTCACTACACAATCGTCCGTGTGTTACTCGCTGGAAGCTCCCCCATAGTCGTTTCATGTTGCGCTGTCAAACCTGCCTCTTGTTGCACTTTGAGCAAATTCGACATCTTTTTATCTAACCCGTCTTGTTTGTCGTGGATTTTCCTCGCCAGAAGCAAGGCCTCATTCGCCTCCATTGCCTTTTGCAGTCTCAATATTTCTAACAGAACTCTTAAAGACATGTCCAATTCAGCGAGTTGGCTCGTGGCTTGTGGTGCGCGTAGGAGATGCTGAAGTTTGCAGTCTTTGTGAGCCTATCTGTTCTCAGCACGATTTCCATCTTTTGAGCCATACATACATATATATATATGTGTGTGTGTGTGGAAAGTAACTGTCCTGTCTGTTTCAAGCTTGAGGACGCCATGCATACCATTTCCATCTTTTTGAGCCATGCATATATGTGTATATATATATATATATTTGTCCCGTCTGTTGACTTTGATATCCTGGGGTTGTGTGTATTCATATATATGTGTGTGTGTGTGTGTGGAATTGATTGAATGTTCTGACATGTACACACACACACATATATATATATATATATATATATATATGTATATATAAGGACATTGATTGAACCATCCCAATACCGTGTGCATGTATTACATATAAAATATGATGCGTCTATTTTTATGCACAATTTATGTGCTCCCTGCTGATGGATTTCTTTGCTGTAATGCCAGGAATCTTTAATTTTAAGAAGACAGAGCATGGTGCTAGGACCTCACGAAGCTTCCAGAGATGTGGTAGTTGGTGGCAGAGTGAGCAAGCTGCCTAGTGCTTGTGCCAGAGACTGCAATGGGGTTTTGCTGTGTAGTGCCTTTTGATCACAGTTTTTCTTTGGTGGTGCGCTGCCGTGTGGTGCTGTGCAAGAGCCTTCAGCAAGGCACCGTTGCGTAATGCCTTTTGGTCACAATTCTCCCCTTGGTGGTGACGTCGCCTTGCAGTGCAAGAAATTGCTTGCGTAGTGCGATTGCGTAGCATTTTGGTTTCCTTTGTCACTGTAGCGTGCCTTGAAGGACTACTCTATAACTGCCCTTTTTGTCGTGCTGCTCAAGTTTTGTGGCTGATTTTTTTTTTTTTGAAGTTATGGTATTTTTCAAATGTTTTAAGAATAACACCATCACCATTCTTGTGAAGGAAGGCGATTCGTAAGATGAGGGAACAACGTTGAAGCTTTACGCGCCACTGACTGGTCTTAAGGCGTTTGCTCTTCTTGCGAAAGACAACTCCATGCATATTAAGTCGTGGTCTTCTGAAGTATCTTGGGAGGTTGTAGACTTTGTTAAACCAAATACGAAGAAAAAGGCGTGCACATCGAGGGTTCTTATTTTGAATCCTTCGCACCATGCTCTTGACCATCATCCGGCCTCGTTTAAACTTCTTGGTGATCACATCCGCAGCGGAGCCATGGCTTGGAATGGTACCCTATCGACTATTGGGGAAGCCGTCTTTGATGAGTTTTATTCGGATTGGGTTGAAGATGTCCTAAGCCGATCTAAAGATGTTCTTACTAACGTGGGTCTTTACCACGCTGTGTACGCATCTTTGTTTAGTTACGATCGTCATCCTTCCATCTTTCGCTCGTTCTTTGAGCATTGGTGTTCAGCGACCAATACACTTAATACAGCGCAAGGGGAGATGTCAATTTCACTTTGGGATCTTCACAGGATAGGAGGCTTGCCGATCCATGGTATTTTATGACGAGGTTGTTCCTAGCGCGGAAGAACTTTCTCTTTGCAATAGCCGAGGATTGCATGCGAGTTGCCACTGTTTGTTTTGGGCGTATCACAAGCTTTTCCAGGATGCTCAAGGCAAATCAGGCGTGAGGATTTCCTCATGGATCTGATTTTGGTACTAGGAGGCCATGAGGTATAAAAAGTTTTTGAAGAAAAGTGGTCGTAACAAAACCACTAGGCCAAAGGGAGACTCAGACCTGTCCGGTGTTATTGGCTCAATCAGGCGCCGTTCTTCTGACGAGTTAAGAGCGTTTGAGGATCTTGGCATAGTATCAGAGCATGTGGATGAGTCTTACCTAGCTGCTTACTTAACTTGCTGGCTTTGTAAGTTTGTTTTCCCGACAGGCGACGTCAACTTAGTTCGTCCTGGAGTTTTCAAAGTTGCTAGCAAGATGGCTGCAGGTGAGTCTTTTAGCCTTGTTATTCCAGTCTTAGCCAACATTTACGATGGCTTGAACATTGTTTCGAACTCGGCAAGCACTGAAGATCGTGCTGTGGTGCTTCCTTACCATTATGTGTATGGTTGGTTTGGTGAATATTTTGGCACTCATTTTTCTTTGTCCACTCTAGACAAGTCAAGGTCTTCTTCATCAACTGCAGCCAAGCTAGCGCCTTTGATGACGAAGTATTCTGGCGTGCTTTCCGCGAAGAGCCTTGATGATTTGCAGGCACGAGCGCTATTTGAAAGTTGTGAAGATTTGAGAATGTACCCCTTAGCGAGAGTTGGCTCGGTGCGGCCAGGCATCGTAGACAATTCGCATATCCGCTGCTCAGACTTGTCTTATCTTATAAGTCTTCGCTCGGGGTTTGTTTCTTTGCGGCAAGAAGATCGATGCATTGCTCAGCCATATAGTCCCCACTGTTTCAGCAGGCAATTTGGTTTTGTCCAAAACGTGCCAAGCAAGCTGAAGGAAAAGAACCAATCAGTATCCTTGCAAGCCGTGTATATGCATTGGGAGTCTTGTACCCGTGCATGTACAAATGTTGTTATCACGCTGCCAGCCAAGGACGAGTTCAAGAGTAATCCAGTGACCCGTGTTTATGCTCGTTGGTGGTCAAAGGTATATTATAAAAACTTGAGGATGGCAAGTGGTACCAATTCTTCTTACTCAGGCAATGATATGTTGAGAGAGGGTTGTCCTGTGGTTCCTATGTAAGTGGTAGCTCTTAATTGCACCAGTGCGGTTCCCTTGCAAGATAAACTTGTAGCTTTAGCCCCTCAACGCCCATGCTTGTCTCCTCAACATCCGGACGCTTCTGAAGAGGCGGGAGATAAAGTTAATTCGCACGAAGATGGATTTATTTTGCAGCAGCGTCAACAAGTTTCAAACAAGCGACCACTTGAGGATGCTCAGGTTGACAGCGATGTCAATTTTCGTCATAAGAAGAAAGAAGTGTTTAGACCTCCTCAATTTAATGGTCGTGTGGCATTTGAGAGAGATGTATATACTTCATTTTCTCTCTTGATTTCTTCTGCTCTCATCATTTTGGCTTTCGTTTCTAACATCTTTCTTTGTCTTTTTTAGGTTGGGTCTTCTTGTCCTTTTGATTTGGCAACTGCAAATGTTTATTCCTATACGGAGATGCTATTTGCAGGCGACCTACCTACAGACAGGGAGATCGGGGATCCGCCTGGTGCAGAGCTTGTTTCAAATCCGTCGAACTTCCCGAGTTTGCCATGTGTAGGTGGAGGTATGCAAGAACCTGTCAAGCGTCCAACACCTTAGCCAGCTAGCTCTGAGATCTCTTTGAGAGGGCCGAACCTTAGCGGTACTGAGCGACTCATCCATCGCATTAGTCTTGGTGCGGCAATGGAGATCAAGAGCCATATTGAGGAGATGATTTCTAAGTGTCCATTGAAAGACCTTACGTTGCTTAAGGAGGATTTATCGAAGCTTGTTTCTGTGATTGACAACCTTAACGTTGATTCTTTATCCTTAAAGATCAAGATTGTCGAACTTATGGTCGCTTTGACTAAGTATTCTTCCTTGCGACCTATTTCCCTGGAGAAGTTGAGTCCAGATGTTAGAGCTCATCAGCTAGTAACAATAAACTTGTCCCTGGCTCAAGTCCGGTCTTCTCAGCAAGCTGCTTCGGGAGATTATCAAGTCACAGAGACTTATTTAACTTCTGTCCATGTACATTTAGATGCATTGGTGCGAGAGCAAGAACAGTTGGTAATCGAAGCATCGCAACTTGAAAGTGTTCTCACGGAGCAGGGAACTACACTTTCTCAGTACCAAGATGAGATTTCGCGCCTAGAACGAGAGAAAGACATGACTATGGAGTTGCCCATCTTGTCTCCCACCGAGGTAGAGACTTTGAAGACTTTGGAAGGCTTGCTCGAAGATCGCCTTTGTAGTTTTAGGGACATAGTTTTCCAGTAGTATCTTCTGTTTTTTTCTTGTAATAAGGCTTTGGAGCCGACTCATTCTTTCAAAGAAATAAAGTATTTACATTCTTGAATTTGCTCTTCATTCTTCAAAGGGGTTTTTTTTTTCTTTTTTTTTTTTTTAGATGGTGTAACTGTACTTGAAGTTTTGACGTTTCAAGTTGCCTATGTACCCTCTGTTAAGGAGGGATCAAGTCATAACGTAGTTTAAATGAATGATGGATTTTTTTTAATGCAATGGTGATTTTGATGATGATTTTGCCGTACACATTTTATGCTCTTGCGGGCCAGGAGCATTGGTTATCGCCTTTTAGGGGTAGTAGCGCTTCAAGAATCTGCCATTGATGGGGCCGATCTTCAAGCCGTCTTCTACCATGATTAAGTAGGCGCCGTTGGTGTAAACCTCTTGTATTACGTATGGTCCATCCCACTTTGATGTGAACTTTCTTTTTGTCTTGTGAGTTGTGATGATAGACCTACGCAATGTGAGGACGAGATCTAATTTGGAAAAACCTTGGGCGAACCTTCTTGTTGAATGTCTTGGATAGTCGTGCTTGGTAGCATTCCAAGTGTTGTTGAGCTTCGAGCCTTCTTTTGTCGAGTGCTTCCAACTTTTGAAGGTGCAACTTTGCATTCTCTTCATCAGTCAAGCCTTCTTGTATAGCCATTTTTAGTGAAGGGATTTGACTTTCGAATGGTAGAACAACTTTTACGCCATATACAAGAGAATAGAGTGTAGCTTGGGTAGGAGTCCTGTGTGTCGTCCTATATGCCCAAAGTGCTTCGCTTATTCTTTCGTGTCAGTCTCTCTTTGTTCGCCTAATCACCTTCTTCAGGAGGTTGCACAATGTTTTGTTGAATGCTTCTGCAAAACCGTTGGCCGGGGCATGATACATGGAAGACCTGTGCTGCTTAAACTTGTATTTCTCATAGAGCTCATCCACAAGTAGGTTGGAGAACTGTTTTCCATTGTCAGTGATAATGTAGCGTGGCACACCATACCGGTGGATGATATGCTCCTTGGTGAAACGGACAACAGTTTCCTTCTTGACTTCCCTTAGGGGTACGGCTTCAGCCCACTTGGAGAAGTAATCTATTGCAGCTAAGATGTAAGCTTCTCATGCAGATGACTTTGGTGCGATCGGTCCTACAACATCCAATCCTCATGCATCGAATGGCTATGAAGCAGTTGTAGGGTGTAATGGTTCAGGCGGTTAATGTATGAAGTTGGCGTGGAATTGGCAGGCTTGGCACCTTTTGGCATGTTCCAGGCAATCTTTCACCATGCTTGGCCAATAGTAACTCATCCTTTTAAGCTGGAAATGTAGCTTTGGTCTAGACTGATGCGCCCCGCATACACCTGAGTGTGCTTCTTCCATGGCTTGATTGGCTTCTTCCTCGCCTAGGCACCTCAAAAGTACTTATTCAAAAGAGCGTCGGTAGAGTGTTTCTTTATAGTAGAGGAAGCGGGGTGCTCGTCGAAGTATTTCAAAGTGATGTTTAGGATCATCTGGGAGCTTTCCGTGCTCCAAGTAGTCGATCAATGGCTGTCTCCACTCTTCTGCATCGACTGGAAGTACTGAGATGACGTTTGTATCATCTAGTATCATTTCAGAAACAAGCGGGATCACCCATCTTTGGCAAACTGGCACTTCTGTAGCTTCATCTTCTCCTAGTGTCATACTCGAGGCTAGGTTGGCGAGAGCATTTGCCATTTGATTTTCTTTTCTTGGCACATGTTCTAGTGTCACGGTTTTGAACTTTTGTAGCAGCTGAGTTGCCAGTGGGAAGTACGGGACGAGATCATCTTTCCTCACCTCATATTCAATTAAGAGTTGATTGATTATGAGCTTGGAGTTGCCATATACCTCAAGGGTTGTGATTTCCATGTTGATCGCCATTTGGAGCCCGATGATCAGTGCTTCGTACTCAGCTATGTTGTTGGAGCATAATTCGCTTAGTTAGAAGGAATAAGGTAGTATTTACCTTTGTGGCGACATGAATATTACTCTTGCCCCCGCTCTGCCCTCTTGTGCAAATCCGTCGAAGAACATTGTCCATGTCGGGAGGATGTCGATGTAAAACACGTCCTCATCAAGCAAGTCGTCTGAGATTTTCCAATCAACTGGGATTGGGTGATCGGTAAGAAAGTCTGCTAGCGCTTGCCCCTTGACAACTTTAGCTGGGACGTAGATGATCTCATACTGATTAAGAAGCAACGCCCATTTAGCGAGTCGCCCAGTTAAGACTGGTTTGGACATGACGTATTTGACCAGGTCAGCTTTAGCAACCAAGTGGATAGTGTAAGCATGCATGTAATGCCTGAGCTTTTGGATGGCGAACACTAAAGCAAGACACATCTTTTCTATTGAGGAGTAGTTCAACTTGGCGCTAGTGAGAGTTCGGCTGAGGTAGTAGAGCGCTCCTTCTTTCTGGGATTCATTCTCTTGCGCCAAGAGTGGTCCAATTGAACTTTCCTGAGCGGCGATATACAATATGAGTGGTTTCCCGTGTTGGAAATGTGCCCTAAAGCCAATCATATGATGATACTTTACGGACATTTCACATGTTAAACTAATCTAGTTTAAATATAAAGGGCAAATATTATTGTTTGAGCCGTCTCATATAAATGTTATATGCTTAAACGATAAAGTCCAAGGAATATGTGATTGGGAGAATGCAATCTAATGAAGTTAGATTCATGAGACCATTCTTTCGTAGACACATCCTAAATGTTCCTGATCATAGGATTGTCAATTGGGCATTGACAGTCCGTCAAGATCGGTACGTGCTATGTCTTCTCTCAGGGAGAGTGACTAGTCTCGAGTCATTGGTGTGTGTGACATCAAGACAAGTACGTAGGTGCTCAGTAGAGAATGAGTTCACTGAACGCGATCAAAGAAGAGTTCTCATACTCATGTCACATGAGAACTCATGGTTGGGATAATGCAAAGTAGTCCTTTGACCTGAGGCATCACAGTTGTCTTGTGGTTAAGTCCTTGATCTTTGATTATGTCAAACGTCATTCCATTGGAGTGTCCACGACATCGTTGGGGTTAAGCCACTTAGCCATGGAGGCAAGTGAATGCGCAACAAGGGATCTCTAACCTTCAAACTGTTTGAGGGAGAATACTCTATGATATGATTAGAATCTCTGGCCAGAGTATGAATGAGATTTGGGAATGGGTTCCGAATCACATTCAAGGAAATCATATAAGCACATGAATCACATTGGATAGTAGACATGAATAAATAAACTATCAAACCAAACAATGTGGTCAGAAGTATTAGATTAGAGAAATACCGTATTGCATTTGTAATCCCAGAGTGAATAGTTTTTCTCTACCTCTTCTGATTAGCTTGGGTAACCATGATATGCTGCAAGGTGTCACTCATGGTTTGTGGAAGCCCTAAACGTGTGTAATCACTAAAGGGAGAATTGAAAGTAAGTTTCAATTCACAATCGATGTAAAATGATTTTAATCGCCCACTGCCTCGCTAAAAGGAACCTAATGGATCGCACACCGTGTAAGGAGGAGATTGAAGAAACCATGGAGATGAGTAAGAATGATTAAATGGTTTAATCATTTATTTATGGCAATGATTAATTAATATGTTAATTAATCAAACAAATAAGTTCGTTAAAGACCTCGGGATAGTTTTGGACCTTAAGTCCCAATGGGCTTCGAACGTCAAGCCCATTAACTTAAGTTGTATGACAACTTAATGAATAATGATTCACAAAGGCCCAATTAGTCCAAAATATCCTAATGGCCGGCCATATTGTTTAGGGTAGTGAACTTGGACTTATTTACAAGTTTGCCACTCAAATGAATAAAGGTATAAATATGACTTTATAGCCAAAATTCATTAGGGTTTTCTTTTGGAGAAAATTGGTGAGAACTTGTCTCTCCATTTCTCTCTAAAGAGGCCGGCCACCTTGGGGGGTGCATCTTGCAATCCCACTACTCCAAGGTCACTCATTTCTTCTCCAATCTCTCCTTGGTGAAGAGACTTAGAGGTTCTCAATTTTGGGAACTTGGAGAAACCTATTCTTCCATCCAAATCCATAGATTTAAGATGCAAGGAATGAAGGCCCTCTCTTTGGGTGATTAGCCTTTGCTTATGCAAAGAGGAATCTACAAAGGTATAAATTTCAACTCACTATGTTTTGAGTTGAGTTTTGGTTCACCAATCTACTAGGCTTTGAATTTCATGGTTAATGTTTTGTTTTTAAGTGCATGCAAGCATGATTCCGCCTTTAATTGTTAATTGCATGCTTATTGATGTTGCTTAAATGAACATGTTTTCACAAAATAGTTCTTCAAGTGGTATCAGAGCCTAGGTCTAGTAGTTGGTGAATCCTTTTGTGTTGTGTAGTTCATAGTTTGTGATTTAAAAGTTGTAATATGTTACAAGCTTTATTCTTGTTTCTTTGAATGTAAATTTTGTTAGAAAATTTGCCATCTCAAATGTTGTAGATGTAGTTCATATGAGCATGAATATTGGAGCTAAAATTTGGTGCCATGACTTTGGGGATTTTCGGCCAAATCCAAAGGGTGGATTTTTGGGTTCTTGTTTGACTTGTTAAAAGTGTTTTAAGGTGACTTTTGGAACCCCTATGTACCCTAGTTTGGTTAGATGTTATTTCCCTAAAGTTTGAATGGTTTTGGAATGTTTTTGGGTGAAAAATGTTCATGGAAAAATTTTGGGTTTTTCATGAGTGTTCTTCATTGTTCTTGACATTTTAGCCAAGAACAAAAAGGTTTGTGTTTTGATTTATTTCATAAAGTTTATGTTTTATGTTTTTCAAATGATTTATTGCATAAGATATTTATTTGAATGGTGATGGAAATGGTGATGGGTGTGTAAGGATTAATTCCATTTCACACACACCACTTGCACCACTTGTTGCTTTATGTCTAAAACTCACAAATCAACACACACATCACTCTATCCTCTTCCAAAACCGGCCACCCCCTAGTGGGGGTACTTTTGGGGCCTTTTATGCAATTACATAAAGTTTTGATACTTTTGTGTATTTGCACTTTGGCCCAAAAGTTTACGTTTTTACGTTTAGGTCCAAAAACGCTAAAGGACAAATTGTTTTGCTCCTTTAATGAAGTTTTTGCATTGATTAAATTTTGGGTTCTAGTGTAATTACATGAAGTAGTGGACTTTTGTGTCTTTACAAAGTGACCCCAAAAGTTTTGCAATATAGCCCAAAAGTTGAGGTTAATTGCTTTATGGCCCAAAAGTTGTGGTTATTGCATATTGGCCCAAATTAAGTAGAGAACAAAATTGTTTTGTCTCTTTAAATGAGAATTGGATTTTCATTTTGTTTAGCTCCATTTAAATCAATTTTATGGATACAAAAACCAAATGAAAATGTTGCATTCAATTTAATTAGTTAAAATGTTAATTAATTAAAGGGTGATTATGAACCTAAGCCTAATATAATTGAGCTATGTGAAAGGCCATTTCAAATTTGTTTGAACCATGGGAATGTGTAGATTAGATTTTGGTTGTAATTTGATTTGATCAAATGTTGTAAAAGGGCTTAAGCTCTTCTTTACTTTAAACTAATTTGTTTTATGCAAATGTTGTAATGAGCATAAGCTCACCTTTACTTTGAAGTACTTCTTTCTTGCTTTATATGATATGCATGAAAATGAAGTAGTTGGGTCCAACGCCCCTAAGACAACACGCCTTAATGTGATTAAACGCGTAACTAAAATCAATCACCATCCCTAGACCAAGATTCAACACAAGGCTCGTGTTGAATCTAAACAAAGGTTCATAGTCATCCTAAGGCCCTAAGGCAACTATATAGTCCATCAAATGAATGCAAAGTTTATGTTAGTAGTATCATATACTCTTGCTTTAAAAACCGTTTTATAAGCATAGTGGGAGTATTATATACAACTAAAAACAATCAAATGGACCAATAGTTGTAATAGGACCAAAATTGTTTTAATATAGATTAAAATGTATGTTTATATGTGATGAGACCTAAAACCCTCAACCAAACCATTATTAAGTTGATAAGCGTGAGAGTGCTTAGAACACTCTTTCGTAGGCCTTCCACCGTGGTGGGATCCAATCGTTTATGACTTGTACACCGGCTTCACCCTATCATGGGGGAGTACAAAGTGCATGCTTATACTCAGGAGGAATCCATATACATATGATGAGGTGAGTGTAGGCAACGAGGATGGCCAACATCGTATCATCATGAGGCTATTCTTGAACCCCTTCACGAACTAAGCATGGTGGGAATGACTTAACTAAGTGCAATGGAGCCAACATCATATCATTGTGAGGTTACATTCTCTAGAGGCCAAATAAGATGGGTACTTGCATTAGTTGCAAATGAGTAAGCGTACTCTCTCATTATTATTAATGCTAGCCAACATCATATCATTGTGAGGTGGGCTTGGTAATAGTGAGCCTCCAATAACCTACTAGGAGTTTCATCCAAAACTCTCGAATTCCAATGAGGGATATGGAATTTGCCAAAAATAGTGGGTGGTGCTATTTGATTTAAAGACCCGAATCAAATGGCTTAAAATCAATCAATTTATATTCGTTATGTATTTGTTTACCAATATATTTGCAAACGCTATCCAACACTTGACAAATAAAAGCCGAAAGTTTAGTTTCCGGACTTAGTACTACAAAACCATAGATTGTCTTTAATGGCTTGTAAATGTACCTAAGTAGTCTCATCCTCACAATCTTCCTATTGATAATGTATCATTAGAAGAATATGTTAGAAAAGTCTATCATAAAGAGGACAACAATTTTAAATGTCATAATTCTTCAATTACAAATTGTTGTATGAAGAAATAGGAGTTGCTTTGAACAACTCTTAGTCAATGCAAACACTTAGTGCTTGTTTCTTTGTTACATGAACAAGGAACTTGAGAAGAAAGCACAAAAGCATGGACACTTTATGTGCCATGATTCTTCACTTACAAATTGTTGTATGAAGAAATGAGAGTTGCCTTGTACAACTCTTGAAAGTTTGTAATTATGTTTAGAACATAATGGTTGGTTGACAAAAATAGTCCATTAACATGGACTTATGATGATTTTGAATCATTGAGTGTTGAAGTGATAAACCACTTAGCGAGACGGAAACTAGGCAAGGACTTCACCTTTGTTTCCCTACACTAATGGTTCACTAAGTTTATTGTAAACTATGTAGTGAACAATAACCACATGCTCTCCAAAATGTTTGATGTGTACAACACAATTGAAATAAGTTTCAAGAGAGATAGTGGGAGTTTAGGGACCATGACTAATGTAGTCAAAGGTGAAAGTCAAATGAAGAAGATAAGAATTAACTCCAAGGGAACAAACTTTCTTTATGAAAGGATGGACATTGGAAGGGGTATTTGCAAGAAATGTCTTGCAAGTGTCAAGAACACGCCTTTCGAAGGTGTTGTAAAATGTTCTTGAATAGTTCAAAACAGTTGGTTCTTCTACTTGAATGCTTGATTCCGTATTAGTAACTATGTTTTACAAATCGTTGTAAAAGTGTGACTAATAAGAAGTAGAAGATATATGAGAGAGAGAAAAAGGTGCTTCACATTCGGAACGTGAATAAAATAAAGATCTCTGCGAAAGCAGATAGTACTTACTTCCTCATATGAACTACCAAAGAAATTGGAAAAACATAGATTGTCCTTATATTCCAATTTTAAGGAACTAAATTCCGTCACTATGTGAAATGGATAAATGTTTTGTTTGACAAAACATTGTTCTTTATTAATGAATGATTAGATTATTGTAATCTAATCAATTATCTCTATAGTAGAGATAATATGGTAGTGTTAACTGTTTAGAATATAATGATGCTTAAAACCCAAAAAGGTTGCAAGGTAGTGACTAATCCCAACTAAGTTGTGATTCCTCTAAAAACATAAGTTATGAGTTGGTGAAAGATGGATGCTTTGGATTGTTAGATCCGGATCCAATACCTTCTTGTTAAAATTGTATAGAGACGAAATGTTCGAATCTTTATTCTTTTGGAAAGAAGAAAGAATCACAAAGTTGTTGAGGTTAATTCACTTAGATGTTAGTGGCACTTATCCACAACATAATACTACTCATGTTGGATGACATTCACCGAATATCACTCTCGGTTGGACTATAGTTTATTTTGAATAAACACAAGTCCGAATACTTTGCAAAAAGTTTCAAAGAATTCAAGAAATGTAAGTTGATGAGTAAGACATCTAAAGTATTTACCCCCTTAGATTTGATCCAAGGAAAAGTAACACTTTAGATGAGTTTCCTTGAAAGATATCAAGGAAAATAGCATCATAAGATAATGAATTTCTCCTTTAGGAGAAGAACGAACTCGAATAAGATTTAGTTCGTTAGATGTTATCTATTACCCATATATAGGATATATACTTCTAAAACAATATGATTGTAAATTAGAAGATCTTCCAATATTTTCATGACTCCATAAGATGTAGTTGGAAAGAAAGACAAATCTTAAAACATGTTAAGATTTGGGGTTGTGTGCTAATAAGCAATATTTGTTTGATAACAATCTTGTGGGATATCCTTAAATTAACTTTTGGATATCGCTTCTATAAACCAATTAACAAATGTTGTTTTGTTGGGTAGTTCATTGTAATCATACAATGTGATTTGCCTAAAAGCAAATAAACGAGAGATAGAACTCAAAGAATGGGTTCTTTGAGAGACAAGAAAGTAATCAACAAATATAAACAACCTAGTTCCTATACCAAAAGCTTCAAGGTAGTCGATAAGGATTTATAAACCGTCTCAGTTGAATGGTTTGAACTTTATGACTATGTCATAGAGTTGCACCTCTTAATTCGAAAGAAATAAGAATGAAAATCCTTATGACTACATTGAGTGTATATATGATATATACTCAAGGAAATGGTAAAGTACCATTTGACCCGAAATAATGAAACCTTCATAAGCTAATTGGTAGCTTAAGGTAACTACAATCAAAAGGATGGTTGACTTTGAAGAAACCATTTTGACGTAGTCTTGGTTTCAATTAATTCGAAGATAGCTAGCTACAACTAAATGGTGATTCAATGTTTGGACATAATATGGGTTTCCGAAACCATTATTAAGATAGTCTTAATAATATATGTCTAAAACTATGAATCACAAGACATGTAAGTTGTAGAGATCCATCCATCATGGATCTTAGCAAGCTAGTGGGAGCTATAAGCGTCTTATGAGAGAAAGGTCAAATCGTTTGATTTCTCATAAAGATGTAAATGAATCTTTTGTTTACTAGGTTTACAAAAGATTAGTGGGAGTTAATCATATTCCTAAATTTGTATATATATATATATATATATATATATATATATATATATAAATATATATGTGATATATATGAATGTATATATGATATATTAATTTTGGAAATGAAAAGAATACTTCTTCGTTAAAGTTATGACTTTAAACATTCTATGACGATAGAATGTATATGGGAGACATAGTCTATATACATGGGATAGAAATCTATAATGATAGATTTTTAGGATATAATTGGATTATATCAATTCCTAATAATAGACAAAAGATGCTAGGAAGTTTCTCATATGATGATAAACTTCAAATAGAAGGATGACTCTAGTGTGACTAGCAAGTTGCCCTTCTCAAAGGGAACGTGCCCTTTTGACTCCCAAAGAAATAATGCGTAAATAGAATCCTTCATGCATACGCACAAAGGTGATTTATGTATTTCATATTGTATGAAAAAACATTGATATGAGTTGTACCTAGAACGGTACAAGACGATATCAGTGCAAGCCCAGGATCAGAACCATGGCAACTGTCAAGTGAGTCCTTAAGTATTTAAGAAATACTAAAGGATAGATTCCTCAAAGAATGAGGAAGAATTAGAGTAACGTAAAGGAAGCGTAAATGTATTAGATTATGAATCTAATCCATCATTGGATGTTTCTTCATTATGAATGAAGAGATAAACGGATATCTCTTTATTATGACTAAAGAGATATTTGGATGGAAACATTAAAGTAATGACTTTAGTGTGTTCCATTATGAATGCAAAATTATATTGCCATAAAGAAGCTTACAACAATGTTGTTTGGATGGGAAAGTTCATTTATGAACTCTCTATTCGGTTCCAACCAGAAAGTGTATGACACTAATGGGGCGATAGCTCAAGCCAAGGAATCAAGGTCTCATCAAGGTCCGAACTCATATGAGAGATTGAACCACATGATTGAGAATCATGTATAATGGTGACGTCGTTATTCTCAAGCTTGCTTCTATGGATAACATATAGATATCCATTGTCTAGGCCTACTATTCAGCCATTTATGAAATGACTACAGAAGAGGTATCATCACAGATGATCAAGCTGATTGGCTCTAGTGCAAGTGGGAGATTGTTGGAAATGTGCCCTAAAGCCAATCATATGATGATACTTTACGGACATTTCACATGTTAAACTAATCTAGTTTAAATATAAAGGGAAAATATTATTGTTTGAGCCGTCTCATATAAATGTTATATGCTTAAACGATAAAGTCCAAGGAATATGTGATTGGGAGAATGCAATCTAATGAAGTTAGATTCATGAGACCATTCTTTCGTAGACACATCCTAAATGTTCCTGATCATAGGATTGTCAATTGAGCATTGATAGTCAGTCAAGATCGGTACGTGCTATGTCTTCTCTCAGGGAGAATGACTAGTCTCGAGTCATTGGTGTGTGTGACATCAAGACAAGTACGTAGGTGCTCAGTAGAGAATGAGTTCACTGAACGCGATCAACGAAGAGTTCTCATACTCATGTCACATGAGAACTCATGGTTGGGATAATGCAAAGTAGTCCTTTGACCTGAGGCATCACAGTTGTCTTGTGGTTAAGTCCTTGATCTTTGATTATGTCAAACGTCATTCCATTGGAGTGTCCACGGCATCGTTGGGGTTAAGCCACTTAGCCATGGAGGCAAGTGAATGCGCAACAAGGGATCTCTAACCTTCAAACTGTTTGAGGGAGAATACTCTATGATATGATTAGAATCTCTAGCCAGAGTATGAATGAGATTTGGGAATGGGTTCCGAATCACATTCAAGGAAATCATATAAGCACATGAATCACATTGGATAGTAGACATGAATAAATAAACTATCAAACCAAACAATGTGGTCAGGAGTATTAGATTAGAGAAAGACCGTATTGCATTTGTAATCCCAGAGTGAATAGGTTTTCTCTACCTCTTCTGATTAGCTTGGGTAACCATGATATGCTGCAAGGTGTCACTCATGGTTTGTGGAAGCCCTAAACGTGTGTAATCACTAAAGGGAGAATTGAAAGTAAGTTTCAATTCACAATCGATGTAAAATGGTTTTAATCGCCCACTGCCTCGCTAAAAGGAACCTAATGGATCGCACACTGTGTAAGGAGGAGATTGAAGAAACCATGGAGATGAGTAAGAATGATTAAATGGTTTAATCATTTATTTATGACAAGGATTAATTAATATGTTAATTAATCAAACAAATAAGTTCGTTAAAGACCTCGGGATAGTTTTGGACCTTAAGGCCCAATGGGCTTCGAACGTCAAGCCCATTAACTTAAGTTGTATGACAACTTAATGAATAATGATTCACAAAGGCCCAATTAGTCCAAAATATCCTAATGGCCGGCCATATTGTTTAGGGTAGTGAACTTGGACTTATTTACAAGTTTGCCACTCAAATGAATAAAGGTATAAATATGACTTTATAGCCAAAATTCATTAGGGTTTTCTTTTGGAGAAAATTGGTGAGAACTTGTCTCTCCATTTCTCTCTAAAGAGGCCGGCCACCTTGGGGGGTGCATCTTGCAATCCCACTACTCCAAGGTCACTCATTTCTTCTCCAATCTCTCCTTGGTGAAGAGACTTAGAGGTTCTCAATTTTGGGAACTTGGAGAAACCTATTCTTCCATCCAAATCCATAGATTTAAGATGCAAGGAATGAAGGCCCTCTCTTTGGGTGATTAGCCTTTGCTTATGCAAAGAGGAATCTACAAAGGTATAAATTTCAACTCACTATGTTTTGAGTTGAGTTTTGGTTCACCAATCTACTAGGCTTTGAATTTCATGGTTAATGTTTTGTTTTTAAGTGCATGCAAGCATGATTCCGCCTTTAATTGTTAATTGCATGCTTATTGATGTTGCTTAAATGAACATGTTTTCACAAAATAGTTCTTCATCCCGGGTACAGGTGCCCCCAAGACAGGTGGACTTGACAAATACTTTTTTATGCTTTCAAAAGCATTGTGGCATGCTTCGTCCCATACAAATGGAACATCCTTATTCATGAATCAGCTAAACGGTTGACAACGCCCTGCAAGGTTAGAGATGAAGCGTCTGATGAAGGCTAGCCGTCCTTATAGACTTTTCAGCTCGTGCAGGTTTCTTGGCTCAGGCATGGTTTGAATGGCCTTGATTTTTTATTGGTCCACTTCAATACCACGGTGCTTGACAATGAAGCCGAGGAACTTTCTGAAGGTGACGTCAAACGCACATTTTAACGAGTTCATCTTGAGGTTGTATTTTCGCAGCCTTTCAAACACTATCTGTAAATCCTTCAAGTGGTCTGATCTTTTCTTTGTCTTGACCACCACATTGTCTACATAACATTCTACGTTTTTGTGTAGCATGTCATTGAAGATTTTCTGCATTGCCCGTTAATATATAGCTTCAGAGTTCTTCAGACCAAAGGGCATCACCTGGTAGCAGTAAATACTTTTTGGAGTGCGGAAGGATGTTAGTTCCTCGTCTTCGAGAGCCATGCGAATTTGATTGTATCCAGAAAAGCCTGAAGGATGATTTTGAGAAAACATGTTCATTTGAATAACATCTATAGCATGCATTTAACAATTAAAAGGCGGAATCATGCTTGCATGCACTCAAAAACAAAACATTACCCATGAAATTCAAAGCCTAGTAGATTGGTGAACCAAAACTCAACTCAAAACAAAGTGAGTTGAAATTATACCTTTGTAGATTCCTCTTTGCATAAGCAAAGGCTAATCACCCAAAGAGAGGGCCTTCATTCCTTGCATCTAAAATCTATGGATTTGGATGGATGAAAAGGTTTCTCCAAGTTCCCAAAATTGAGAACCTCTAAGTCTCCACACCAAGGAGAGATTGGAGAAGATATGAGTGACCTTGGAGTAGTGGGATTGCTAGATGCACCCTCCAAGGGGGCTGACCTCCTAGAGAGAAAATGAGAGACGTGTTCTCTCCAATTTTCTCCAAAAGAACCCATAATGAATTTTAGGCTATAAAGTTCTTTATTTAGTCACTTCTTTAAATGACTTAAGAACCAAAAACCCTAATTCAACACACATGGCCGGCCATATAAGGGATATGGGCTTTTGGGCCTTTGTGAATCTTTATTCATTAAATTGTCATACAACTTAAGTCAATGGGCTTGACGTTCGAAGCCCATTGGGCCTTAAGGTCCAAAACTATCCCGAGGTCTTTAAAAAACTTATTCGTTTGATTAATTAACATATTAATTAATCCTTGCCATAAACAATTAAACCATTTAATTATTCTTACTCATCTCCATTGTTTCTTCAATCTCCACCTTACACGGTGTACGATCCATTAGGTTCCTTTTAGCGAGGCAGTGGGCGATTAGAACTCTTTCAAATCGATTGTGAATTGAAACTTACTTTCAATTCTCCCTTTAGTGTTTATACACGTTTAGGGCTTCCACAAACCAAGAGTGACACCTAGCAGCATATCATGGTTACCCAAGCTAATCAGAAGAGGTAGAGAACCTATTCAGTTTAGGATTACAAATGCAATACGGTCTTTCTCTAATACAATACTCTTGACCACATTGTTTGGTTTGATAGTTTATTCATGTCTACTATCCAATGTGATTCGTGTGCTTATATGATTACCTTGAATGTGATTTGGAACGACTTTCCTAAATCTCATTCATACTCTGGCCAGAGATTCTAAATCATATCATAGAGTATTCTCCCCCAAACGGTTTGAAGGTTAGAGATCCCTTGTTGCGCATTCACTTGCCTCCATAGCTAAGTGGCTTAACCCCAACGATGCCGTGGACACCCGCGGATGGGGTGACTTTGACATAATCAAAGATCAAGGACTTAACCACAAGACAGCTGTGATGCCTCAGGTCAAATGACTACTTTGCATTATCCCAACCATGAGTTCTCATGTGACATGAATATGAGAACTCTTCGTTGATCGTGTTCAGTGAACTCATTCTCTATTGAGCACCTACGTACTTGCCTTTATGTCACACACACCAATGACTCGAGACTAGTCACTCTCCCTGAGAGAAGACACATCACGTACTGATCTTAACGGACTGTCAATGCCCAATTGGCAATCCTATGATCAGGAACGTTTAGGATGTGTCTACGAAAGAATGGTCTCATGAATCTAACTTCTTTAGATCGCATTCTCCCAATCACATATTCCTTGGACTTATCGTTTAAGCATATAACATTTATATGAGACGGCTCAAACAATAATCTTTGCCCTTGATATTAAACTAGATTAGTTTAACATGTGAAATGTCTGTAAAGTATCATCATATGATTGGTTTTAGGGCACATTTCCAACAAAGCCGTCCATGAATGACAATGCCTCGTGGCCAGTGGTTGCGTCCACCATGATTTCGATGATTGGCAAGGGGAAGTCGTCCTTCGGGCAAGCGTCGTTGAGGTCCCGGAAGTCTACACAAACACGTATTTGTCCAGATTTCTTAAGGACGATGACGATGTTGGAGATCCACTTGGGGTATTGCACTTCTCGGATGAAGCCTACTTCGATTAGCTTGTCAATCTCTGCCTCGATTTGTGGAATGAGCTTGGATCAATAGCGCTTTTGAGTTTGCTTTATTGGTCGTGTTCCAGGCTTGACTACAAGATGATGCACATCGATAACAGGGTCAAGGCTGGTCATTTCCTTGTAGGTAAGCAAAGACGTCTTTGTACTCTGATAGCAGTTGGTAGTACTCATCTATCTCGTCCGCATTTAGCAGCGCACTTACGAAGATAGGTTTCTGCTCCTCTTTTGTGCCTAAGTTGAGCTCCTTGAGATCATCAACCGTGGCTTGCCCCCTATTTTCAAGTTGTGGTGGCACATCAATGACATCTTCTTCGGGGATCTCGTCTTCTTTGCCTTCTTCGATCGTGATGTGGAAGACATCTTGGACTTCCTCCTCAGTGTCATCCTCTTAGGCTTGTTGGCATGAAGATTGTCCAGTGTGGATGATGGTGCGCCTTCTTACTTTCAGTGGTCCATTTGCGTCAACCTCCAAGATTGCTTGACGCTCCCCTCCTTGAAGGAATAGAGTTTCGAATATCTCCTTTTTCGGCTAGCCTGTTGAGCTTTTCTTCCTTTGACGTTGTCTCCTTATTTCCAGAAGACTTCTTGTTGTCTTCAAGTCTTTCCAAAGCTGACTAACGAGGAGAAGAGCTAGCCGTGTTGCTTTGCTTCTTAGGTTTTGATAACCTTTCAAAAACAGAGCTTTGGGATGTTAGCCTGTTAAGCCTCTTGAAGATGGAGGTTCGGTTTTGACCACCAATGCGATCAAGTGCTGACATTCTGGGTCTTAAACGATTCATCCTATCGAAGACTGGCGATCGAGGGATGGATTTAGGCTCCTCTTGATCTTGTTCAATGCTCACGCTGATGTGTTGAGTGCTAGCATTTTTCGCTTTGCTTGAAATCTTCACGGGTGCATATGGTGTGAAGCCAAGTCCAGCTTTGTTGTTGGTAACTCCGTAACCATGCTTCTTCAACTTTTTTTTAGTCTCCGTGAGGTCGCGTTCTTTATTGTTGACGGTGTTTGAAACCTTCTTTCCAGGATTCGAAGAATAAGCGAAATTGTACCCAGCTTTCGACATGAGTTTGTAGGCATTTGGATCAAAACCTTCTTCGATCCTCTTGGTTGGGAGAAAGCTTGGTTCCACCCCCTTTGGTAGAGCTTTTACAAAGCCTTGTGGTAATCTTGCAACCTTAGCGTCGCTTAGCTGTGTCAGAGGCAAAACTGCATTTGTCTTGAGCAACTTTACATTATCCCTGTGCCGCTGTGCATCGGCTTTGCTTGCTCCAGTTTCGAACGGGGATTGACCATTCTTTCTTCTTGACATCGGGATGTATCGGAAGACGGGTGTGTTTGATCCATTTGAGGGCGTCCTGCTCCCTTTAGTTGTTGCAAGTTTAGCAAGCTTATCATCGTTCTTGCTTGAATACGGCATAGCTTCTTCTTCTTGCTTATTGGGCATGGCTTGCCACTCCTGCCTTTTAGGTGTTGCTTTACATGTGGATTTGATCTCTTTTGGAAGAGCTTCGGGCACCATGTCTTCATCCATGTAGAACTTGGCGTCTGCGAAATGTGATTCAGCTTCGGTGAATGGTTTGGTGTCGCCATAGATCACCTTCACTCATTCTCGGTAGAATTTTAAGCATTGGTGAAGGGTGGACGGTACTGCTCCATTCGCATGGATCCAAGGCCTTCCTAAGAGCAAGTCGTAGGAAGTTCTTGCATCAATCACGTGGAATATTGTACTTGACTTCAGTTCACCAATAGTCATCTCCACTCGGATCATGCCCATCGCTCATTGTCCTCCTTGATTAAAACCTTGGATTAGTAAACGACTTAGGGACAGTTCATCCGCCTCGATGCCGATTGTAATCATTGTTGACTTTGGCATGATGTTTATGGCTGATCCACCATCCACAAGCATGCAGTTGACTTTGTGCTCCCTTACGTACCCAGAGACGAAGAAATGACGGTTTTGAGGCTTGGATCCTAGCAACAAGTCTTCATTGGTGAAGTGGATTGTGTCATCGACGACACAGTGTGGCCAAAGCTTCAAGCCTTCGTTCTTGCTTTCTTTCACTTCGTGATCATCAAGACTTGCCATGACTGCTGCCAGTGTTCTTCGCATCTTCTTTGGTAATCGTAGCGCTTCCTCGATGCTAAAGTGTGTTGGCAAACCTTCTTCGAGCGTGAGAGTTTTTTCTCCCTCAGTGGCGATAGCTTTGCCTTTTGAGGGCTCTTCCATTTCTACTTTGACCATGTGACATGCAGCGATAATGCACCGTTAGAAGAAGTCCCCCAGGAAGTACTCATGCAAGGAGATTAGAATGTGTGGCTCTTACTCCATAGATTCCACAACATACGTTGGCTTAGCTGCTTTTACGTTTCTTTTGGGCTTCCTACTGTTGCGGCGACGGTGCTTTCTCCCTTGTTCCACCTTTGGTCTTGTGGCTTATGGTTTTGGTTTCCTTGTTTTTTTGTAGGTCACCAATGTCCATCCTTCTTCATCATCGGTATGTGCATCTTGTTCGTTTTCCCCCAGCGATGGTTGCGTAGAAGGTATTGTGTGACTTGAGCATTGATAAGAATGGTCAGGTGTCGCTTGGAGAGGCACGGGATCAAATGATCCAAATGCAATTGTAGTAGTATGTGTTGCGGCCGTGTCTTCGAGGTCGAGCTCGATTTTCCTTTGTTGCGCTAGCTTCATAATGAGTTCTTTAAGGACGAATCACTTGCCAACATGATGGCTCACGATAGAATGGTACTTGCAGTACCTAGGATCGTTCACGCGATTGATTTCTTCAGGGCGCTTGCATTCTTGTAACTCAATCACCTTCTTTTCCAGCAAGTCGTCTAACATTGCATCCATGTCTGAGTCAGGAAAAGGGTACGCCTTCTGCTCCAATTCCCTCAAGGTACTTTTGTACCTGTCTTGGGTGCGAAGAGGCTCACCTCTCTTTATCTCCTTTGCTTTGGTTTTGAATAAGATCTTGATAGGCGCGGATGAGGTCTTGACAGGCGCAGCGTTGACAGTAAAAGCTTCCTTGGTGGGCTTTTTCCCAGTTTTATCTACATTTGGGGCAAACACCTTGTCCTTCTTAAAGTTGGTGATTGGCTCTTTTTTTTCATGGTGAGTAATGCTTAGCTCCATGTCATGGGCACGGGTGGCTAACTCTTCAAAGGTCCATGGTTTGATGCCTTGAAAGATATAGTGTAACCTCCATTGCATGCCTTGGACGCACATCTCGATTGAAGAGATCTCCGAGAGCCTGTCCTTACAGTCGAGGCTTAGATTGCGCCATCGGTTGATGTAGTCCACGACTGGCTCACCCCTCCATTGCTTCGTGTTCGTCAGCTCTAGCATGCTCACAGTGCGGTGGGTGTTGTAGAAGCGGTTGAGGAATTCTTTTTCCAATTGCTCCCAGCTGTTGATGGACTCAGGCTCTAGGTTCGTGTACCACTCAAAGGCATTTCCTTTCAGCGAGCGTACAAACTGCTTAACGAGGTAATCTCCTTCTGTCCCCGCGTTGTTGCAGGTCTCAATGAAATGGGCGACGTGTTGCTTCGGGTTTCCTTTTCCATCGAACTGCATGAACTTTGGCGGTTGATAACCTCTCGACATCTTCAAAGCGTCAATCTTTTTGGAGTAAGGTTTTGAGTATAGTATGGAGTTATGTGAACTTCCTTCGTACTGCGCCTTGATGGTGCTGGCGATCATCTCCTGCAGCTGCTGGATAGAAAGAAATCCCATGAGTGTCCCTGCTTGGTCTGGCTCCGGCTTCATATCGGCTTTCTCCACCAGAGGCTCATCTTCTTCGCCAGCTTCTTTTTTTAGTGGATTACCCTTTAGGTCGGGTTTATTGTCTTGCTGCGCCTCTAGTTGGTTAACGAGTGCAGCGATTTGTGAGTCTTTTTCTTCCACAATTCGTGTTAGCCTTGCGATAGCTTCATTCATATGAGCCAGCTGCTCATCGATTGAAGTCGCTCCAGTGGTCATGACTTGCATGGCTGAGCTGCCGCTTGAGTCGGCATCGGAAAGCATGGAACCAGAGCACTTCCTTGGGCTTTCCTCCCTTGACGCCCTTAGCGAGGCCAGGGTGATCACAGGTTCGTGCCTCAGGTGCTCTTGTTCCTTCGGCGGAGTTGATGCAGGGGTAGAAGAGGTGGCAGAAAGAGCTCTTGCCTTGCTTCGAGTTGTGATGCCCGAAGTAATACCACCTGCGGTGACGACCCTCTTGTTCTTTGCATTGGTTGTGAAAACAACTTGAGCCTTCTTTGATGCCATTTATGTTTTTTGCGGATTCAAAGATAAAGATGAGAGGTAGAGAAATGTCCCACCGAGCGTGCCAAATTTGTAAACACGGGATTTCCTGCGATGAACGAGACAATAACACATGTACAAAATAATATTTGTATTAATGATTTAGGGGTTACAATCTCTTCTACAAATTTAGCCTCTGATTCTATCTTTGTAATGGGTAGATTTGTTGATGTTGTTGATCCAAAGGGTCGTCGGGGCTTGATCTTTAGGATGAACAGATAATGAATGATGGACACTTTCTTCAAGGGCCGTCGGGGCTTGATCTTGAATTAGTGGAAGTTTCTTCAAGGGCCGTTGGGGCTTGGTCTTGAATGAGGATTTTGACGAAGAACGAAGAGGGTTTTCTTGATTCTTCGGGATTTGCTTGAGAGCTTTAGAGTTTTGAAGTTTCAAGGCTTTGGTGTGGTGTGAATTCTCTTCCAATTTGGGAGTAGAGAAAGTGTATGTCCATTTCCTCTTTATTGCTTGATGGAGAAGCCTATTTATAGGCTTTGAGAATGAATCACCACCATCCATTTGTTTGGTGAAGTAAGTGGATTTTGTAGGTGGGATGAGTGTGTGTTGTAGGTGAAATAAATGGGGGTTGTAATTTTAATACAATTGTCAATACTTATTTCACCGAAATTTCAATGTCTACAGTAATGTTAAATGTTGTTTCTATACAAAGGTCTTTGTTAGAGCATTATTCCTTCTTAATGACCCAACTGTAGCATATACCGAAAATATATATATTTTACAAGTAGAAAAAAAATTAATTTGTTAGAAATATCAACGGCAAACCCTATTCCGAACTCTAGTTTTAGTTCCTGAAAGTTTCTTGTTAGGAGGGAGATTGGTGGGGGATAAACCCAATCAAAATGCATAAGAACGATTGTTTTCTGCCACTGCGAAAAGTAAAAATGAACCAACCGCAACTTAGGGAACATTCACAACATCCATTTCAAAATTCAGTCAACAATCAAGGGTTTCATCTGCAAAAAAATTTGGCTACGACTTCATTGCTCAAGGAGAAAATTTGTTCCCATAATTTACTAGAACAGCGTACAGAAATTAACGTTATACAGCTACAACATATACATACAGCAACAGCGTACTTAACATTACATTCAAAATCTTACAATACTTGTTTGCTGCTAACTTTTGCATGACAAATCCCCATTAACACAATAAACACAAGACCACACCATCTTTCGTTACTAGAGAAACTTAACATGTTTGCAAAGGAAAATAATAAATATACCACAAGAATGCAACACGGAAGTTCTGCCGTCTTAGAACGTAATATGTGCATGCCTGTGTTCTTCCTTCAGATAGCTTTCAATTTGTTCAAGCGCCTGGCAAAGGGTACAGTAAAACTAAGCGATAAGAATAGGTTATAGATAACTTCATGCAAAACAGCACATAATTTGTAACCGAGTAATGATAATGCTGCAACATTTAAGGCCTATTTCGCAATGCTTACTGAAGGGCAAAAAGCACTTCAGGAAAACTAAACTGTTTCTAGCTAACTCTTTGGAGAAAACATTAAACCTCCCTCTGGGTTATAAAGCCACTTTCAAAGCTTCTTTACCCAAGCACTTGGACTTTTATTGAAAAATTTGACACGCTTTTAGCAAAAGCACTTAGGGGTAGAAGTGATTATTACAAAAGCAGTCCCCAACAGGCGTGGCCCCTTTTTTGTTTTAAAAAGGATGATTAGTTAATGTTATTTTTATATCGGAATGCAGATCGAGAGAGAGAAAGAGAGGAAACCTCAATCACAATGGCAGTAGGTGTGAGATTGGATACATCTCTATAACCCAATTTGGCTGCAATATCTGCACAACAAATAATGTAAGGTATCAATATCTTACAAGTGAAACTCTTTCGTTTATTAATTTTACTATGTCAAGACAAGAATTAAAGCCAAAAGGCTGCATACTTTCCAAGGAAACCCTAGCATTGGCATTGGCATATGAATCACCTCTCTCTTCAAAAAGACTAGTCAGACGCATATAAGTCTGCATGGAAGGCAAAGTGTCAACATACCAATGAGTTGGTTCCTTTTCGTTTGATAGACCAATCATAAAATTAAGGATTATTTTAGTGACAATTTCAGCTATAAATAAATGGCTTACTTTTCTGTATGCATCCCCTGACCCGTGATGCAAAAGGGGCCGAGAACCAGTTCCCACAGCTGCAATTCTCTGAGCCAAGGCTTCCAAGGGAACATCTAACCACACACTAATCCCCTTCTTCATACACTTCCTGATGCACCAATATGCGCATAGTAAGTTATTAACAAAGTTAACATAATATTCAGATAATTCAAAAACATAGAAAATTGTGTTACCACTAACCAGTTGACAGGGCGTACAACTGCACCTCCACCCGTAGAAACAACTAAACGATGCATCAAAGACAGTTTACGTAGCGCCTCAGTCTAAAAGAAATAAGTATAATTATATACCATAATTGCAGTAATGGAAGAGAGAAGAGTGCCAAAAAAAAATAATCAATCTACAGTGCATAACTACATTAATAGGCTGCATAGTGGAACTTTTGTGTTTCTTTACCGTCAACTATATTGAATGTCTTCGGAAAAAAAAAAAAAAAAAACTATATTGAATGGACAACTACTAAGAATGTTTCACTTTCAGACATGTATGTACGTATGTATGTATGTATGACACCAATTTTAGAAATTACAAGCTGATTACCTTAATGTTGTTTCACAATAATACAGAAAACAAAAAAATAGGTAGTTTTGAGTTCTGACTGCTAATCAGACATATTTCTCTTAGTATATCATGAAACACTAGGTAACAGTCTCCAACCATGAAATCTGCAGAAAATGAATCAACAGGAATATTTTACCTCCTTATCTCTGAAAAATCCCTCTCCATAGAGTTTGAAAATCTCAGCTACGGAAGTTCCACCAACATCATGCTCCACCAATGAATCACTAGAGCATCCACAAGAATGTACCAAAATACAGAATTCTGTTTAGTAAGAAGTAACCTAAATACGCCATTAAGGCTTCAGATAGACTTGGAAAAATGAGATAATTGACAAAAAAGAACTCTTTGTCCTTCCTCTCATCCTTTATGCAATCCCAACAGAGTATGCATTTTGTCTATAAAGACCAAACTCGAAAGTAGGCAGATTACATACCTATCAATGAATGAATAACTAAGTGCTTGTGCCATGATCTTGCCAACGGTTGTTTTCCCAGATCCCATCATACCTGCAACTCAGAATTAGTTTATTAAGTGCACAGTAATTAAATCCTAGACTATATATAAAGGCTTATAGAGAGACCTACCAACAAGATATATACAACGTCCATTCAAATATGGCTCGATTGCTAGTGCCTTATTCTGCAATTTTATTAAATCTAGTTAGACATATGCATGTGTGTGCCACACACCTAAACAAATAAATAAGTAAAATATATGGTTTTGATTTATCTTTGGACCAGAGTTCACATTCTCATTTGACAGAAGACAGATTCTGTTATTTATTAAGACGGAAAGGGGTTTGATTTACAGAATTTCACGGCCCAAACAAACTAGAAAAAGGTGTATGACACGTACCTTCAAAACCAGCGATTCATCGAGAGTATGAAAATTTCCAGATTCCACTGTCGAAGCTACACAAGTGAGATTTTAAATGAGAATTCAATACTCAGAAAGAAAATAGATTGCGTAAAGATATTTCCAGATGACAAGTAAGATTTTCTGTTATTGTGAAACCTCATTAAAACAGATTGTCAAGCCTTGAGGGCATCACACTCCAGGATTTCAAAAGAGAACCAATTCTGTTCCGCTATATGAAATTATAAACAATAAATTCAGTGATAACAAATTATTTCCATTCTCGTTTTCAAGTTGATTTGGAAATTAAGTTGGGTTAAAAATGAATGTGCGTCACAGTCATAAAGCTTGTCATCGCTGAGGCTAAATTACTATTATTGAGATTTTTCTTAAGTAAATGGTCCCCGTGGTCATAAGGTATTCGGATGATAGCCTGTGGTAAAAAAATTCGGATTTAAACCCATGTGATCACAGTCTATTAGGATTTAAGCCCCTGTGGTCTAAGTCTATTAGGATTTATGCCCTTCTGTTAAATAATGCTGACGTGGCTGCCACATATATGCCACGTGGCTGCCAAATGTCTGCCACGTGGCAAAATAATAATTTTTATTTAAAAAAAAAAAAAAAAAACCCAGATCTGCAAGAAGAAGAAGGAAGAGGGAGAGGGAGGAGGGTCGCGCGGGGAGAGGGCTCCGGCGAGGGGGGGAGCTGGTCTCCGGCGGGAAGAAGAAGAAGAAGAAGGAAGAGGGAGAGGGAGGAGGGTCGCGCGGGGAGACCGGCAAGGGGGGGAGCTGGTCTCCGGCGGGAAAAAGAAGAAGAAGGAAGAAGGAGAGGGAGGAGGGTCGCGCGGGGAGAGGGCTCCGGCGGGGGGGAGCTGGTCTCCGGCGGGAAGAAGAAGAAGAAGAAGGAGAAGAAGTCCGGCCGGGGGGGGGAACGGGCGGAGGGCGGAGGGAGCTTGTTCTTCTTCTGCAGATCTGGTTTTTTTTTTTTTTTTTTTTTTTGTAAAAATTCAGGTTTTTTAAAAAAAAAGTTTAAAAATTATTATTTTTGTCACGTGGCAGACATTTAGCAGTCACGTTATTTAACAGAAGGGTATAAATCCTAACAGACTTAGACCACAGAGGTTTAAATCCGAATTTTTTTACCACAAGAGCTATCATCCGAATAGCTTATGACCATTCATCCGATTAGGCCTTTTCTTAAAGTAAATGGTGCACACCTAACATCAGTTAGGTAGACGACGACGATTATGATAACCACGTTTCAACTCTGGCAACTTACTCAGGACTCAATGCAACAAAACTAGTTTCAAATCTGATTACTTTTCCTTCATCAAAAAGCAGCGGTGGCTTTTTATAAATTTTTGTCAGCGTCAGAAATTGAACCTAGATAACATGCAATTTAGATTGTCTCCCTTTTATTGGAAAACTATCTTAAGAGGGGGCTTTTATAAATTTTGCACGGCCCACGAAATCTGGGCCATGCTAAACAGTAATTCTTTCTTCGATACATTCATTACATTTTTTGTCTTTAATCCTTCATCTTATGCAATTTCAACACCAAGGTTGAGATTAATTAACTTTGGTAATAAAAAAGGAGATGGGGAATTTGATTCAATCACCAAATAAACATCACAAATCAAGATTAAACATTACCAAAGTTCAATAAACATATTGAATTGAATTGGCTGAACAAGTTACCTGGAAAGTTATTGTAAGAGCATGAAACCTCCAAGGCGACATGTCGTTGTCGATTGGAGACTTTTGAGGTTGGTAGGTGAGGCAGCAGCACCTGGGTCATGTTTCGGTCCTTCAATCTCGGAGAGAAGGAGGCCGCCGAGCGCGTCCGCAGCCTCCTCGCAACCTTGTCGGAATCCACCCATGTTGAAATTTGCAATCTCGGCGCAACCGTAGCCGCCTCCATACTCATGCTCCCTCAAACAAGACAAGCAGCTCAACAGCTGTGATTCCACCGCCACCGCAATCAGATTAAAACTATTCAATCAATCTCGAAAATAATGTGGTACAAATCTAAAAGAAAAGCGGCGGCGCAACAAACAAACATTTGACATCAACAATTTGGATTGGAGGAATATTGGAATGACGAGCGGGGCACGTACCTATACGTATTACCAGAAGCAAGATCGACGACTGAGAGATTTGAGACTTTTTTTCAGGCTATGGTGTTTCTCTCTCTTTTCTCTCTCCTCTCTCTCTCCTCTCTCTCTCTCTCCACGCCTCTCTGCAAACACAACGTTTTTTTAAAGCGATGTGCCACAGAGCGTATTCTATTTTGTAGTGTACCAGAATTCGGTAGTGATGGTAAAGCAAATTTTTTTTGTTATTTTATTTTATTTTTAAAGGAGGACAATTGGTTACAAATTACATTTATCTTTTTATTGAGCTCAGAGAAGTTATTGGGAATTTCACTCTACTCATACCTATATTTCAGCAGCTTTATCAGCTCAGGGTTTCAAACTCGAAATCTCTCATATTTTTTTTTATTGAAAATTCGCAATCCGTACTATACTATTGGGTCACTTGATGTGATTGGTAATGCGACGGACTACATAATTTGCCAATAGGGTCCTTTTCGAAATCTTTTGGTGAGGATCTTAGAGATCGGTGAATTGTGTCCGTTCATTTTACATCGTGCGGTCAGTTTTTTTCAGGTACTGTTTGTGTTTAATTTTAAATAAAAATATTTAAAATGATTTCTGACATCACGATGTACGATGAACGAATACGATTTAAGAATCTTCATAATGCTCAGAAAGAGAATCCGGATTCCATAACTTGTACTTGTTATATATTAAAGGGAGCTTTAACGAAAAGCTCTCAGTACTGCTCACTTTAACGAAAAATCATATTTTTACACTAAAAAGTCAATTATGGTACTATTCACTTTACTATTTATTTTGTTTTTATAATTAAATCTCAAAGTTTTCAAACCATTTACATTAATTTTCTTATATTAAAATGAATGGTCAACGTGGCAGTGGAATACGGATAAGAATGCCAAGAGGCTGTGACTGTTCCACATGCTACCAACCACGTTGGTATAAAAATGGTGGCGAAGGGGTTTGGTAGCATTAGCATCAACTCACTTGCGGGTCACCGGTCTGCTCTGTTGTTGGTGGGTGGACGTGGACCCTGTAATTTCCATATTTTCAAGTCATTTTTTTTATACCAGCGTTTAATAGTGATATGTTCCCTCATAATCCTACCCGCCGGATACAAAAACAAAGAAAACATTACCGTAGTCGACCCCTAATTTTTTTAAGTAGGCAGCAAAAGCTTTGAATTTGAAAAGTAAAAACTATTCGCCTAATTAGAGCATCTGTCACGTAAATTATAAACTTAATATGACGAAAATAAGCTTTGACGCTGTTAGCTGACCATTATCTCAACCCTAATTTGGTTCACATGCTGACATCATGTCTTAATTTGTAGGACGTGGTCGCCGGCCTCCTTCATACTCTCCCAGTAGGCCACCCGAGCAAATAGGGAAAGACTTTATTGACTTCTTCTTCTTTTTTTTATTTTTTTATTTTTTTATTTTTTTACTTTTAAATTCCAATAAGATTTCATTCTCGAACCAAAATCAATTTAAAGACTGCTCCACCAGTTGATCATTACTCGAAGTTCCTAAATATTAATGTCAGCATGATTCCACTTTGTACATGTGCAACATTGTAAGCTTATGTCATTATCTTGCCATTTTATGTAATTATGCACGTAGGACTTTTGTCCCGCCCAATGTTTAGTTTACTCAACTCTAGCAAAAGCATGCAACACCACCACAAAATGAAGTGTCATTAGCAAGGGTCAATTGCTATTGAAAAAGGTATTATGCCACCATAAATACTTATTTTTATGGGAAAAAAGTCCTCGTTGGGTGTCGCAAATTGTCCCGTTCAAAATTTTTATTTTTCCAACTAGTCGTCAAGAATACTTTATTATCGACGCACAAGACTTGTCGTTAGTAGTTAGCTTTTCGTCGGAAATAAATTTTCAAAATAACAAACTTATTTTATTTTTGACATGGAAATGTGGTAGTAAATAATTATATAGTTGTCGAAATTACTTTCCAAAAGACGACATGTTTTTTGCGATGATGTTGTTCCGACCAAATAATTGTGTCTGAAATTTTTTTTCCAACAAAATAACTTTTATTTGTGAGTACACAATCGTTGCAATTACAATTTTCAACCCTTAACTACTACTATAGTGTGTCACAAATATTATTTTCATCAGAAAAAAAATAATAATAGACATTTCCAATGGAAATTGAGGCAAGAAATATATGCTTTTTGGTAAAAATTCCACTGAGCATTGTTTAAAGAATATTTTGTATTATCATTAATAAAAACAAATGTATATAAGATCAATGTGGTAAAGCCAATACATTTATTACAAACCTAAGATATGTGTTTGAACATATTAACACTAGTCTTAAACTTCGAAAATGCAAACTTGAATTCTTTTGAAGACGTGCAGGTAAAAGCATATTCCCTTTTGTACATACAGTGTATGTAGCTCCTTCATCACTCCTTCATATAACTTTTTCATCACTCATTCATATAACTCCTTCATGTATCTCACTACTTCATGCAGCTCGCTACAGTTTACGTAGCTCCTTGATCACTCCTCATATCTCACTACACCAAAACCACACAACCACAAGTTTAATTAGGATACCAATATCAGAACAATTCAAAGAATATATATGTGTGTATCTGTGAAAACAAATGTCAAATTAAAGATGATAGGTTGCTTGCCAGGCCTGTCCTTGTCTCATATCCTTGTCTATGGAAAGCATCAATTTTAGATCACAATTTCATGGCAGCCATTTTTCCTCCCAGTGAAAGTGGTACAGAAAAACTCCCCAACAGAGCTAAAGCCAATCAGGTCTGCAAAAATAAATCCTTTAAGGCAAATGCACAAGTAACTGCCCAAATCAACAAGTTATAAAATTTAAAGGAGACAGTAGTAGAGGGACTATTAACAATGAGTAATTCTGTGACAATGAGAACACTTATAATAAACAAATGCAAAGGCATGTTAAAAAATATGCATACTATAAATGAAAAAAAGTTATGAGGTACCTCAAGCTCCTTGTCATTTATTATTCCACAAGTAAAACCTGAAAACCAGTAAAGAGAAGGAGAACTTTAAAAATAACAGATATGAAATAAAGATTAACACCATCACTGAATAATCATGAAACTATTACCAGTCTACCGCCGGACACATTGCAGATATTTGAATATAAGTCACAAAGGCTTGGATTCTCTGCTCACTCATCCTTATCCTTGACCCTTTCCTTAGGCACCTTCACTACGAAAAAATCAAAACACCGAAAGTGAGAACCAATAGCAGAAATGTGCTAATTATAGTCTAAGCCACACAGAGGAGAGATTTTTCGGTGTGATCGGTACACGAGATGGTATACCACGTGTTACTACACAAATGGTAAGATATGTGTACTAAAAAGTTAATAACTTAAAAAATAAAATTTCTCACCACTCCTATTAAAACACGTGATGTACCACTTGTGTTCCCGTCACAACTAAAAATTTCTCCGCACACAGAGTTCGCCGTCGCCACTTTTAACACAAAATCTTATCGAAGATGTATGTAAACAAAAAAAACACCACTTTCAGCTACAAACCTAAAATTGTAAACACATAAACGGCTTTCCTGCAGAAGTTTAGCTGAAACTAAGAGGCTGGCCAAACATAAACAAAAAATTCCAATCTTTCAACTGAATAATCGAAATAACAGAGGTATACCTGGTTGGTTTTTCTCCTCCCACCCCTGATTTCCTCCCCAATTCTACAGCATCGCCAACTCCCCATTTCCCTGTAACCTTACCACCAAATTTCATGCCAATTTCCTAAAAATCGGATTTTTCCACCATAATTGAGCCATTCGATGAGAAGCCTCTCAATTCTGCGCTTAAGGTGATGAAATTCAATCGAATTCTTTAAAAAAATTGCTAATCACCCAAATTATAAGTCCAATCTAAAAGAAAAATTGCACCTGCAGCATGAGAAAGAAGAGATTTTTACCTTTTTGGTCCTAATGCAGAGCAATCCAGACGTGGACTTCATCCATGGATTGCCAGAACACAAAAGCCCCCAAAGTCATAGAGAAGTAGGTTGCCACGTCCTTAACCATCCTCTTAGCCTTCTCATTTTCTGCTTCTAAATCTCAAATTTAGGCGAGACTCGAAATATATATGTCAGACCTTATAAGATATAAACTGAAAAACAACATGTGTGAGGATTTCATGGTTTCTATCATCATCACGTATGCCTACTACAGGATGGAGGATGGATGCTAGGGTTTTGTTTCTGAAAAGGAAATACAGAGAAGTTGCGAGAAAAAGATAATCGGCGCTCTCTTTGGAAATAGAGAGTTAAGTTTTTGAGCACCATTCCAAAATTTTGAAAATAGAGAGCTAAAAATAAAGGCGCCATGCCAAAATTTTGGCAGCTCTCCAAAACACACGGTAAGGATTTAATCTCACATAAGTGAGATTAAAACCTACGGTTATTATTGTAGTAAAGTTTTTAAATTAATGTCGAAGTGTAAAAAATATAAGAACAATATACAAACGCTCATGATGACAATCTTTACAATTTTTGTGAAGAGGTCAACTCCGAAATTCGCCACTATCAACTCATAAACCGTAGATTAAATTTTAGCCGTTGATTATCGTTTACGTTTACGTTTACGCTCCATTGTTCTCACATAATTTCGTTTCTCAAATTTTCTGTTTAGAAAACATAATCTTCTAGTGAATTCAAAAGCATGAATGGTTTGGATCATTGATATCACGTTCAGATTTTTACGGTTAGTAAAATTATTACTTTGAGTTTATAAAGTCTATAGAAACTATATAACATCGACTTATATTTCAGTTAACCGTAAACATCGGAACATGATATCAACGATCTAAACCGTTCATTTGTTTGCATCCGCTAAAAAGATCATGTTTTCAAAAAACAAAATCCAATGAGAAAAATAAAGCGTAAATGACAATCAACAGTTAAATACAAATCTAGGATTTATGGATTCTGGTGTCAGATTTCGAATTTGACCCCTTCACGAAAGTTGTAAAGCTTGTTATTACGAGTGATTGTATATATATTTTTTTTACATTTTTCACACTTCTGCATTAATTATTATGAGCGTTTGCATTATTTTTTTTTTTCACATTTTTCACACTTGTAAATTAATTATTATGAATTTTTTCATGTGCTTTGGTATCTTAAAATTGCTTTGGAATTTTTTTAATCTCACGTATGTGATATTAAGAATAAAATATTTACGAGTAAGAGAGTAAAAAACTTTGCTAGATTAACTCTAAAATTGTCAGCCTACCAATCTTTTTGATGTACACAAGTTGATTTGAACATCCCATGTAAAATTTATCCCACGTCTTATAATAGAATTAAAAAATAAGTAAAGTGTAAATAGATAATCGTTTTTTACGGCATGTAGTTCCTCTCGCAAATACACAATCAATTCCGACAACAACTAATATTCTGACAACAAGTAATAACCTTCGAAAATAAAGAACTTACTATTGACAACCACTTGTTTCCCTTAGAAATAAACAATTATTTGCGACAATTTAAACACACCCTTGAAAAAAATACAACTATTACCGATGAATACAAGTTTCATTGTAAATAAATGTGGCGCCAAAAATTCCCTCCAAAAAATAGCTATTTCTGGGAGCAATAGAACCCTTTTCCAAGGGCATTTTGAGTGTAGAAAATATAACGCCTCTTGTCAAACTACTTTCGACGAAGCATAATTTTTGGTCAGAAATAATGATTTTTTCAAGGGTGTTCGTAGGTTCTTGGAAAAAGTTGGTCGCAAATGACCATATTTTTTTAGCACACATTGCTAATTAGTTTGGTTTCATTACCACATTCATATTCATTGTTTGTTTTCTGTAATTAATTATTGTCACATCCCGGTCCGGGTTCCCACCACATCCTGGGCTCAACTCCGTCGTAGCATGATATTGTCCGCTTTGGGCCTCGACCATGCTCTCACAGTTTTGTTTCTAAAAACTCACACGAGAACTTTCTAATGGGTCACCCATCATGGGATTGCTCTCTCGTCAACTCGCTTAACTTCAGAGTTCTGATGGAACCCAAAACCAGTGAGCTCCCAAAAAGTCTCGTGCTAAGTAGAGATGAGAATATACATATACGACTTACAGGATCCTCACCCCTGGGCAATGTGGGATCTTACAATTACTGTAGTTTAGCTATTTCGTTTCTTTACTACTCATCTTCACCACCAGGTTACGCTCGAAACATATAAAATAGCATATACATTGCTTGGCAAGGACATATCAACTTCTTTCTTTTGTCAAAAAGAACGAATCATATATTATGTAAACAAAAAGTTGTTGACATGATATTTATATATCACTTACCACACATCAGACAGAAATTAATTAAAAGGTGATTTTCTAGCATTATTGATTTGTTGTGTGTTTTGTTTTTGACTTATTTAAGTAGTGTGCTACTCGTCAGCAGAAACTTCAGTCCGTCACGATTTGTATACCAAAAGCAAAACCAAAACAAAGCTCGTGTGTTTGGAATATGAAAAATGTAAAGCATGTGAACCAGCCAGTCAGCCAGCCACGTGATAGGGAGAATTTGATTGAAAAAAGAAGGGAATTTTAACGAAAAGTTTTCGGTATCGTTTATTTTAACGAAAAATCATATTTTTACACTAAAAAGTCAATCATATTACTATTCGCTTTACTATTTATTTTATCCTTATCGTTAAAACTCAATTATTTTTTTTAAATTGTTTTCATTAATTTTCCTAAAAAAGAATGCAATAGAATGCCAAGTCCACGTGCATGGGCTGATGGGCATGTGGCTCTTCTACTTCCTAACCACAGCGGCTTGCGCCAACAGCACCACCATCCCCCACGTCACGTGTTTGTTTCTCCTACACTCCTATTCATATACCAATTTGTTATTTATTTTATTTTTTTGTTCTGATGGTTAACAAAGAGTAAATTGTAACAATAGTTCCTTAACTTTAATTAAATTGGAGCATAGGTTCTTTAACTAAAAATTTATTACTATTGGTCCCTCAACTTCATCAAAACGTTTAGCTATGATCTTTTTCGTAATCTCCATCAGAATTCTGTCAAAATGAATTATATTGGGAGAACCATTGCTACAATTGGGTTAAAGTTGAGGAACCATTGCTCCAATTGGGTTAAGTGATCATTTATCCAGCTGAATTAAAGTTGAAGGACCATTGCTACAATTTTTCTTATTTGATTTTTCATATTTGCCCCTTGATTTAGCCTCACGTGCATGGCATGTGAATCATTTTGACGGAAATTTGAACGGAGTTGACGAAAAGGATCACAGTTGCACGTTTTAATGAGTTGAGGGACTAATGATAATGAATTTTTAATTGAGGGACTATTGTTCTAATTAGGTTAAAGTTAAGAGACAATTATTATAATTTACGCAATTAACAAAATCATGAAATAGACGCACAAGAAGCAAATTTTTTGTACCAAAACAACACAAATTTTTTAGTGTGATACTTTGTCCAACAATTGGTGGGATAGAATCATTTGCACCGTCATGCGGCATGGCTGTTGACAAATGGGAACAACTTTAGAGCGAGTATGTGGTCATATGCCGAAAACGTTGATAATGTCTATAGCAGCGCACACAACGGCAATGCCGAGTTTTACTCAGACATATTGCGGAACACCTTATATGCACGAATTTGTTACTACCCGGGCAGCCAAAGAAACATCGGAGGCTCTCCCAACAGCTTTTTCAGCTGCCACGGGTGAATTGATTTATGCAAGTTTTTCTCTTACTACTAATCTTAACTTGGCTCTTTCATTTTTGCATTAGTAGTTTGCATGTTTCACGTATTTCGTATGTTTCACATATCTCACGTGCATATGTTTGTTTCATTTCATACGTTGGGTGTGGATGCATCATGCATACCAAAACATGTGGCTTCTACTTTCTTTAATTTCAAGTTCCAATAAGATTTCATTCTCGAACAAACACCGGTTTGGGGACTGCTCCACCGGTCAATCATTTTCCTAAGTACTTAACACAAATATCAGTGATGAGTCGATATTATACTATATATTTTATCCTAATTTTAGTATTAATTTATTGATTATTTTGTGAGAATTTTGATACTTTGAATTATAATTCCAATGTAAGACATTTGACTTCATCTTGAGCAAAAAGTAACCAAATGGACAAATTTTGGAATGATTCCAATTTGAGGATGTTCGTAAGCCTGTGAACTTGTTCATATCAAAGTTTCAGATTTTTATACCAAGCAGTTTATTTTTTGCGATGAAATAAAGAAGCAGCATGCAGTGCTGCCAAAGTTACGTTTTGTGCTTATTTGGGCTTTTTTGGCATCCATTATTATATCTTTTGGGTTCGAGGTCTTCTACAATTATGTTCGGAGCATCTCAAGCTTTAATTCAAGTCATTTTGGGCCTATTTTGGAGCCTTAAAAATCCAGAAACGTGGGATTCTTTGTGGCTAGACAGATTTCCCAAAGTTAGAATAGGAATGTATTTCCTAGTTATCTTATTCTATTATGTTTCCTAATTTTATGTAATAGTATAAATAAGGCTTTTTAGCCATTAAAGTTTGAGGAGAAAAGGAAGAGGAAAGAACGCATTACTTTGGGAAGAACACAGAGAGAAGAACCCACAACTTTTGATGATTCAAGTTTATTTTCAATGTGTTTTCTATCCTTGTTATTTTGTTTTATGATTGTTTGTAACTAATCTCTTTTGCTAGGGCGAGGCTATTGAGGATGCAAATTTTCTCCTTCTCGATCTTGGACGATTTTGCACCTACAAAACAACTAGCACCTTAGGTTAAGGCCAAATGCCTCACGCGCCCACGATGAATGGGGGGGGGCTCTTTGGCCGAAGAAACTCCGATGCCAAAGTTAGAATTTTTAGAGAGAAATAGTGTTTAGAGTATTTGGGATTTTTTGCAAGAGGTTTGGACTGAATTTTTGGTGAGAATATGTGTCTATTTATAGAGTTAGGGTTTGCCCTATTTTGAATAATAGTAACCGGCCTTAGGCTTTTTGTGGGGGTTAATTTCATGTTTAATTTGCCAATTTATTGGCTAATTAAATATGAAAAGAATAAATGGGTGGTTATAAAAATGATTGACTATTTTAATAAGGAAAATGGGAAAGATGAGGATGTGAATAGTGGGGGCCGGTTTTGGGCTATTAATTGGGTGATTTTATTGACTATTAAGGATGATTTTAGGAGACATGGTAGGTATATATTATTTAGCTAATTGATTAGCTAAATAATGAAATAGAAAATACTAGGTTTTGGGAAATACCTTATAGAAAGGATTTGATAAAAGAGGTTTTTAATTGTTACCTTTTTTGGGCACTTTTGACTTGATTGAAAGATGATTGCCCACTGCTCGCACGTAGGAATCCTAGTATGCTTCGTGGGTATTTTTGTCCTCTTTTGTCCAATAGTCCACGTGTCGCCTAGCGAATATTTTTGGCTCCACAAATGCCCCCACACCTGTTGGGCTGCTTGCAGAAAAGTGCAACAGGTGTAGAGATTTTCTCGCTTTAGGTAACTCTGAATTGCTTCCTATGTTGTTGTTGATTCTCTCTTTTAATAGGAAATTAGATCCTTCTAGGAAAAGGAAATAAATCCCTCTCAAAGTTTATTTAAATCCACTTTAAGTGGATTATCAAATCAACTTTTAGAGAAAAATTTATTCTACCTTGCAAGAGAGAAAGAACTTAGAGGATATTTGTTCCCCCTCCTCTAGCAATTTTCTACATCTTGCCCGTGCAAAGTACCGTCCTTCGTTGCTTGCTTTGTCTTCTCGTTGTTTCTAGGTAAGAAAAAGAAAAAAATTATTTTTCTTGTCTTCTTGATTCTCTGGAATCTTTGGATCTTGACTCTTGGCTTGATGGGAATCGGAGACTTGTGATGGGCTGGTGAACCATGGCATGGCAATGCCGTGAAAAAATATACATATATATATATATATATATATATATATATATATATATATATATATATATATATATATATTTTCTGCTGGGCGCTGGGGCGCTGCTGGGTAGATGATTAGCCAAGCCGTGGGGCCTGGCACTTTGACTGGGTTCCTGCGGCTTTCAACATTTTTTTTTTTTTTTTTTGCTGAGAGCTGTTTCTTTTTTTTTTTTTTTTGAAAACAACTCTCTAACAAATCTTCCTTGTACTTTTGTAGAATTTTCAAGCATGTCTTCCTCGAGCCGCAAGAATGATGATGGTGTGCCCCCGTTGTATCGTCAAGGCGGGTCTTTGAGCAAGATTGGCTACTTCAAAGCTGCTCACCTCAAGATTAGCTCCGACAATTTGTTTAGAGATTTTCTTGAAACGTATTGGCATGCCATTCCGTCGGGAGTGCGTGTGAGGCGAGTTAAGGATGGTAGCAGCCGGGAACCATGCAGTGGAACTCGGAGAGCTATCAAGTTCCATCCTTACTATTTTGTGTTAGGGTTTACTTTCCCTATGCCGCGTTTCTTCCAAGAAGTGCTTTGCTCTATGAAATGTGCGCCTGCCCAATGTTCCCCGAATGCGGTCCGAGTGATGGTGGGGTTCCACAATTTGAACCAATTCTTTGACTTGGGACTAACCACCAACGAATTTTGGTATTTCTTTGACATAGGTCGTATTGATGGAGTTGGACAACTGCGAATTCGTCATAAGCTTTTTGATAATTCGAGCAAAGGAGATCATGATTGGGCCAAAGAGACTTTGGAGATAAGTGAAGAATGGGAATCTGATTCTTCTCCCGAGCTGCGTGTATCAACGGTCTTCATATCTGGTAAGCAGACTGCCTAGTCTTTTCGGCTGCTTTGCTTTAGTGCCAAATTATTCTTCAATTTTCTGATTGTCTTCCGTTTTTTTTTTTTTTTTGTAGATTCGGAATTTGGCCCAACTCCTAGGGTTTCTCCAGACATGAAAAAAGTACATGTCGCTCTGGGTATCCCTTCCGAGTATCGTGAGTGGCGTTGGCTGCTTAGTCCTATTCGTAAGGAAAAAGGTGGACTGCCCCCAGAAGAAGAAATAAAACGGATCAAGGCAGACGCGATGGCTCGTCCTATCACTGTGATGGAGCCTACTATCAACGAAGGTGGGAAAAAGAAACATTCCCCGCATGCTCAAGAGATGCCTGCTGAGAAGAAAAAGAAGACTGCTCGTGGGGATTCTCCGGCTGCTCCCAAGATTGTGATTGACCTGATTTCCTCTAAGGGCGAGAAAGAACGAACTGCTACATTTGTGCCGGTAACGCCTATTGCTTCGAAGGCTGCTAGCTCGATTGCTGAAAAAATTGCTCAGCGTAAAAGTTCTTCCGTGTCTTTGGTACCGAAGTTTGTGCCGAAGCATCCGTCCGGGACTAAACCTGGCTTACCCTTGAAGAGGCTTGCTACTATGAAGAGTGATAAGGTGCCCCTGTCTGCTAAAGTGGCGCCAAAAACTGCTTCCTCCGCTGCTGCAACCAACTCGTCTGCTGATAAGAATGAAGCTGCTCGCTAAGGCAGGCTTGAAGAATCCGCCAAGTCCGTTTCTGGGGAGGCTGCTAAGATTTGTGCGCTTTTGAAACCAGATCTTCTTGAAGACATGGATGTATGTGCCCAGTTTGTTGATGGCGTCAAAGAGATTGTTGGTCCGAGTCTTTTTGCAAAGCACACACCCGAGTATAGGAAGACTGCTCTGCTAGCCATGATGCAGAAAACAACAATTCTGGCAGCCGAGTCTATGTTCCTTGACCAAGAGGACACCAAGGCTGCTAAAGAGATGGCAAGAACTATGGCTGCCGAAGCTTATTCCTCGGCCGAAAAAATCAAGAAATTGGAATCTGAGCTTGCTGCTTTAAAGGAATCTAATACTTCTGCCCCCACTTCTCTGCAGCTTGAGGCTGCTCACCAGGAGATCATGGATTTGAAGACTAGGCTTGATGCGATCCAAATAAAGAATGAAAGTGCAGAGAAGGAAATTGAGAGTTACATACCTCAGATTCAAGATCTTGAGCGTTCCATATCTGAATTTCGCTCCGCTGCTTATGCAAAGGATGAAGAATTGATTGCTACTTACAACCAAGCGATCCACTTCAAAAAGGTTGTTGACAAGCTTGAGCCTCAAGTGTCGGAACTTCAAAGTGTTTTGAAGACCAACGAAAATTTGAAGAAAGAAATTGAAGAGTTGCAGCGGGTTCGTGCTTGCCTGCTTGAGGAGAATGAGCAGTTGAAGAGTGAGAAAGATGGTTTCGAGGCTTTGCTTATTCAGAACCAAACCGATTTCTACAAGTTGGGCTATGTAGATCATCTCTATGGGCGGCCATCTGACTTTGAGTTTTCCGGTAAAGACTTCGAGACCTTCTCTATTTCTCCAGAAGACTTGCTCGATTTTACCTTTGAGTCTTCTATCGGTGAAATAGTTGGAGGAGTTGATACCCAGGTTGGAGCAGTCGAGGGTAAAGATTCGGAGGATGCCGTTGCTGAAAACACCAAGGCTGCTGAAGGTGTAACGACCGAGCACTTAGGAGATGTCCAAACTACTGAAGAGTAGTCTTCTAAATAGCTTTTAGGATTTCCTTTTCTTTCCTTTGTTGCTTTTGCTTGAACTCCTTCGGTATTTGCTTGTTGTTTATCAATTTTGCTATAAAATTTAATAAACTTGCTTTTTTTGCTTTTCCCATCCTTGCTTTTTTTTTTTTTTTTTTTTTTTTTAACCTTTAGTCCTTATAGGCCAGTGGCAGGCGCGCTACTTTTCTATAAGAAGACAAGCCCACATAGCCTATGCAGCCATAGGTGTTGATGTAGAACTTTTGCAAAGTTGTTAACCATAGGGTTGGCAGCCAGATGCCTTACTTACAGAAGCAGACGAATCCGCGTAACCACTTGGCTATTCAACCTTGGCTCTTTCCAATTCCGTAGGCTGTGTAGCAAGTATCACAACACTTTAGGACTTGGTGTAGGTTATTCTGCGTTTGGCAGAGGTGAAGTTTATCGACTACGTAGCATGTTGGTAGTGGATAAAATCTTCGCGTGTGCACGCTAACTTGTTTAACCTTTCACAAGAATGTGCGGTTGCATAAGTCTAACGTGGTTCTACTGCTCGAAGGGCAAGCCGTAGGCAGTCTTCTGGAAATCCGTAGGCTACCTTAGTGCACTCGGTAGCAACTTTAGGTTTCCAGGGCAGCCGCCCATTGGGTGTGCTGCATAATGTGCCCCCTCCGTCTCTAGGGCCCGGTTCCCTGCGGATTAAGCCGATAGACCCATAATCCTTCAACTAGCTAAGCCTTGAAACAGACCATTGTGGCTACTTCTAGGAATCCTGGCGCAAGCCATCATGCACCTAGTTATTCTAGGGCAGCCAAGCTCATCCACGTCTGGATATTCGGAGTGTTGAGTTTATCCTCCCGCCTTGGAGAGCACAGTTGGTCCCTTGGGGGGTGTAATCTTCTTTTGAAGTGCAGAAAGAAATAAGTAGTTGTAGACATATATTAAAGCCAAGTTACAAATTACTTTTGAATTCTTTATTGAAAAATAAAATGAGCAAATAACTTGGTTGCAAAACTGCATGATGATTGGATAATCCTCGGTTTACGAGGTGGTGCCCATTGAGCTGCTCGAGTCTTCGGGTCTTGATATAGTGTGAAATCACACATGGTATTTCCTCAAATTGTAGGCGTTCCATTGCTTCTCGATCTCTTTATCATTCATGGTAGCAAGAGTATAACTGCCTTTGCCGCCGACACTGCTGATCTTGTAAGGACCTTCCCAGATAGGGTCCATTTTTTTCGAGCCTTCTCTGCGGGCAGTGATGAAAGCTTTTCTTAGGACTAGGTCTCCGGGTTGGAACTGCCGGATCTTGGCCCTTTTGTTGTAGCTGGAAATGAGCTGCTGCTGGTAGGCTGCGATGCGGGTGATGGTTTGTTCGCGCCTCTCTTCTGCCAGATCTAAATCTGTGGCCATCTCTTTACTGTTCTACTCAACGCTTGGCAATAGAGTGTTGATGCTTGGCACGATGATGTTGGGAGGTATGATTGCTTCTGAACCAAACGCCAAAGAGAAAGGAGTTTCACCGGTTGCTCGTCTTTTGGTGGTGCGATATGCCCATAAACATCCTGGGAGCTCATTTGGCCATTTTCCCTTTTTGTCGGTGAGGGATTTCTTGAGGCAGTCGAGGATCGTCTTGTTGGATGCTTCAGCCTGCCCATTGCCTTGAGGATATCTTGGTGTGGACATGTGTTGTTTGATGCCGTATTTTTGGAAGAACTTTGCCAAATCTTTTCCCACAAATTGAGGACCGTTGTCAGTAACGATGGACTGAGGGATGCCAAATCGACAAATAATGTTCCTCCATATAAAGCGTTCTATGTCCATCTGAGTCGTGGTTGTCATGGGTTCTGCTTCTACCCATTTGGTGAAATAGTCGGTTGCCACGATCATCATGCATCTGCCCCCCGTAGCAGGCGGCATAGGCCCTACCAGGTCGATTGCCCATTGCATGAATGGCCAAGGACTCGTTTGCGGGTATAGCTCACTGACGGGTAGTGCTGGTACTGGTTTGTAGCGTTGGCAGCGGTCGTACTTTTGCACTAACTCCTTAGCATCTTGGTGCATAGTAGGCCAGTAATAGCCTGCATTAAGAGCCTTTTGGGCTAAGGATCGACCTCCAGAGTGATTCCCACAAATGCCTTCATGGATTGAGCTTAGAACCTTCAAGTCATCGGGAGGTGCTAGGCAGCGGAGATATGGTCCGGTGTAAGATCTTCGGACGAGAATGCCATTCCACATATAGTAACGTGCCGACTTAATTTGGAGATTCCTTGACTCCAATCTTTCTGTGGGTAATGTGCCGTTGACCAAGTAGTCTATAATTGAACTTTGCCAAGTGGGAGTTACACTAACCTGTGACACTTCAGCTATCGACTCCATTTCTATGCTTGGCTTGTCTAGATATTCCACCGGAATTGAGCGTTTGAATTGGTGGTCAAGGGCGGAGCCTAAACCAGCTAGTGCATCTGCATGTGCATTGTCTGCCCGCGGAACTTGAGTGAGAGTGTAAGTCTGAAATGTTCAAGCTGCTGGCGTACTTTCTCTAGGTATTGTGCCATCCTTGAGTGTTTTGCTGTGTATTCCCCAGTAGCCTGGCTGGTGATTAGTTGGGAATCAGAATGAATTGCGAGTTTCTTCACCACCAAGTCTTTTGCCATTCGGAGGCCTGCTAGTAAAGCCTCGTACTCTGCTTCGTTATTGGATTCTTTGAAACCTAGAGTGATCGCCTGCTCGAGCATTGAGCCATCTGGAGTAACAAGAACTACACCTGCTCCCGAGCCTTTATAGTTGGATGCACCATCGACATGCAAGTTCCAGAAATCTTTATTGGATGGAGTAAGTGTGGCTAAGGTACTCTCGGCTGCTTCTGGGGCGTCGTTGGGCCGCACTGTTGCGTTGCCTAGGCTAGGTGTGAATTCTACCACGAAGTCTGCCAAGGCTTGGGCCTTTATCGCTGTGCGAGGTCGAAAAACTAAACCATATTGGCCAAGTTCCAATGCCCATTTCATCACTCGTTGAGAAGCGTCCGGACCATGTAATATTGATCGTAAGGGATATTGAGTCATAACAATGACCGTATGAGCTTGAAAGTATGGTCTGAGCTTCCGAGCCGCAACAACTAATGCCAAAATTAATTTTTCGATCTTCGGATATCTTGTTTCCGCATCGAGAAGAGCTTTAGAAGTGTAGAATACCGGCAGTTGGGCCCCCAGCTCTTCTCGTATGAGAGCAGAGCTCACTGCTACCTCGGAAACTGCTAAATAAATGTACAAATCCTCCGCTGCTTCCGGCTTAGATAGTAAGGGAGGTGGTGTGAGATAATTCTTCAAGTCTTGGAAAGCTTTTTCACATTCTTCATCCCATTTGTCTCTTTGTGCCCTCTTGATAGCTTTGAAAAAGGGTTTGCATCGATTGGTGGATCGTGAGAGGAAGTGATTGAGGGCGGCTGCTCGTCCGGTTAAGCTTTGGATCTCCTTCAAGGTAGTTGGAGATTTCATCTCTATGATTGCTTGCATTTGCTTGGGATGTGCTTCAATTCCTCGTTGGGTTACTAAGTACCCTAGGAATCGGCCTGAAGATACTCCAAACGTGCACTTGGTGGGGTTGAGCTTCATCTTGTACCTTCTAAGGATATTGAAAGTTTCTGCTAAATTACGAATGTGATCTGATCGCTGCTTGCCTTTTACCATGATATCGTCGACATAGACCTCCATGGTTACCCCAATTTGCTTTTTGAACATCATATTTACTAGCCTTTGGTAAGTGGCTCCCGCGTTCTTGAGGCCAAAGGGCATGACCTTGTAGCAGTAAATGCCTCGCTCTATCACGAACGCAGTTTTCTCCTTGTCGGGCTCATGCATGGCTATCTGGTTGTAGCTGGAGTACGCGTTTAAGAAACTAAGCAACTGGTTTCCAGAAGTTGAATCTATTAATAGATCAATCCGGGGGACAGGATAATGGTTTTTTGGGCATGCTTTGTTGAGGTCGGTGTAGTCTACGCAAACCCTCCATTTGCCCTTCTCTTTCTTCATGACTAGTACGACATTAGCAAGCCATGCCGAGTGTTCTACCTCTTCTATGAAACCGGCCTCCAATAGTTTGTCGATTTCTACCTCGATGATCGCTACTCGTTCGGGAGCGAAATGTCTTCTTTTTTGAATTACCGGTTTGGCAGTTGGATCGATGTGCAGCTTGTGGCAGGCCACCTTGGGATCAATACTGGGCATGTCGGATGGTGACCATGCGAAGATACCTCGATTTTTCTTAAGGAAAATTGTGAGTTCTTCCTTCTCGTCTGGGCTTAGTCGTGAGCCAATTTTAGCCGTCTTTTCCGGCTGCTGGGGATCAAGAATGATGTCTTCGGCGTCATTTTCGGGTTTCCATCCTATCTTGTCTGCTTGAGCGCCATCTTCTCGATCCACCTGCTGTAATTGCTATTTGGCAATTTCTTTGCCCTTTTGGACTTCGGTAACCTCTACGAGGGTAAAGGTCTTCTTCTTTGTTTCTTTCAACATTTGCATAGTGCATCGTCGGGATGAAACCTGGCCAGACTTGATCTTTCCGACTCCTCCTCCCGGGATGCGGAATCGGATTTTTTGATACTTGACAGAAGTGACAGCATCCAGCTTGATCAACCAAGGTCTCCCAAGAATCCCATTGTAGGGAGACGAGTCACTTACAATCGTGAATGTTTGCTTTGAGACGACTGGCGGTGTTTTTACGTCAAGTGTGATATGGCCAATGGCAGTTGAGGTGTGTCCGTTGAATCCAGTAAGTACCTCTGCCCGACGTATGATTGTACTTTCCAGGCCCATCTTCTGAATGACTGAAAGTTGAAGTAGGTTGACCGCACTTCCATTGTCAACCATCATCCTGTCAACTATAGCATGGGCTAGTTGGACAGATACTACTAATGCATCGTCGTGTGGGAAGTAGACTCCTTCCGCATCCTGCTCCGTGAAGCCAATGATAGGTCCAGGTTGGGTATCGACTGCTTGAACTTGTGAGATTAGTAAAGCCTGCTGGATCTTCCTCTTTTTGGAATTATTAGTGGCCCCCAAGTGCTCGAATTCAGCGAAAATGCCATTGATTTGAATCATCTTAGTTGGTGGCTCCTCATCTCCGTCTGCATTCTTTTTTGGCTGCTCAGTTGGCTTGTCCAAATATCTATCGACTTTGCCTTCTTTCACGAGTTTCTCTAGGTAGTTCTTCCAAGTGTAGCAGTTGTTGGTTGTGTGACCAGGACCTCGGTGGAATGCGCAATACTTGGTGTGGTCCAACTTGGAAGTGTCTCATTTTGACTGTTTCGGCAACTTGAACCATGGTTCATTCTTGATGTCACGAAGGATTTGATGAATCGGAATTGAGAACTTAGAATAGTTATTGGTCATCAGGCCTTCTTTGGTCGTGGGTCGGTCCCTGTGCTTGAACTCCTGCCTGCCTTTGTTGGGTTGTTTTTCATCATTCTTTTGAGCAGCTGCCAACTCTTTTCGAGGCTGTTCGGGAGCCTTTTCTGCTTGTCGAGCCTTGTCCTAAAGCGCATGCTTTTCTGCCAGAGCAAAGGAATATGCTAGAGTTAGGTCTTCTTTCATGATCATTTCTCCAAACAGTAGGTGGTCTGCTGGTAGTCCTTTTTGGAAGGCTGCACTTGCTATCGAGTTGTCGCATCTGACGATCTTCGCCTTCTCTGCTTTGAATCTCTTCACGTAATCGCGAAGCGACTCTTTTGAGTTTTTCTTTACGTTGAACAGGTGATCGGACTTCTTCTTGATCGATCGATAAGATGAGTATTCTTTGGTGAAAACCAAGGAAAGATCATCAAAATTCTGGATAGATCGTGCCGGCAAGGTATGAAACCAATCTTGTGCCTCGCCTTGTAAAGTAGTGGCGAATATTTTGCACATAAGGGCGTCATTATTCCGATAAAAGACCATCGCACTTCGGTAATGCTTCAAGTGTCTTTCGGGATCCCCGTCTCCTTTGAAAGATGTGAAGTGCGGCATGCTAAACTTGCGCGGAGGCTCTACCTGCTCAATCTCATCCGCGAAAGGTGACCTGCTTATGTTGGTCATATCTCGCCTTAGTGCCTCATCAACCATTTCGTTGCGCCGAAAATCACGCATCCGTTCATTGAAAAGCCTTTCTACCTCTTCTTGGATTTGCTTTTGTTGGGGTAGCGAAGCCTTTGGCTGCCCTTGGTCTTTTTCTACCGGTCTAGGCTGCTCTTTTTCTCACTCGGTTCGTCTACGCTGTGGCTGCAATGGATGAGATAGATTCATAGCAGGCGAGGGATTTCTTTGCAGGCTACCGGTTGAACTAGAGCCGGATTGAATGATTGTTTCCTTCCATTTGTCAGGCTGTCTGCTCCGATGTGATGTGAAGAATACTCTTTGTGAGCCTAATCGCGAATGAATGCTCTGCCTGGAAGGCTGCCCATGTTGATTATCAAAGCGTGGCCCCAACCGTGAATGTATACTTGCCCGTGGGCCTAACCGAGAATGCACGCTCCTCCACGCGCTAAGACGAGAGTATACGCTATTTCGGGGGCCCAATCGAGAGTGTGCACTGTCTCAATGCTCAACTTGTGATGGTTTGAATGGCTGATTTCCAGAACGCTGCTTAAAAGGCTTATTGTCTACCTTTGTTCTACTTCGGGAAACTTCATCGTGGGCGCGTTGCATCTTAGTGCGTTGTAAAAGTTGATTCACCAAGGTAGTTTGTTGTGCAAGGGCGCTCGTCAATTCTATGACTTGTCGGGACAAGTTTTGTTCGCCATTCGGATTGGAAGAACTTGGATGGAATGCACCTCCTTGAACAATAAAAGGGTGGTTGACTCCAAGTGCGAGATTTGAGTTGGGGAATGTCAAATTTGCAGAGAAATGTGGTGAAAACGCCTCAGCCTCGATGATTGGTCCGGATGGTTGAAATTGTCTCGGGCCGATTTGGGCAGCTTGGGAAACCATGAGAGCAGGCTGGGCTGCGGGGGCAGGTTGGATCACTGGGGCAAGCTGGATCGTTGGAGCAGGCTGGGCTACAAGAGCAGGCTGGATAACGAGAGCAGGCTGCTCAATGCGCGGTGCACGTGAATGCGAGGCTTGGGCTTGGGTCCACGTAAACTTAGATGGCACGGCTCGGGCCGTGGTGAAGGCTCCATGGACCTCGCCTCGAGTGGCTACTGAAGTAACCACCGTGGTGGTTCCCATGGTGGCTGTGGTGAAGGCCCCATGGACCTCACCACGAGCGGCTACCGAAGTAGCCACCGCGGTGGTTCCCATGGTGGCTGTGGTGAAGGCACCATGGACCTCGCCGCGGGTGGCTACCGAGGTAGCCACCACGGTGGTTCCCATGGTGGAAGCTCGTGGTGATGATGTCGCTCCCCTTATTGTCGCATTTTGCTTCACGGATCTCCGCAATTCCCTTTCTTGAATATTAGAATTTTTACTTGCCGAATTTTCTAAATTTCCAGCCATTATATTTTTCTTATACGTTTTATCAAAGAACCTTTGCAAGTAAAAAATTCTAATAATAATAACGTATGAAAAATATTCAAATGGACTAGAAAATAAAGAAAAAAACATTTTTGTGCGAGAGTCTTCTACGAGTATGGATTTCAACTCTCAATGAAAGCACCAATTTGTGGATGCAAATTTTCTCCTCCTCGATCTTGGACGATTTTGCACCTACAAAACAACTAGCACCTTAGGTTAAGGCCAAAAGCCTCACGCGCCCACGATGAATGGGGGGGGCTTTGGCCGAAGAAACTCCGATGCCAAAGTTAGAATTTTTAGAGAGAAATAGTGTTTAGAGTATTTGAGATTTTTTGCAAGAGGTTTGGACTGAATTTTTGGTGAGAATATGTGTCTATTTATAGAGTTAGGGTTTGCCCTATTTTGAATAATAGTAACCGGCCTTAGGGTTTTTGTGGGGGTTAATTTCATGTTTAATTTGCCAATTTATTGGCTAATTAAATATGAAAAGAATAAATGGGTGGTTATAAAAATGATTGACTATTTTAATAAGGAAAATGGGAAAGATGAGGATGTGAATAGTGGGGGCCGGTTTTGGGCTATTAATTGGGTGATTTTATTGACTATTAAGGATGATTTTAGGAGACATGGTAGGTATATATTATTTAGCTAATTGATTAGCTAAATAATGAAATAGAAAATACTAGGTTTTGGGAAATACCTTATAGAAAGGATTTGATAAAAGAGGTTTTTAATTGTTACCTTTTTTGGGCACTTTTGACTTGATTGAAAGATGATTGCCCACTGCTCGCACGTAGGAATCCTAGTATGCTTCGTGGGTATTTTTGTCCTCTTTTGTCCAAGAGTCCACGTGTCGCCTAGCGAATATTTTTGGCTCCACAGCTATGAGCCTTAGCAAGAATATATAGTTTCTTGTCAATTTACTTATGATATTATGCATGCAGGTTTGAATTGTTAATCACCGGTTTAAACTATCTAATTGTCTTGATGATTGGCCACCATATTAGGATATTTGGAAAAGTAATTTGATGCAATTTTGGGGGAAGGCTATCCATGGAATTGACTAAGGCTTCTTGTGGTTAATATGTGTAACTTCTTAGGATGGATGACACGTCTTAAGGGTTGTATGGTTTTTCAAAAGGTTTTCACAAAACTTAATGAGTATTGCATGTTCACATTCGATCTAGACACCACGAATGGGTTGCATATTAGATATACGTTCTATGTTGGAGGTTCCAAGTAGGATATTGTCGACCCTAAAAACTATCAAGCCTACGTGGCACATAGGCCGAGTAATTAATAACCTAACTACGTCATTTGGTTATGTGCGGGGCGTGCCAACTCTTCGACTAAGCTTGGCCGGGGAGTAGAATGTGTTGATGTCGTGTTGGGTGCGCTGCTGATTTCTTGATCCTGTAACTGCAGTCGAGAAAAGAACGTGTCTTGGCCTTCGGGTTCTAAAGCCTGAAGACAAGGCTGCTAGTTCTGCGAAGTTCAATATCAAATTCGGCTTTCAATGTATCGAACGTAGTAACCTGGTAACATCTCACTTTGCCAAGAAGGCTGATAAGATGACCTCTACCAACAAGGATTCGAAAATCCTTCTTGACTGAGACTTGGGTAAATAATCAGTTGGTCGAGAAGCAGTGTTGTTTATCCAAATTAAAGGTGCTCCTTAATCGGCTGATTCTCCTGTTCCAATGCTGTTTATCCAAACTGAAGATGTCGCCGGTTGCCTTCATAGTGCTGTTTATCCAAACTGAAATGTGTTGGCTGAAAAAGAAAATAAAAATCTCAAGGTTGTTGAGAGGTTTCGTGTAGAGCAAGAGTTTGCGCAGGGCAATTTGTGCGTTGAATTGGGGGGGCTTGAATGTTGTCCGCGACTTTGTATTTATAAGAATGAACTACCTCACCCTCAAGTTCCACATCACACGATTCTTGGAATATTACACCTAGTAGAATAATCGTCACGTATCCATGCTGATTATCCTATGCTTGTAATTGCATTAGGATAATTGTCCTTTCAGGTCAACTGGAAATCATCACATGCATCATGATAGAGACCTAAATTGCGTGGAACCTTGGATAATCATTATCATCACCTCCACACATTTTTAGCCAGAGATAGAATCCTAATAGAACTCATCTTTATTTGCCGCATGCAAAATTAAAGGCCACCACTTAATCATCCATTGCTAGTGATAATCCACGTATATGGCAAGTTTATTGGTCTTTGACTAATCACAAAAGCCATTCTGACCACATCAACATTTCAAAATCCATGTGTTCCTTTGCAGCCACCTGATGCAGTACTAAGATTCTTGGCATCCTGCCAAAGATATTCGGTGGTGCTAATTATCCTATCATCATCTCGTAATCTTTATCCATGCATGTATGATAACCTTCTACCGCATCACGTCACTTATTTTCTTATTTCATCTGTAGGCCAAAGCCTATCATGACCATCATATCCGAGCCATACCACGTGATAAGAGTCCTCAACTTCAACTGTATTGTCTACTTCCAGATCATAGATATAGTTTGCATCCCATTTATCTTGGATAAGAAAACGTTAAGATAATTCCTCATTGAAAGATAATTATTATGATAAAACCATAATAGTACCCTTTATCAATAACAAAATTATCTTCACTTTTTCATTCAAAGGTCTAAAATTCTGCTCATTTAGCGGCCTCAATTACTCGGGCCGATAGTGTAAAATCGGGTTGAAACAGATATCTATTAGGAAAACCTAACCTTCAAAATATGCATGGGTAATTTATAAGTAATTGGAAGAACTACATAGGATTGTTAAGGTGATGGCAGAACCTAGTGCTCAAATTTATCTTCAAAACTATTTTCTTTTTATTTTCTTTACTTTGCCAATTTATTTAGTTGTATTTAATTAAATTCGTTTTTAATATTTTAGGTGTCACAGCCCGTCCTGAGATAATTTTATTGATGGTGTGAAAGGATGATTTTACCCTTAAATGTGGGTAGTGGTGTGCCTACATGACTTAGGTTTAGGTCCGAGTTATTTTCCTAAGTATGTGGAACTAATTGGAATTAAGTTGTTTTGTTGTTTTGGTTGGTTGGAGTGGACAATTTTGGACCACACACACACTCCATCTCCCTTTCTCTCTCCTTCCCATGCACTCTCTCTCTCTCTCCTCCCTTTCGATTTTCTTCTGTTTCCATCAACTTTGTACGGACGAACGCCAAACTCACATTTCACGCACGGATCAACGTCAAGAAGGTAAGATTCAAACTCCTTGCAAGTCCCTGAGTTCATAAATGCCATTTTTAAATCGTGAAACCTTCAAAAACTCGAGAAACCATTGTCCCCGATTTGAGTATTGTTCACAGGGTTGTTATTATGGATGTTTCAGGGGATTTTAAACTAGTAGGAAGCTTTAGGACGTTCCTACAAAGCTCAAAGGACAAAAACCAAGTGAATTGGATGTCGGGAACCTGAGATTGGCGAGTTTTAAGTTTGGCCGGATTATCGTGGATTTTTCAAGCGAGATCCAGTGAATTTTAGGTCCTAAAACTAGTAAGGGTTTGTTCTACTTGTCTTAAGCTTCATTTTGGTATATAATTCGTGAAATTTGGTTGAGAATCGGACGAGAAATGAAGGTTTGAAAATTTTGCAGTTTCCGACGATGGCGACGGTCGCCGGAGTCCGAAGGTAGGGGATGACGGAATATTCCGTCAACTTTGATGAAATATTCCTAATGGCATAGGTTAGTTTAACGGATTCCGTTACTATTTAACGGAATATGCCATAGAATATTCCTAACGGGGTTAAGGGATTCCGTTAGGGTCCCTGCGCGTGGCCGCGTGTAGGGCCATGCCCTTGCCGGCGCATGATGGCGTGTGAAAGCTCTAAAAATTATTTTTAAAATATGAGGATGTTCGTGAGGTTGTGTAGATCACGTTGGTATATTCAAACATCTCATTTAAACAATGTATGAGAAGTTATTAGCTAGTATTGGTTATGTGCTTTAAATTAACGTTTTTATAGTTGTTTCACATATAGGGGAGACTTATCCCGAGGACGAGCGCAGTCAAGGGCGACTAGGGGGCTACGACCCTTCGACATACCAGTGAGTGGGCTTTTGGTTTTCAGTATATACTTGTATACTTGATATTTTCCCAAAAAATGCATTTAAATGAAAGTATGCCTTGAAATGCCATGCATATAAATTTATGTTCAGTATATGAATTAGTATATGATGCATAATATATATTTGTGGTGCTGTGAACGCTCAGGTAAGCCCAGGTGAGTTTATGAATTATAAATGTGAATAACGGTTGTGATTAATTGAGAAACATTGAGCTTATAAACCTGCACCCCGATGTTAGTGATTAGCCAGAGATATGGCACAGGCTTGTATATAATGTCACCTCCCGCATCCTATGCTTACATTGGATCCAATTTAGGTGCACAGTCTTGTCGTACAGACCATTATAGGTGGTTCCGACTCGTAGGTGACTAGCGATTTATCACACAACTATCATGAGAACGTAGTATTGAGCATAATTATATTACACACAGTCTTGTTGTACAGACCTTTTCAGTGGATCCAACTTGTGTGCAGTGTAGTGCCGTACAGGTCATTTGTAGTGACTCCGGCTAGATTGACTAATGAGTTATGAATTTAGCCGTACAGACTTCTGTAAGGGTTCCGGCTAATGTATTATTTTCCATGAATTTATTTTCACCTAAGTTACTTATTCTTTTTATATCTGGGCTTGGCATATTTATGATTATGAATATGTGTAGCATGATTTGAATTGATATATATAGATATATGTATATGTTTATATTCTATTTCTGGAAAAAAGTATACATGTTTTACGGTGAGGGGTTAGAGCATTTGATAATGAAATGATTTTCGAAAAGCTTTGTTTTTGCCCACTCATATTTTCTATTTTGCGCCCCTCCAGGTTTTAGGTAGACTTGCGGTCGGTGGCATTTGAGGATCTCGGCGGTTCTGACAAATTATATATTTAGTAGGACATCTTCTGGTACTATATAACTAGTACTTGTCCTACTAGACTGCACCTAAACTTGCTATGCTCTGATTAGATGATTTACACTTGTATCTCATCCCTAACACTTTCTGTTTATTAGTGCACATTAATTAGCTTTTGGTTTTTATTTATTCGTATATTTCTTATCCTTATCGCTTCCGCATTGTGCACATGGCTACGTCACCCTCACGTGATGGCCACCACGCCTTGATCTTTGGTCGGGGTGTGTCATTAGGTCATAAAATCACCTTTTTCTAAACTTTATTTTCAAATAATTATTTAAGATTTGGTATTCACATAAGATTCATTCAATCCATGTGGAGAACGGCCTTGCAAGAGCCGAGTATACTGCGATTATCTTGTACTCTTACAAGTATTTTAAGTGTTTTTTTATCCTTACTTTTGCAGGTGGTAAAAATCCTATTAGTCAACATGGTTGCAAATTGTATATGTGCAACATTGTAAGCTTATGTCATTAACCCATGCAACTTTTAAACGGGGTTTTTATTTTTCCTACTATTTTATTTGAAGGAACATCACAAATAATATGCACGTAGGACTTGTGTCCCGCCCAATGTTTAGTTTACTCAACTCTAGCACAAGTATTCAACATATTGCTAATTAGTTTGGTTTCGTTACAACATTCATATTCATTGTTTGTTTTCTGTATTTAATTACTCTAATTTAGCTACTTCGTTTCTTTACTACTCATCTTCACCATAGATGAAAATATCGATAATATCGGCGAAATATCACCGATATTATCGTTTTTTTCATATAACGATATTTCGCGAGTATTTCTTTAATTATCGCTATAATATCGCGATAATATCGATATTATCGATAATATCGCGAAAATATCGATAGTATCGCGATATTATAGATAATATCGCGAGATGAACCTAAAAATATTTGAAAATTTCTGAAAAGTCTCAAACATGCACATAAAGGGATTCGAACTCCTCCCATCTAACTCCTTCAGCGCCTTGACCACTATACGACTTACGTTTTTGTGAAAACATGCTAAACTATTTATATATATGGTTTTGTTTTGAATTCTTTTTGCAAGAAACAAATTTGCACATATTCCAAATTTTTTGTGGAATTATATTTTAAATTGTGTCAATTAATTACTTAGTCAATGGCATGTGGTTTTTAATTTTTCTATTTTTTATTTGGTCACTTACATGTATGGTTGGAAAAAATTCTCAAAAATCCCAAACCAAACCGAAAAAGTCCCAAACCAAAACCATCCCGAAAAATACCGAAATTTTCGATATGGGATTGGTTTCCAAATCCCATTTGTTTGGTAATCCCGAAATCCCGAAAAATACCGAAGTATTCGGTTTCCTATTGACTTTTGGGTTTCGGTTCTTGAAAGTCATTGTCATGGTTGCTGACTACTCTTCACAATACACTTACTCTACACATAGAGATGATGAAGATAGTGAAAATTTTGAACCTCATAGGAACTCTATGTGGTATTTAGTCACTCATGTATCTTACCATGCAATGTATAAAGTGTAAAATATTGTACTAATTCATTATATATAAATGATTATGGTGTGTTTAAACTTCTTTCATTAATTACTACATATTTTCTACACTCACAATATTTGACAGCTCGCTATATAATCAACTTAAATCAGTTAAATCCATCATGCAATGCATTTCATTTTAATTTTTTGTGATAAACTAATAGATGATTGACTAAATAAACATCCTGCAAAGTTTCAATAAAAATTTCCAAGTTTTTCTTACAATTTCCGTGGTTTCCATGTAATTTTTATCGATATCGATATTATCCCGATATTTCCATCGATATTTCCTTGTTTTCGGACTACCGATATTTCCGATATTACCGATATTTTCTTCCTTGATCTTCACTACTAGGTTACCCTCGAGACATATAATATAGCATATACATTGCTTAAAAGTAATAGGATCCTATCTAGATTCTCTTTGTAAGGATCCTAGGGATCAGTCTATCATATTCGTTCATTAGTCATCATGCAGCTAAAAATCATGTTGAATTTTTTATTTAAAATTGAACACTAATAGTACCTAACGAAAGTTGACCGCATAAAATACGATGAACGGTTAAGATGAATTAATCCCTAAGATCCTCAACAAGGACAAATAATTTTTTTTTGGGTCAAAAAGGACAATTAAATCATATATTATGTAAACAAAAAGTTGTTAACGTGACATTTATATATCATTTATCACATCAGGCCGGGGATTAATTAGAATGTGATGTTGTTAAAAAGTAAAAGTGATTTTAGCATATTGATTTGTTGTATGTTTTGTTTTCTACTTGATTAGTTAGTATACTACTCGTCGGCAGAAATTTTAGTCCATTTCGATTTGTATACCAAAACCAAAACAAAAACCGAAAAACAAGGCTCGTGTGTTTGAAAGATGAGAATGTAAAGCATGTGAACCAACCGGTCAGCCAGCCAGGCAAGAAGAAAATAAACACATGAAAATAATAAGAAAACGTGGCATATGCACGTACAGAGATTGCAATAGAGTGCCAAGTCAATATGCATGTGCTGATGGGCACGTGACGCTTCTACTTCCTAACCGCGGCGGCTTGCGCCAACAGCACCGCCATCCACCACGTCACGTGTTTATTTATATATTCTAATGATTAACAATACCATGAGATAGCACGCACAAAGGAGCAAGTATTTTTTACGAAAACAACATGTAATTTATTTATTTTTGGTCAATTAACTTGTAAATTTTTTAGTGTGAGCATTTCGTTGACTAATTGGTGGGATAGAATCAATTTCCGCAGTCATGCTGCACGGCTGTTGACTGATCGCAACAGCTTTGGAGCGAGTTTGTGGACATATGTCAAAAAAGTTTGTCGACAATACCGCACACAAAGGCAATGCCGAGTTTCATTTAAGAATTTTGTCTAACACCTTATATGCACGAATTGGTTACTACCCAGACAATCAAGAGATCATCGGAGGCGCTTCCAATAGCTTTTTTAGCTGCCGTAGGGTCGACTAACCACGTTGACCTCTTGGTGGATCCGCCACTATCTCTACTACTGCTACATTATTTAAAATTTAGCTGCAACAGCTACTTAGGTATAAATCCTATACATATTTAGCAGCATGTTGAATATTTATATCTTGTTACCTGATAAAGATACAACTATGTTATACAATTGATTTGTTTATGCAAGTTTTTCTCTTACTATAGTATAATCTTAATTTGGGTCTTTCATGCATCTTTGTATTAATATTTGAAACAGCTCTGAAATGGTCAAAAGGAGTAGTAAAATTAAGAGAAGAGGAGAGTGGGGATTATACTGTTATTTGTTTGTGATTCGATTCATATTGCATGGTTCATGTGTTTCGTATGTCTCACATATTTCGCGTGCATGTTTGTTTCATTTCATACGTTGGGCGTGGATGCATGCATGGCAGCATGCATACCAACGTACACTTGTGCCTTTTTTTTTTTTTTTTAAATTTTATTTTGAAATATTGCTTTGGTAACACTTTTCAGATAATTAATCCTCTTGTCTTACCTGAATTATAAAGGAGAATATATGCTCTTAGTCTTAGTACTGGTGACAGGCAGTCCTTATTTAGGCTTATGGGTTGCTTTAGCATTAGGGGTTATGGTTGATATGTGGCTTTTGTGGCCTTGGTTAGCTTGAGTTAATATTAATTTGCTAACCAGCTGGCTTTCGTAGTCATTTGTATAACTTTTGTCCCCTTTAGTTTTTGCTCTATTAACTCGTTATTTTGTTGCCTTTTGAGTTTGGTACTTTGTTGTTAGTTGTATGTGTTTGAATTTTTCATATAAAATTGTTTGTTTTGATAGAAATAAATGATTTTTCTTCATTTTATTTAGATAAAGTTTAATTTACTACGGTCTAGTGGTATTTCTCTTCACTTATAAGTAAGAGGTCTTAAATTTAATTTTTGCTAAAGGCGAAGTCAAACCAGATTATTATGCCTTTGAAGTTTAATTGTAGATAATATTGTATTTATTATAAATAAATAAAAAACAATATGAGGTGCATGTATTATGAATAGTTTTCATCCAATGAGGGTAATTTTGGGTTATTGAGTAATTAGGGATTTTATGTATTTTTTTTTCTATATACTGAATAATAAAATTCCCTATAGTCTATTCGTGCCCAGAAATGGTAGATAACCGTGTCTTACCACTAGTTATCTTTTTAAAATAAATAAATAAATAAAATAATGAAGAGCTGTTTTTTGTTTTGTTCTGGAATTTAAGTAAAAGAATATTATTTCAAAACCACAAATTTCATGAGATTCATATGCACCCACGCTCAACATGCGCTATGTATCAAACATTTAAATATGTGAACCATATCCATTTTTATATTTTTTGTGTTGGAAGTATATCAGACATGTGAAATATATGGACATGCTAGCAGCTAGCTAGTGTAGGGCAAGCTGCATTGTTTTATTTATTTATTTTATTGAATTAGCCTATATAATGATTCAATCATTTAGGGATTAAACTCAACACAAATATAAATGTTTTTGTAATATATGTGAGTCGAATTCAAGACCTCATAATAAAGAAGAAAATGAATAGACCATACTATAGTTGTTATGTTTTTATTTCGAGAATGCATTGTTTTGATTTCGAAGATGCGTATGTGCTTGTATGTCTTTTTCTCCTAGTCCTTTTGTTTGGGACAAAGTTTTTTTTTAAATTTTTTTAATTATATTAACGATGGAAAATTTTATATTATTCCAATAAAAATGTTTACATCATCTGTCTGCTCTCATTTGTCTAAGCAACCTATCAACCTCTACCCATATTCCCTAAAAACCTAAAAATCCCCCCAATAAGTTAAATTTATGCGATTAAAGGTTTGTACATTTACTGGAGTAAGTGCTAAGAAGGTAGGCTTGTGTCTCAATCAGATTTTACCTTGAATATGCTTCCATGACAATGACATCCAACAACAACAAAAACAAAACGACCAAAAATTATGTTATTAGCTTGGCTCCTCAATGAATAAGGAGGAATTCCTCTTCAATTCACTACATGAAATTTCATGTTTATAATAGAAGTTATTTATATTATAAAGAATTATGTAAATATCATCTTTATAAAAAATCAATAAAATATGAGACATTTTAGTCATTGAACTATACAAAACAAATTGATGAATCCGCTAAAAGAATTATGAACCGTCTATCTATTTGTTACCGTTAATTAACTAAACAATCTTATTTTAATTAATTTTTTACAGAGTAATTTGTAATATAAACGATTTCTTATTAGCACAAAGTTTCATTGATCAATTACAAAGTATTTAGAAGATGTACTCCACTTCAACTTTAAAGAGCCAAGTCTCTGTCCAAACTAAAATATCAGTGAATAGTAATGATCCCACCTACCAATTTTTAACTACAAAATATATGAGTTTTTTCTCAATAAAGACCACCGGCGTGGCAGTTTATCATTCGTCCATTTCATTAAAACTGCAGAAAAAGGATCTGGATCCTCTCCGAGGCATACCTTTGGGATCGTGTTGAGCGACAAACACGAGCTGTTAGATTTCGATCCAACAGCTACAATTACTATAATTTTAAGAGGGATTCCTTGTTTGTAGCCTTTGGATCGAAATCCAATGATCCGTATTTGTTGCTCAGTAGGATTCCGAGAGTTTGCCTCGGAGAGGATTGAGGTCCGCAAAAAAATTGCGTGCAGATCGTAATCATTATGTATAGTCATCCTATAACTTCAAAATCCTAATATTTCCGCGTTGCAGGTTGAAAAGCCTTTTGTTGTAATATTTTTGTCAAACTAAATCCGGAGTTGGTTTTCTTAGGGAGACTTCCTTTGTGGCTGGCTGAGGAATGAGCTGCCGACTACAACTTCTTCAAGCTCTGTTGTTCATGATAAAGAGATCAGAAAAGAGAATTAAAGATAGAATTAATTATTAATTCTTATTTTCAAGTTTTCTTTATTGAAGATCAACTCAATCAAATAAAAAATTAGGTTCAATTCTCGCCAAAAGCAAATTTTTATCTTTAACCTTTTCTTATCCTCATATTTGTCCACTTAATATGAGGCACATATCTCACACAGTACTACATACAATAGTATTCATCTTCACTTGTAAATGAGAGGTTTTAGGTTCAATTCTCGTCAAAAATGAATTCAATCCAAATTATTATGGCTAGCCCAATTGTGAAGTTTAGTACACTTCCTCATCCCTTAGTTTAATATGGGTAATGCTAGGGAAACCAAATATTTTAAACCAACTTTTGCAAACTAAAGGGTGTGTCACTAATAGGATATAAGCACTTTAATCAACACTTAAATAATAATCTAATTATCAACCAACACGTCATTTGATTCACAAATTTAGTTTAAAAATTTGGGCTCCCTAACATTACTCAATTAATTTATTAAAAAACAATATGAGGTACATTTGTTTTGAATTGATTTTAGAACAATGTTTGGCTACTCAAAGATGAGTAGGAACTCATACTCAAAACTCTTTGTGTTCGAATCACAGAGCTTTGTGTTTATGATAAGAACCGTTCATATTATGAAACACACTATAAAGATCATCTCTATAAAAAAAATGAATTAAAACTAAGGTCATTTAGTTAATCTATTCTAGCAAATACATAGACAATTCGTAATGCTTTTACCAATTCCATTAATTTGTTTTTATATAGTTCGATGCCTAAACGACTTTAGTTTTAATTGATTTTTTTGTAGAGATGATCTTTATAGAGTGATTTATAATATCAATGGTTCTGATTATAAAAACGGAGTTCTATAATCGACAACAAATCATTTTGAGTAGGAACTCCTACTCCTTTGAGTAGCCAAGTATTCTTCTTGTTTTTATTCGATAAGGGTAATTTTGGGTTGTGAGAAATTTAGGACCGGATTTATCTTATTTTTATAATACAAATATATTTTTACATATAAAGGGAGAGATGATTGAACTAGTCCTGCTTAGTTACAAGTTCACGTTATAAGGACCGGCAATTACAATTGTGAAAATGTGAAGATAAACAAGTCTCGAATTGGTGAAATGAGAAACCTTGTAAGAACCAATAAAAGGTTGGGCAATTCCACATATTGCCAATTGATTTTATAGTGGAATCTCAAATTTCTTTATAGTATCAGAGCAAGTTGGAACACATGTGAAACACAATGGTCACAAGAACTCTATGCCACCCGATTCATGTTGTTTACTTGTTTGGCTTGTAATTCGCCATACATGAAAGACGTGTAAGGATGCGAAAGTAAAAGAATTCCACATCGCTGAAAAGAGAAACTTTGTAAGGACTTACAAAAGGTTTGGCTATTCTTCGTATTGCCTTACAAGATATTAAACCCAATATAAATACAATATGCTCTTGCAGTTCTTGTAAACCGAACCCGAAATCTCTTATTTATAAGTGAAAAAGAAAATGACTAAACTATATAGTACTATAGTTGATATATTTTTATTTATGAGGATGCATTGTTTTGATTTCAACGTTGCGTACGTGTTTGTATATGTTTATCTCCTAATCCTTTTGTTGGGGACAAAATTTTATATTATATTCAAATAAAAATGTTTACATCATATGTCTGCCACTCATTTATCAAACCTGAAAATCCCCTGAGTAAGTTAATTTACGCGATTAAAGGTTTATACATTTTATTAGACGAGTAAGGAGGTAGGTTTGTGTCTCGATCAGATTTTTCACATGAATAGGCTTATTGCTTAATGCTTCTATGGTCCCACAGACCATGACAATGATATCAAACAACAACTAAAACAAAGACTTTGACGGTGATTGACCAAAAACTAAGGAATTAACTTGGCCACTTAATTCGTTCCAAAAAAAAAAAAAACTTGGCCACTTAATGAATGAGCTACGTGATCGATTTATGAAATTTTATATTTATGATCGAAAATATTTATATTATAAAATATTATGCAAAGATCATTTTTACAGAAACCAATAAAATGTGAGATCGTTTAGTTATCAATTATATAAAAACAAATGGACAAATCCGTCTATGTCCAAGCCTGCAAGCGTTACTAACTTACTATAAATGAAGCAATAAAGGTGCACTAGACTTGGTATAACCAGACAACTTCATTCAAATGTCATATTCGGATAGTTTATCTATTTGTTACAATTAATTGACTAAATGACCTTATTTTTAATTGATCTTTTATAAAGATGTGTTGTGGTCTATTTTTATCTAACAAAATAGAGAGGGCCGGCGGCAGTGGGAGAGAGAAGAGAGATATGTGTTTGTAGAATTGTAGGGGAATGTGTGTGTTGTTATCCCTCCTACATTGTGCCTTTATTTATAGTAGTAAAGGGAGAGAAGATATTCTTTCTCCTCCAAGTAATACAAGTTGTAATAGGAAATGATAACTAGAATCAAATCTAATCTAAGATTTACACAATCATACTTATTCTATGAATGTTTACAACACTCCCCCTTGAGTGTGCAAATACTTAAGGTAGATTTAGCATCATGCAGAAGTTGAGGAAGTCGACTCGTCGGCACTGATTCCAAGGAACAACGCTTATTCTCCATAAGGTAGGAACTTGCATAAGTAGTAAGTCTCACAAAAAAAACCCTAAGGCTATGGCAAAAACCCAAGTAGGGACAAAATCCATAGTCTAAGGAAAAATGCGTGAGAAATGCAAAGTCAAAAGAAACGTCTACAGGACGTCATCAGGGATATGACCAGCCCAAGGTGGGTGCCTCGTTAAAACCTAGTTAGGTAGCAAAAACCCAGTGGGAAAAATGCTCCTAATCGTAGGGAAAAAGAGTACATTAAGATCAAGCAAGTATCCAGAAGATACTCCCCCTGAGTTTGACATAATTCCAAAGAGAAATAGCAAAGTTACAACTCAGAAAGTTTACGCATACCAATTCCATGAACAAGCTTCTGAAACGTCGCCTTCGGTAGTGATTTGGTGAAGAGGTTGGCCAGATTGTCTTGTGATCGGATTTGCGTGACTTCAATCTTCTGATGCTCTTGTTGTTGATGTGTAAAGAAGAACTTCGGCGCAATATGCTTGGTGTTGTCTTCTTTGATGTAACCCTTCTTGAGCTGTTCGATGCAAGCTGCGTTGTCTTCAAAAATCATCGTCGGGGCATTAACGGTGGGATGAAGATCACAGGAGCTTCGAATATGGCCCATTACTGCTCTCAACCAAAAGCATTCCCGAGTTGCTTCATGTAAGGCGAGAATTTCAGCATGGTTAGACGAAGTGGCAACTAAGGTCTGTTTAGTTGACCTCCAAGATATTGCGGTGCCTCCAACGGTAAAGACATAACCCGTTTGAGAACGCACCTTGTGCGGATCAGATAAGTATCCAGCGTCGGCATAACCAACAAGGCAAGAATCAACCCGATGAGCATAGGGTGCGGTATCACTCGAGGATTCGTAGGTATAGAATAAGCCCAAATCCGTAGTACCCTTAAGGTAACGAAAGATGTCTTTCACGCCAGTCCAATGTCTGCGTGTTGGTGCATTGCTGTATCTTGCCAAAAGATTAACAGCGAAGGAGATGTCGGGTCTAGTGCATTGAGCTAAGTACAATAAAGCGCCTATCGCACTTAGATAAGGAACTTCAGGCTCCAAAATCTCTTCATCATCCTCCTTCGGACGGAAGGGATCTCGCTTTGCATCTAGCGTACGAACGACCATAGGAGTACTCGAAGACTTCGCTTTATCCTCATTAAAACAGCGCAACACCTTCTGGGTGTAGTTCGATTGATGTATTAAGATTCCATCCGAACAATGCTCTATCTCGAGACCGAGATAGTATCGAGTCTTTCCTAGATCTTTCATCTCAAATTCTGACTTCAGGTGCGAAGCAGTTCTCGCGAGCTCTTCAGGAGTTCCGATGAGATTCATGTCATCGACATATACTGCAACAATCGCAAATCCGGAATGTGACTTCTTAATGAACACACAAGGGCATAGTTCGTTGTTCACATATCCCTGACTAGTAAAATACTCACTCAGACGGTTATACCACATTCTTCCGGATTGTTTCAAACCGTATAGTGAACGCCTCAGCCAAATTGAGAGCGTGTTCCGGAGTTTGGAAATATTTGAACCAGTCAATGTAAGTCCTTCGGGAACTTTCATATAAATTTTCGTATCAAGATCCCCATAGAGATACGCGGTTACTACGTCCATCAGCTGCATATCCAGTTTTTCGGAAACTACCAAACTGATAAGGTATCGAAAAGTAATCACATCCATAACGGGTGAGTAAGTTTCGTCATAGTCAATCCCAGGGCGTTGTGATAAACCTTGTGCTACAAGACGAGCTTTGTAACGCATAATTTCGTTCTTCTCATTACGCTTCCGAACGAAAACCCACTTGTTGCCAACGGGCTTCACATGTGGAGGAGTAGGAACTACAGGTCCAAACACCTTACGTTTCGCAAGTGATTCAAGTTCGACTTGGATTGCTTGTTTCCAGTTTGACCAATCAGCTCTACGTCAACATTCATCAACGGAACGCGGTTCAATGTCATCGCTCAACACGATCTTAGTATCTACTGCAAATGCTAATGCATCATCGACAATCATCTCATTTCTACGCCACACATCATCTAAGCTAGCATAATAGACCGAAATCTCATGATTCTCGGGAGGAGGATTCGTCTCTTCAAGGACGCTTCCATAATCTAGAATTTCCTCATGAGTTGGGTAAAATGAGTAAGCGATAGTCGGATTCATGGTAGGCTCTTCAGGACCTTGTGCCGTGGTTTTCCTCTCCGGGGGTGTGAATCCTTTGAACCAAGGCGTCTGCCACGCTTTTGTGTAAGGGCAGATGATTGGCTAGCCGCTAATGTATATGGATAACCAGAATTGGCGTCCCGGGCTTCTAAGAGGGTAGTCCGTCGTACATTTGGTACATCTATCTTTGCAGGCGTATTCGCAGCTGGAATATGTGATCTTGTCAAGCGCTAGATCGGTGAAAGCATCTGGCATGCTCTAAGCTATGCTCTGGAGATCTAATATGCGCTGCACTTCAGCTTCGGACTGAGCGGTGCGGGGATCTAAATGAGACAAAGTGGGAGTCGTCCACGATTATTCGCGTCGTTCATTCGGAACGTTGACGTTCTTATCTCCCCCTAACGGCGGGAAGACTGTCTCATAGAAGTGACAATCCACGAAACGAGCAGTAAACAGATCGCCTGTCAAAGGTTCTAAGTAACGAATAATCGAAGGAGAATCATATCCGACATAGATTCCCATCCTTCGCTGAGGCCCCATTTTTGTACGTAAGGGCGGCGAAATTGGCACATAGACCGCACAACCAAAAACGCGCAGATGCGATATGTCGGGTTCGCATCCGGTGACCAACTGAAGGGCACTAAATGGTTGTGTCACAACAGGCCTCAGGCGGACCAACTTTGCTGCGTGCAATATTGCATGGCCCCAAGCAGCGATCGGGAGCTTGGTACGTATAACCAATGATCGAGCAATCATTTGTAAACGCTTAATGAAAGCCTCTGCCAGGCCGTTTTGGGTGTGAACATAGGGTACAGGATGTTCAACTTCAACCCCAACCGACATGCAATAGTCATCAAAAGTTTTAGATGTGAATTCTCCAGCATTATCCAATCGAATAGATTTGATCGGATAACCAGGGTGGTGAGCCCTGAGCTTGATAACCTGAGCCAACAGTTTGGAGAATGCAGCATTCCTTGTGGACAACAAGCACACGTGTGACCAACGTGTAGAAGCGTCAACCAAAACCATAAAATATCTAAATGGTTAGCAGGGAGGTTGAATCGGTCCACAAATGTCCCCCTGAATCCGTTGTAGAAAAATGGGAGGATTCGAATGAATCTTGTCATAAGAAGGCTTAGTAATAAGTTTTCCCATAGAACATGTTTGACATGCGATTTCATGGATCGAACCTAAGCTTCAGGTTAGTGGATGCCTATGTGAAGTTTTGAGGATACGGCGCATCGCTATTCGTCCAGGATGTCCCAAACGATCATGCCAAAGTGTAATTTCGTGCGCGGTCCCTGTGATAGGGCCGGCCATATAGTGGCATTCGATGGGGCGTATGGTCGTAGTATACAGACCACTCGGGTTACGCTTCATCTTCTCTAGAATACGCTTCTGGCCATATTCGTAGGAAGTTACGCACATAAATTCAACTCCGTTTTCTACGTGGGTTTCAGCGTGGTAATTGTTATCTCTAATGTCCTTGAAACTTAGTAACGTTCTTCCGGAACGTGGAGAATAGAGTGCCTCAGCAATGGTTAAGATTGTACCATTGGACAACATTATACGTGCCTTACCGTATCCTTTTATCAGGTTGGATGGGCCTGAGAGGGTTGTCAGAGGTGCATTCTTAGGTACGAAGTTAGTGAAATAGATGCGTTCACGCAAAACAGTATGCGTGGTTGCACTATCTGCCAGACAACTAACTTTCCCACTAGTCATACCTAGAATGAAAAATTAATTTGAATTGGTCACTTGCATAAAAGTTTATAAAAGCAAGTATCAATTCAAAATAATTTCATTTATTCAAGGATTAAAACTGAATATCCAAAATAAATCGCCAACTAATAATCCAAAACATGAAGGAAAATTGTTCAAAATCAACCAAAAAACAAGGTGGGGTGCGGCCATTATGTGGAATTCGGCCCCAATTGTCTTATTTCAACTAAAAAAAAAGTCTATGTCTAAGATTCTAATCTTCCATAGGAGTGGTATCCTCCTAAAAGTCAGAAACCTCCATCTTTGTAGTATCCGGTTCGTCCACTTGCATGAAGTTTGATTCAAACTTCTTACGACGAGAATGATATTCATCTACAACCTTCTTGGGAGCACGGCAAATACGGGACCAATGGTCCTTTGAACCACAACGATAGCACATATCGTCATTCATTGTGGCAAGTGCTTTGCCCTTATTCTTGAAGTTCGGGGCCTTAGGAGCAAGGTTTGGGCGCTTCTAGGCTTTGTTTCCTCCCTTGGATGAGCCTTGACTCTGTTGACCTTGGTGGGATGGCTTCTGGACGCCCTTACCACGCCTCTTTTGGCGTTTTGGGTGCTGATTAGTGCTATAATGTGCTTCAGGCACAACAGTAGCCCTAGTAGGTCGAGCTTGATGATTCTTCATCAACAGTTGGTTCTGCTTTTCAGCAAGAAGTAAAACAGAGATCAAATCCGAGAACTTAGTGAACTTCTGAGCTCTATATTGTTGCTGCAGGACAATATTAGAAGCAGAGAAGGTCGAGTAGGTATTCTCCAGGAGATCCTCATCAGTCAAAGTTTCATTGCAAAACTTGAGAAGTGATCGGATTCAACAAACTTCATAATTATATTCATTCACAGACTTAAAGTCTTGGAAGCGCAAGTGCTGCCAGTCGTGTCTTGCTTCAGGCAAGAATATGTCCTTTTGGTGATCGAAACGATCAGCCAAAGCGACCCATAATGCACGTGGATCCTCCTCAGCAAGGTACTTAATTTGCAGAGCGTCATGAATATGTCTTCGGATGAAGATCATAGCAGTAGCTTTTTCAGCTTCGCCAACAGGTTCAGTTGTTGCTTCTTCAATAGCAGGACGCAAGTTCTTGGAAGTGAGGTGGAGCTTCACATCTTGAACCCACTTGAGGTAGTTCCTTCCAGAGACCTCCAAAGCGGTGAAGTCGAGTTTGTTCAAATTCGACATGTTCCTATCACAAATAGATGGACAAGATGTGATTAGTGTAATGGAGAAAAATCAATCCATTCACATAGGAGTAGAACATATAGGTTCTAATAGACATGTATTGGTTTAATTTTGCATGAAAAACTTCGGGTTTTCATGGGTGATATGTTTAAGAGAAAACTTCAGGTTTTCAAACAAGGCATATTTATAAGAAACTTCGGGTTTCAAAGTAATTATGAACTTTGTTGATGCACAAAATCAGCGAAGACTTTGGTACAACAGAAAGTGTCAGGTTTTGTGACCTTCGCTTAGTTGCTTCGGTCACTAGTGAGGATAAGTACGTAAATGAATAGAGACAGAGAAGCAAACACAGGATGTACGTGGTTCACCCAGATTGGCTACGTCCACGGAGTAGAGGAGTTCTTATTAGTAGTGAAGGGCTTACACAAGTACAAAGGATCAAGCTCTCAATTTAGTGAGTTCTTGTGAATGATTTAACACAAATGGCATTAGGCCATATTGTGGGGGAATGACCCCTATTTATAGAAAAACTTGTAGCTTTGTCACATTGACATGTGTCATGTTATGATTGGTTCTTGATGTCGACACATGCTGCGCTCTGATTGGCTTCTAATCTTGACACATGTCGAGTAGTGATTGGCCTCCTGGTCGGAGGGGAACTCTTCTGGGTCCTTGACAGTATAGCGTTGGCCGGTGCTCGGTAGTTTCGGGATTGGTCAAGTATGGTACAAACAGTGCTCCCCTAAGTTCCCGAGTGAGGGAAACTCCTCGGTTGGGGACTTGCAAGATCCAATCCCTTGAGTAATCACGAAACTTCTAAGTACTGAAGTGTGGTCTGATCTTCATCTGCCCTTCTCTGGAAGTACCTTTCCTCCATCCGGGAATGGTGTATTTAGCTGATGTTGACGCACAAGGTAATGTATCAATTTCACTTGAAGCTTAGTTGTAGTTTCGGGCTTAGTCAAGTGTGATACAAACCCTATAGTAGGAGTCCCCCAAGTCGCCGAGCTAGGAGATATGCCGAAAGAGGTGACAGACAAGGTAAGCAGTCAAACTTCCAAGTAAGCAACCCAGGATCAGAGGTTTGACTTCGGCTTCCGGTTGATTGTTCTCCTTCTCCTTGTCTCTCATTCAACTGCCAGGATAAGGAGAAGCAAATGGATAAGAGATGATATGAGATACTTTTGCTTTTGAAGAAGTAACTTTCCACAGGCTTATTCTTGAACTGTGCTGGAGGGTTTTCTGGTGCCCTTCAGAGTATAAGGCCGACTCAAAAATTTGAGGGTCAAAACAAGTCCATCAAATCTAGAGTACGTTCGACCTTGATGATATGGGATACTTTTGCTGTTGACGGAATAATGAATGTGGTATGGAAAGGTGTCGTGCTGTAGTGATCTGTTTCAGCTCACCGTTGAACCTTCTGCTTCAATCTTTTGCATGGCAGAAGTGGTGTGCAACATTTGCATTTAAATGGTCCTTCAGAACATTCCTTCATAGTGACTCATCCACGCTTGGCAGCTTCAGTGTAAAGAGCCAATATCTGATCAACTGTCATGAGGTATTTGCCGGTGGAATTCGTGACCTTGACAGCAGTTGAGGATGAGTACTCGAGAGCAATGCTAAGTAAGCAACCAGGCAAAGGCTCCAGGCAGTCAGTTCCAAATTGGAGGTTTGATTTCAGGTTCCGACTGACTGCTCTCTTTCTCCTTGTCCTGCAGGTGTGGACAAGGACAAAGACAAAGACAGGGAGAAAGCATGATATGGGATACTCTTGCTTTCGACCCTGATGATATGAGATACTCTTGTTCTTGGTGTGGCTAATTTGCTGAGGTATTATCGGGGGGAAATAAAGCTGAGTATTTCGAGAGGTTATGTTGAGGGTGCCTTTTCGAATGCGAGAAAGGGTTGAGCATTTTTGCAAGTTTGCCTGTCCGTTGAGGAGGGAGGTCAATGTATATAGGGATTTCCCAATAACAAGTAGTAATGCTATTCCTTTACCCTTCTTCGTCACAGCAATGTAGTGGGAGCTGCCAGCTTCACGTGTTTTAATTTTGTCAGAGCACTTTGAAAAAATGGTATGTGGTATCTGGAAAGCTGATGTTACGTGTGAAGATTACAGACAAGCTTTATCTAAGGAAATCTGGCTCTCGAAGTTCTGAGAGTTGTGCCTCTTCGGTTTTCGAACAAGCAATCCCGTCGAGGATCTGACTCTCGAGATTCGGAAAGCGGTGCTACTCCGGTTTTTGAGAAAGTAATTATGTTGGGAGTCTTTTCTCGAATGTAAGTAAAGGTTGGACGTTCTTGCCAACCTGTCTTGCCGCAAAACACGGAGGTCGACACACATAGGGACTTTCCAGTTGTCAAGCAGTGGTGCTGTTCCTTTACCCTTATGGGTAATAGTAGGGTAGCTGGAACTTCGAAATTCTCGTGCCTAAACTTTGTCAGAGATCTTTGACAAAGTTATATGTGGTACCCGAGGAGTTGATGGTGCATATGGAGAGCGGTGATTGAACAGTAAGATTCACGTGCTTTCTACTTCACCAGAAATCTTCGACAGATTGCCCGTAATTTCCGCAAAGCTGAGTGTGCATGTGACAGGTGCTGAAGAGGCTGAAAAAGCAGGTGCTTCTTCGATTTCTGAGATCGGCCCTCGTGGTCTCTGAGCAGCCCAGCTTTTGAGAAAGCAAACGCCTCTTCGATTTCTGAAGCTCCGTCGAGTGCAGATTTTTATAGAGGCTGGCATTAAGTTCCACAGCACACTTGAATCTCTACCAGTAGAAGCTCATTTCTTGCACTTCTAAGATCTTGATTTGTCTGACCTCTTCCTTCTTCAACACATTTGAAAATGTCTGGACCCTCCGACCGTCGTTTTGACTTGAACCTTGGAGAAGAGACAGCCACGCCTTCTCCAGACAACATATGGCGCCCATCCTTCATATCCCCTACTGGTCCTCTTACCGTTGGGGATTCTGTGATGAAGAATGATATGACCGCTGCAGTGGTGGCCAGGAACCTTTTCACTCCCAAAGATAACAGACTACTTTCCAAACGGTCTGATGAGTTGGCTGTTAAGGACTCTCTGGTTCTTAGTGTTCAGTGTGCAGGTTCTGTGTCTAATATGGCCCAACGCCTATTTGCTAGAACCCGCCAAGTTGAATCATTGGCTGCTGAAGTGATGAGTCTCAAACAGGAGATTAGAGGGCTCAAGCATGAGAATAAGCAGTTGCACCGGCTCGCCCATGACTATGCTACAAACATGAAGAGGAAGCTTGACCAGATGAAGGAATCTGATGGTAAGGTTTTACTTGATCATCAGCGGTTTGTGGGTTTGTTCCAAAGGCATTTATTGCCTTCGTCCTCTGGGGCTGTACCTGGTAATGAAGCTTCAAATGATGAACCTCCAATGCCTCCTCCTTCTGGGGTTTTGTCAAGTACTGAGGCTCCGGATAACCACCATCCGGTGCTTTCTCTTTCTGGGGCTCTACCGACTGCTGAGACTTCCCCTAAGCAACCTTTGTGAAGGCTCCCTTTTGTTTGTTTATTTTGACTCATGTATATGTACATATTTGTGGCTTATCGAAAATATTAATAAATAAGCTTTGCTTCATTTCAACATATTGTGTTAAATACACCAAAGCCTTCTTCATAAAGTTCTTTGAATTTTTGCTTTTGTTGAAACCTGTATTGTTGAAG